>NC_091147.1:34533052-35133052 GCF_041381155.1 Argopecten irradians | reverse complement strand
CACCGATAATTTCTTTCAAAATCTTAAATTAGTGTTCCCTTGCACCCATTTTTTTACACTTTTGCATTTATTTCGGTTTCTGTTACCTGCCTCTAAGACGTTGTTTCAATCTCTTGCATCTTGGAAATTTTCAAATTCGCTATCGTAGTTGTTTCAGATGCATTGTATAATTGAGGTCAATATGGATTTCAGTGGTAACAATATAGACAAAGCACGTGTTTGTTATACAACCCTAGTGTAGTGACGGTTATATAACAGGATGTCAATATGCCTACCTTACTATTAAGTGTAATAATATTATCATTGGGTGGCGCTGATTCTCAGTAAACTCGACGTGCACCTGTTATAATATTGGGTCTATCACAGCCTGGCACGGGCTAAACCTGGTTGTTTATATACTACAAACTCGTCAACGACGTTATTACTCCTCGTGCAGTCATCTTGTGTCTGCTCGGTCTAAATCACAACATTGCCATGACAGGTGACCCGCCCAAGTTTACAAACAAATGTTCTCTTGTAGGCTATCCGACATTTTCTGTTGTAAAATGGTGCCCTCTGGTCAAACCCTCTCCATCTCTTCTTGTAGGATTCCCGACATTTTCTGTTGTAAAATGGTGCCCTCCCGACAAACCCTCTCCATTTCCTCTTGTAGGATACCCGCCATTTTCTGTTGTAAACTGGTGCCCTCTAGACAAAGCCTCTCCATCTCTTCTTGTAGGATACCCGACATTTTCTGTTGTAAAATGGTGCATTCTCGACAAACCCTCTCCATTTCCTCTTGTAGGATACCCGACATTTTCTGTTGTAAAATGGCGCCCTCTCGTCAAAGCTTCCCCTCCCCATCTCCACAAATTACCAATTGCACTGTTTACATGTTTAGTCCATATATTCGGAATTTGCATATAACAGATTTATCTGACAATGTAGGTATCGACTGTACGTCATGATACTACGAGTAACATTCATATTTGCCAGTGAAGACGACGTAAAATTGACTCATTAAATAATGAGCTCACAATCAATCCCTAGCCGCAAGGGAATTAACTCTGTAATATGCTAAGTCTGAATACTTAAAACTACTACAGTATCAAATGACTCCCTTTCAAAACATCTAAAATAGTGTATTTAGTAAAACAAGCAATTCCTACCAAGAAAGGAATAGCAAGTCAAGTATTTTTTTACACGAAAAACAATTAAAATAAAAATATCCATTGGTATCAAGTCATAGGTCATGTTAATTTTTCGTTCCATTTCGAGTGTCTCGCAGTACTTAAAATTTCATATAGGGAAGCATTACAGAAAAAGGGAAAACAATCTCAGTTAAGGAGCCTCCTATAAAATTTGTAATGCTTTCCTGTGAGAAATTGCTAGTCAAGATATTCCTTCTCTAGACTAGCATACTAAAATAATGATTATTGTAGCCTTTGTCGTAATTTTGCAAAATGACCTAAAAATGCATCAAGATTTGTGACATTCGTGAAAAACTAAGGGCACTTTATTTACATTTATAGATGCTTTCCATCGATGCACTATTTTCCAAACTAAATTTGCACTGAAGATTTGTTATACAGTGTATCAAAACTGATAACATTTCAATTTGACCTGGATTGATATTTCGTTTCGATAAAGTTTTAGGAGATCGACAGCATTATCATTCTCTTTGTTGGTCATAATTATGTTTGTGAAACAGATTTTGACATTTCTATTATTTTATCAATATTATCATTTTTCACAGAAAGTAAAACACCGAAGTGCAGGGATCCGCTTGATATTCGAGTAATACACGGTATTCGAGTCATCCAAGGTTGGTAATCCAGTCAAAATCTATTATCTCAAATAATTATAAATCAGCATGCCAATGGTATTAGAAGTTCCGTGTATATTTTAGATATCAAAGAAGTTGTTCTCCCATTTGCGGACTCTCAGCCATAGGTATACGTACATTGTACATACAGATATGTAACGATTCGCTTCAAATGTCTCTGTGTTCTCAACTGCAACTGAACATGCATGGCAGGCGAAGCAGAAAACGGTGATAGGAACCGTTTTGTCTGTGATAACGAGCCCTATTCTGTCCCCAAGGTATAACCATCGTGTACTCGTAGACAGGTAAATTGATTAAGTTACCTGAGCGTATCATTTCGAAATTTATATCTTCGTCAATTATTAATCCTAACGTGCACTAACCAAGTGCGGTTGTGATCGAGTGCGCTTGCGTTCAATGCCTGCAACACATGAAATATGATAAAGAGGATAGGTAGAGCGTGTTTATATTAAAACATAACTTTATGTATTTTTTTAGTAATAAGAACGATAGAATCGTTAAAGTGGTTTTATTACGCTGCGAATAAATTATATATGCCGGTATGTTTTGATTGAAATACAGATATCTTATAATTAACATATTTGACAGATCTGTTTTTTCGAACCCTTCCTGTGCTGAGAAACAAATAATGTATTCCCAGTTTTCATATGTGGTTCTCGACGATTGATTTTATATTCAGATGCGTTCACATAGGGTAACAGACAGACGTACTTCTAATGTCATACTGTTTGCTATATTTACATACGTCTGTGAGAAATCGCCTTTTTTTAGTTTCGATTTTGATGCTTTCAATAACAAAAAAATACAATAGAAAATGCGAAAAGTTGCTTTATATTTAACTTTAGGAGTGTTTACCCAGCTGTTTCCACAGTAAATGATACATTTTGATAAAAAAAACCAACATTTTTTCTTATTTTGTTTTTTTTTCTGTAATACAGTATTCAAATTATTTTATCAATTATTGGAATTTGCTTTTATTTCTTTATGCCTTAATGAGGTCGCACCACAACAAAAGGAAGCAACTCTGCAAAAGTGATTGTATATGAACATATAGAACGCCATTTTGACCTGTGTAGAGGAGACGTAATGGTAGCATACGGTTTAGAATTTCTATGATTAACTAGTAGACAATAGTCTAGTAGACAATAAGACTAATTGTAATAAAACATTAAGTATTTTACATATGTATCAATAGCGCCATTTCGACCGTCATACTTTCCCTGGTTGTCCAATACGCTTAGGCTCGCTATTTCATTTTCAGAACCTAACGATCTATTTGAATCTCCACAAGTCAGGAGTCTGGCTATGATATTTTTAACTTGTTGCTCAAGAAGGCTGCAACTTGCATTTATTTGTGTCCAGAAACTTACTTTATAAACCCTCTTGTATTGATAAACTGGTTGTATTGTGTCTTTATTAACAGAAGTTTTGACTTGACACCTTACCTGGACAATATGTTATTGAATTAATTTTAAAAAAAAGATATTAAGCTCATCTTATCACACGCAGGTGCATGAAATCAGTTTATCTACAGTCAAAATGTCTAGTAATTGGGAAATAAAGAGTTCATAATCGTTATTATTTTCTCAAATCAAGTGGGATCAAAGGTTTCGGTTTATTCCCGAATTAAATGATAATTTCCATGACTTGGGTTTTGATATTCATTGCCATTGCAAACAAGTCTTTATGTCCAACACGTGGAACTGTAGTTTTTCTTCAGATAGTATCAGGTTCTATCACTGCATTATTTAATTTTGTCATTAAAATTGATATAACAAATTGAAATATTTATTTTTCTAATTTAAATTATCGTCAAATTTAATACATTTCATGAGACCTCCAATACTGTGTGTCGTTCGGGCGGTCTAGTTTTCCCATTAATGCAACAAACGTCGCTTCATATTAACACTATTCAGAACTTGTGAAAATGATGACTGTCTAATCACACAGAGCGACAATGCAGCCCTAACACCACATAGCAACAATCACTGCAAGATTCCAGCGATATCTGTTTAAAGATTAATAAAAAGACCCATTCAATGTTAACACCAAGGTTTTGCAGTTACGATTGTCTGAAAATTATTCAAATTCGCAAAATTAAGAAGTTTTATTAAGAAATGAGCATTTATCTGTATCTCGATCGAACCGGCTTGTGTCATATAAAGCGCTATTTTTTGTTTCTAATCTGAACGTTGAAAACTGACATTAAAAATTTATAGCTAAACTTTCACTCCATAAAAGTCTCTTCAAACAGATATAATGTAACGTCTATAAAGACTAATTGAAATCAATAATACTGATCAAATGCTGAATTTATAGCCTCGGGCGAAGGGTGTGTGGTTGTTTTACCACCAGAAGTGTTATAGATGTGTCGGATACAACGCTATGCTCTTCTCAAATTTAACACAATTGAGGAAGGAAGACTTGGGTGAGCTATGCATGATATTTTGACGGCAGTATGTTTCAGTAAGATTTGACGGCAGTATGTTTCGGTAATATTTGACGGCAGTATGTTTCAGTAAGATTTGACGGCAGTATGTTTCAGTAAGATTTGATGGCAGTATGTTTCAGTAAGATTTGATGGCAGTATGTTTCAGTAATATAGCACTATAAAGTCAGTATTTTGTGACTGAGACCTATTTCCTGTGAATATCGTCTGCTGTATGCTTCAGTGGAAGATCACTGCAATTAAAAGATTACTGTAGTACTGTGTAGTTATTAAATTTCGCGGATGCACAATTTCGCGGTTTACTGTTTGAAAAGTATTTGCGAGTGTTTAATATTCGCTAATCATCTTTGTAGCCTTTGGAAGCGTCATTCATACGACAGACAATAATATAGTTAAACATAATTTTTGTAGACTTCGCGAATTTAGATGAATTCTTGAATCTTGCAAAATTAAAGCCCAACGAATATTGATAATTTACAGTATAACACTATAATGATAGTATTACTTGACTGAGAAAATTGTCTTTGGGATCTGAATTTTGGGAGGAGAGAGAGGCTGTAAATGTACTTTCAGTGAGGAGCTCATTCGATAATCGGATGTCAATGGGAATGATCTATTCATTACAAAAGTCTGGCAAGAAATACCTCAGTATTTTAATGTTATATGACATGAGAATAGAACGAATGTGTTGCACATTTATTGCAGCCGTCGGATGAAAATTAATTATCTTAATTATCGGTTTTGAGAAATCCTACAAATTCATCCGTGGTCTTGGTATCAAACCGTTAATCTAGTGTATTACGAGGTGACCACCCACCCGTTCGGTCCACGATTTTAATGCGATAATTTCTCTTTGCCAAATATTATGACGCGCGGCTGACAATACGTATAGAAGCGTTAATTTACAGCCTTTGTAAAACTGACATATAACCATTTACCCCTAATTACTCGAGAAGACTTGCTATTCAGGGAGAATGGACATGTTCACAAAGAACGCTCAATAGGTCGTATCTACTTACCGGAGCCGGCATCTGGGTCGCCTATTGTATAAAATGTTCTCATCCATTAAAATTCCGGAAAATAATAAAATCAATAATCGAAATAAGCTTGTCTTTCATACATATAAAATGAAATCTAATATTTTGTTTTGTCGACTCATACGAATGAGGGCATGCTGAGTGCAGAAAATGTAAGGTTTTACTTCGGGTAGATGACCATGTTTTTGAAAGATGACAGTATTTTACGCAAATAAATACACAATATTTTACAATTGAAAAAAAAGACCATTGCAAATTAATTCGGTATCCGATGCAAAGAAGGTTAGCGAATATATCAATTTCGATTATTAACAATGTAACTAGCACTCGAAGAATCCAACAAAGTTGAACAGTATGCTAAATAAACTAGTACTCGGTGAACCAAAAAAGGTTGAACGCAACTACCTCCAGGTGTCTGCTTTGATGAAACTATAAAAGTTTCGTTCCTTAACGTCGAAAATGTACTCACAAAGGTTGAACAAGGGTAATGCCCGAACTAATGGTTTTAAAACGAACATTTATTGAAAATAATGTAATGTTTTATCTGCCATGGCTTCTATTTATGTCCGTTGTCACTAATTAATACAATATTTCGGATTTGTTTCACAATTAAAAGACACCGCTGTATAAGTGACACTCCAACTCTACACATTTATTAGTAGAATGTGTGATGTAAATAATAAATAGACGTAATTTGGCTTTTTTCTAACCACTTTTCTCAATTTCCTATTTTCTCGATCTATTAGTCAAGCGTATCATAATGTATAAATAAACAATGCAAGATAGGTCATAAGAATAGTTGATACATCGTAAACTGCTTGTGTGACGTCACGTTCCAGTTTAACGTGGAATATAGATTGGCAAAATCAATAAAGATTTTATATATTCTACCAATAAAATTGAAAATGAAAATACACGTCAATTTAACAATATTGGAAACTTAATATCTGATTGGATGGAAGGATCATAAATGAATAAAATTCTAAATGAATGAATGATCTTTTCCATGTTTACGGAGATCTTATGACGTATGAATTCGTTATTAAGTCAATATTTAGTTCCTACAACTCATAATGTATACAGGTCATGTCTTAATTAAGTGTCATTTCGTACAGTAATTAATCACATTAATTAACCATGATATTTGTACTTTAATTCCAAATAACATAACACGACTTCACACTTACGACAAAGAAATGTGTATTTCAATAATTGAAATTCCAATTTCTAGCTGTCTCCTTTCCTTGTAATTTGATATCTCATCATTAGGTGAAAGGATATCATAGTTCATAGTTTGTTAAGGAAAGGTATAATTAATATTATGCAAACTCCATTTAAACAAATAATGTAAATGATGCGCGTTATTGCGTTTTTATTCCAGAAAAAAAATTACATGAAATTTCGACATGCAGTTAAACAATATAATGTGATGTTATGTGTGATATTTTTAATAAAACGTAAGAATGAAATCACAAATACCGTTGTAATGGACAAAATCTATGATAATCTCTTTAACATCTTTTCGGTGGTTTCTTATCAAATATTTCCTTACATACATTACTTTGAAAGTAATACATTTATACTTGTATGAACATTATAATGTGCTCTTAAATTCCAAAACCACTCATTTAGATTTATATATCTAACAGTAATAATAAAGATAGTAGATACATTTCTTCATTATCTTTGAGTTCAAATGCACTAGATAACATGTATTGTCTTAGAGGCGTTCTCGCGAAAGTAATATTTGTACCGCCAAAGAAATTCTCTGAAATTATCATTACACAGTTAAGATATGTAAACCTGCTGAAAGCATTCTAACTGTACTTTGTAGTCACTGCAGGCTATAGCAATCGACATTAATACGTTCACACCTGTCTGAGAATCAGTAATTAGGTATTATAGTTATATTAGAATTACATGCGCACCTTTAGAAGGTATACCGTTAGTTCTACAGGATACTGATACCATCAACCACGAGACATACCTATATAGATACAAACAATTATTGGGGTTTGATTGTATAAGCTGTCACACCCGTCAGGTAAACATCAAAGACAGTATCTAGGGTACCATCTTCCCTAATAAGATTTTATTAGCATTATACCTACGACTATCAAGTCTATCGCTTCACGGTCCACTGCGTCGCCAATCGTAACTCTTCGGGCGATTTCAACAGGTTGGATGAACACTATCTGACGCGTTCCGAATTAAGACGTTTGGAAATGCTCCAGGTTTTGGGCTAAATTGGATTGTTTTTACCTCCGGACAAACATGAGTTGCGCAATTGATATGCGATGAGACCATTGTACGAATGTCAGCCTGTACCAACTTTGTTTTGATCGGTAAACAGACACTTAAGAAGAATTGGACAAGATTAAAAACTAAGCTTACGATGAATTCACGTTCAGGGTTTATAATATAATTATAAAACAATTGCTGAATAATTAGATATTTCTTTTAAGAAGAATTATTATTGGTTTAAAAATTATCATCTCATGACGTAAAATTGCCATTTGTAACTCCGTTTTTAATTGGTTGAAACAAAGGCGCGATGATTTGATAGAAAAGAAAGAGTCCTCGTGAAATTTGTAATTTCACATGCTTAGATTGCTTTTGTTTTTTATTGCGTATACAACTGGTCTTCTCGAACTTACCAGCCCAACATTTGCAGCAATCTTCCGAATTCATTGTTATTTCTTTCCGAAGATTGCCGAAAATTACTCGGAGATGTTGCGATTGGTTGTTTGATTGTTTGACTCATAAACGTCCTATTAATAGCTATGGTCATGTAAGGACGGCCTCCCATGTATGCGGTGTGTTGCGTGTTTATTGTGCAAGGTGCCTTTTTTAGGAGACTGCGGTATATTCATGTTGTTTCTTCTTGTATAGTGGAACTGTTGCCCTTTTGTAGTGCTATATCACTGAAGCATGCCGCCGAAGACACCAAACAACACACCCCACCCGGTCACATTATACTGACAACGGACAAACCAGTCGTCCCACTCCCTGTATGCTGAGCGCTAAGCAGGAGCAGAAACTACCACTTTTATAGACTTTGGTGTGTCTCGGCCAGGGGACAGAATCCAGAGCCTTCCTCACAGGGGCGAACGCTCAACTCAAAGCCAAAAGTGAGGCGGTGTCAAGGGAGGCATTAGGAAAGATAAAGTTAGTTAAGAAGAAGAGAAAAGATCAGATCAAATATTTAGTCGCCTTTTACGATCATGCAATTGGGGCAGCAGGTACAGTTCTTACACCCTAACTGTAGGGCCATGTTACGATTGAAGACCTTATGTCTACCTACTAAGATATACTCCTGAAAGTTATTGTTGGTATTCAAGCTATATTTGACATAACTTGGCGAAATCGGCATGTTATTTTTCCTTCAGTAATCTTTTGAAATCCTTAGAGTTTAATGAATAAAACTGTGAAAAATCATTCTAAAGCATAGACAAATATGTGTTATGCCCTTTAAACATAAGTTACAATGCAGCATGTCTTTGTTTTATGCTTTTAGATGAAACCATATCCACAAAAATCACTTTATAATTTCTGAAAACACTGCAAAAATGTGAAATGAAAGAATAGACCACAACTTGTGATTCATGATCTGAATGTATGTACTTATATCACTGCACTGTATGCGTAAAATATAGTGATGTTTGGCAGTAATGCCAAAATTCATTTTGAGCTCTCATTTGTCTGTGTAAAATAAAAACCTATGCGTTGTAAGTATTGAAATTCTCAAACTGTCGGCTATTTTTAGTGGTGAATAACATATTTAAAACTCTTATTCGTCGGTTTGAAACTTATAACACATATAACTTTAAACTAAAGGTATTTAAACGATAATTTTCTACTCTCTGGCCGTACCACCTGTTACGTCCATTTCAAACATGTCGCTTTAAACTGCACGTATAATGTGTAAATTTAATGAGTTATATCATATGTCCTCTAATTGAGGTTCATGGTCACGTGATGGGTTGACCATCACCCCCACGTGACTCCACACCCGGTGTCGATTTCCATGCAGACGGGTAGATCTGTCTGGGTTGTGAGTACTGTCGCCAGCTTGATGAGTACAGGTATCATCAGTAAACCTCCATTCGGGATCGATTTCAAATTAAAACAAAATTACGCGGAACAGCAGAAAGATCTATTACTTGCTACCTTGGATTAGGTTGTGTCTGATACTCAGCGCTTCTAACTAATTCACCCCCGTAATTGCGCAATGATCTATTCCCGTATTTGATTTAGAAGAGTTTAAATATGTCTCCCGGGGTATATGAAATAGCTGGGGCAAATTTCCCTATATGTCAATAGGTGCTGGAATGGGAGCAATTCAATGAAGCGTGTCTAGAAGCTGATTAGAGAACCGAAGAGTGCGATAGCGATGCGGCTCATCGACTTCATAACAACTGTTTTCTATGTAGATCAATTATGTTGTAGTAATCAAAAGATCCATCAGCATTTACAGAGAGTCTGGTTGTACCATACAGATATTTATTGTTCGTAATAGCTTCTCCTCAACCTATATCCCATTGGCCTCAAGTCCATAGAAACAATATATGAAACCTTAAGAGGAGTGTAGGTCTTGACGAAAGGGCTTATCAAAGACACCTTGAGTCTATGCAAACATAGGAAATCGACAAAGTTCTTTAACAATATGTTCAAAGATAAAATATTCTTTTTGTATATAAGATTTCATGTAATGCAGTATCATTTGTTTATAAGTTTATCATTTTGATTGTTTCGAAAGAAAATAAAAATAAAAACAAAAAGTAAACCTGATAATTCTTCGTTCCCGGTTCATTAGCTAAAATTCTAATTAATGTATTGTTATGTCATTCGGAAAAGTCGAGATACGAGTAATTGCATCATAGCCATTTAACGAATAGCTGAGTTAAACAGCTAGTTAATTGGTGAGAAAAATTGCAAATATATTAGCTGACTTTTACTGTAGGGATCAGATACGAAATAAACAATTCGGTTTTACATGATTCTGGACTCAAGTCTTTCATCGGTAACTGTCAAAATACCCGGGTACAGGTATACTTGCATGTTTCGTCTAAACGAGAAACGCACGCAGATCGTATCTCATAAATCACGGGACGAATTTAGAATTTAAATCAGGCTGCAATCCTCAGAAAGGTATAAAATGTTAAACACCCAAGTTAGCATTTTAAAGATTGCTCTGTGAATTATACTACTGGAAAACTAGGTCCCCTAAGTTAATGGGTTTTTTTATTTTCAGATCAGCGGTATTCCTTTTCTAAAGTAGATAAACATACATAGACGTTACTTATATCAGTTTCTTTAGTATTACGTTAACCATGTCGTATGTCTTAATATCATCGAGGATGACACAAGAAGGTTCCTAGTGCTGGCGATTCAAGAAATTCGGAGTTCCCGGACAAAAACATATCTGGTTCATGCCAGAACACTGCAATTTGCCCTCAAAAGAACTGAGAACAGCGGATGGGAGTATAGCGATGTTACATCAAACATTCTATCCACTTTTCTGCCCAGCGCTGAACAGACGGTGATAAAATGTTCGACAGCATTCTTTAAAGTCTTTAGCCATATAACGTCTATTTACCCCTAAAATCATATTAACAGTCTGGATCATTTAAGGGTGTGCAAGGTTGTGGTGTCTGAGAACAACCTGAACATCCGGATGAAAACTATCGATATACGCTTGGAATCCTTGCTGGTAACCCAAAAAAGAATTCGAACCGTTGAAAACACTCGGCCACCGCGGCCCCTTTGGGCTCTATGAAAAAGTTCATAACACGTATACAAATAGATGTCCTTTTAGTATGAACATTTATAAGGATATATATTTGAAATATAAACAGGTATTTTTATCACACACACACACCTGAATGTCTTGGTACCTGATACTCCTAACGACTTCCCCCATCCATCACTAGACTGGGGCATACGGTCATTACTCCGTACTACACAAGCCTCCCATCATCCTAATACACCTGGTCTAAAATCGTCAGATGTATATCTGAAATACTCAGAACAGATATATATGATTCTGCATAGCATTGCTATGAAATGTATTTAAAGATAATAGAAACACCCCATTACTTTAATATACCTGGATCCGATTTCTCGAAACAAACGAAATTAAAAAAACAAACCCAAATCAAAATTGTTTTACCTGCGTTTCATAAGGAGAAAAACATGTTTTTACTTACTATTTTGTCGTGGTCGTTTGACCATCATCTTTATTTTAAAACTGAATGTATCGTTCAGAACGTGATTTTTGAGCAGTGTAATTATCGGAGCGATAGACTGTTAAATGGTAACTAAAAACGACTGAATTAATAGTTTGTTTTATGACAGGTAACGGTGATGATGTACAGTCAACTCGACTGCTGACGAGTGTCGAGGGACCACTGAATTATAAATGTTCACCGATTCTTCAATATTTTAGACGATATTATAGTCACCTATACATGTGTAATCCAAGCCCGACAAGATACTAAAGTTACGAACATCTCATAGTTGTGGACAATGATGACACGACCTGAAAACGGCCAACACCATTGCATTCTTCTTTGTTGCAAGACAGCTCCACCCTTCCCAAGGAAAAACAAATAAATAAATAAAATAAATGAATAAATGTATTTCATCGCTAAGGAGGGAAGCAAGTAAGTACTGTCATACGTATTTGCTACTTTTGGTATGGGATTGATTTTGGTATTCATGGCAGTGCTCACGAAACATCCATAGGTACATTTGTCGTGTTTTAGGGCTTTCAAATAATTCCTGCTGGAAGACTTCTTACAAAATAATGCATAAAACACAATTCGTTGATATCTAAATTTGAAAATTTCTGAACATTGAAAATTTATGTTATATGGTATGATGGGAATTCTCGGGGAACAATTTTACAGCCGGCACTGTGGTGTTGTCGTGAATTGTCTACTCTGTTAGTATCAGAGTGTCACATAAAATGTATATATTTACTCCTATCCTAGGAACTACTATCTGATTGCTAAGAAAGAGAGGTAAATATCAACTAAGGGTACCTTAACTTTGCATCGCGTGATTTCAACGTTTATATGCTAAGTGTGCAGACTAATAAGTCTACATAATTACGCAATTATCTTTGCGCTGCCCCACTGGTCTTGGATCTTGTAAGGTCGTTTATCATAATTTGCGTTCGTAATCTGAAATTTGAGAAATGGATGCATGATTCACAGAAAATGTATTTATCTACAAGTCCAGGTTGTTCAGTGTTTAGGTGTACTGCTAAAATATCTAAATCTCACCCAGGCTGTATTTAACTGTTTAACAACCAGGAATTGTTTTGATACAGATAACGCCTGAATCTTTTGTTTTTAGACGTATAACTGTGCTCATTGATTTGCTCGTTCGCCAGTTTATGACATTTTAAGATGATTTACGGTGAACTGACAGCACGTTTAAAACATTCCTCTCAATCGAATCTAAAGATATTCGACACCAACTGCAAACAGCTCTCACGTTAGAAAACAATCGGACCGATCATAGCTTTTTCAAAATGGCGACATCCGGTGATAAGGGTTGCATGTAATTATGGACGCCTGTCCTTCGAACGCAATGAGACGGAACGAAACAAATCGCAAATTCTTGATACCTGTCCTCCTGCCTGTAAATGGCGTGCTCACATGATTGTTTTAGTCAGAAATGAGTTCAAATGTGTGATACAAGTATAAATATATAAAAATCCTGCTTGTTCACTTTTGAAATATTCTCTAAGTGCAATTTCATTTATTTATGACACAACTTCAAAAGTGCATTAACTAAGTTACTCGCGTGGAAGACTGCGCACCAAATGGCCTTTTTTTCTTAAATAGGTTTTAAATTTACTCTTGTGAGCTTTTAAGATGTTAATGTCACGCTTCGTAGATCTAAGAATACTGTATAATATTTAATACATTGAAAGTATGTCAAACCAACAACCCTCTTCAACGCCTTTTCACAAAGGGAATAAACTTTATATACATTTTCTTCAAAAGGGTTTCAATATCGTGATGGTATCTTCTTTTGTACTGACCATAATGTGGAATTATCTCCGTATTTCAATCACCTTAATAAGGTTTCCAACAATTGCAATTTGAATGCATAACTGTTCTGTATTTAATACACATAACAATAGCAAACAAGCGATACGTTATGTCTGAATTTAAACAAGATGTCCGCCAGACTAAAACAGAATACACATTCAAGAACGTCTATTCATTTCATTCATGCTGTGTTTCTTTCAATAAAACTTTAACTTTGTTCGGGGTTTTGAATTTGAACATTGAACAGACGATCAACTCAAAAGGCAATTGTGACTGGGATTCATATAAAAGATATAAAGCACTATAATTCTGGTTGGCTATTTTATATAATTAAGAGCTTGGTAGGATTAACACATAGAGGTTCAACACTGCCAGGTAAGCCACAAATACATTAAAAAATATTTTAAAAATTATTTATTTTATAGACTTTAAATAGTTTTTGCTAAATGTCTTGTGGATAGTTGTTTACTAATATTAGCACAAATCAAAACAAGACGTGCTCATTATATGGACATGTTTTTTTGTTTTTTTTGTTTTTTTTTTGTAAACGGATGCTATTTTTCTGCATATATTCGTATGTGGGAGGTGTTGGATAAAATGTTTTAGAAAATATTTTCATATTACATAATTTCAAGAAAGCAGTTTGTAGAATAAAAACAAGATCAGATTATGTTTCGGACTATTTATTTTTACTTCGTCATATGTTTAATTGTGAGTTAAGAGTATTTTAAGCTATTGCTATTATAATATATCCTTTTGGTTCTGAGATTGGTTGACATCACTGAAATCAGATAACATTTTATCGTGTGTCATTTCTTGCCATTGAATCTGAAAACAGATTTAATTGTAAACAAGAGCTAAATATAATTTCACTGAAAAGAAGAGTTGTTATATATTTTAGTTAAAGGTTGGTGAAACTGACTCATTAAAATACATTTCTGGAGTGATTATGATGACGTAAAATTAAATACGATGACGTCATCATTTGTTGTGTAACACGTGAAACTTGTCACAGACCACACAAGGAACAAAGATATTTTTCTTATATCCAAGAGGTCTTTATACACCGGTCATACTCTAGGACAATATTGGTTATAAAGGACCCCAAGGTATTGGTGTTATTAGGCAGGTATTCTTTATACATATGCATATATGTATGTGTGTGAAATCTCCAACCCATTACACTAATTATCCAGGACAATCTACTAAACAATGTTTCCATAAACATTGATGATATAATCAGTGTCATGTTGTCCATACAGCACGAGATGTAATTCCTACCTGAACTCAGTGCACACCGGAAATGAAAAATTGTTTTGGAGAACGATTACGTCATTTTAGTTTATGAGTAACTAAAAAACTATTTCTCATTTTTTTCTAATTTTAGTAACTTCTCTTCACATTACTCATATCATTAACTGTATCATTCAAATGTACCTAATGTACAGGTATAACACCTTTACATTATGGCAGTGCGTCACGAAAGATGGGGTTTCCATGGCAACCTTTTCGTTACCTTGTCAATATCATGCAGGTCAGCACGCAAGGTTGTTCATGTACTTTTGGGCCTGGTCCTTAGATCCTACTGATAGACGTGAATGACAGTTTGCATGTTTAAAACAAATCATTATTTCCTTGGTTTAAAACTACAGCCATATTACTTACATGCCATGGACCCCTCGTTAACAATTATTGAAACTTGTGTCAAGGAAAATGTTAAAGCGATCCGGGCCTAACAATGTCATTGGTTTAAACATATTTTACAATATGCTTATAATGAACCTCATTTGCATATTTTGACAATACATTTGTTCTTTTGAGAGCACGAGTTAACAATCCCATTGTACGCGATTTTATTTGTTCTGTTTGTTTTTTGTTGATTTTTCTTTAGTTGTATCATGTAGTTATTTCGTGATATTCCTTAGTACTATTTTTAATTTCAACGCCATAGATTCATAAAAAATAATTCCTGACAAGCAATTCTGTTATATGTGTTCTAAATATCCCTTTATTGAATTATTTGATTAAAATCTGTATGATAACTCCCATAAAGTTCTTAATGTCTGCAATGGACTGTTAGTGTTATTTTTCTAAGATGAATTGACAACAATATACCTCAGCCTCCATTGATTCACTTGTATATAGACAGTCAAAAATCAGTCTACTCTTTCTAAGATAGTCAGTTTGTTACTGAAATGAAGGTTTTTCTTTTTTTTTTCTTTGTGATTTTTTTTCTTTCTCACACTAAATCTGGCCTCGTTCTGCTTAGAAGAAAGTCATGCAGTTTGTTACTCAAATGATGTTTGTCTAAAAACCTAGATATTTTTTTCATTTCCGTACTAAATCTAGGTTTGTTCTGATTCTCAGTTTGCTTCTGAAATGATGTTTGTTTAAAACCTTACATATTTGTTTCCCATTTGGGGATTTTTTTTTCATTCTCGTACTGAATCTGGGTTCGTTCCGCTTCTTTGCGCAGTTCGACATATAGCAGACTGTCATCTGAAGCCGTGGACCATTAGACACTGAAATCTATCAGCACGCGATAAGTTGGCCTACCTGGCCGATAATTCGGCCGGTGGGTGGCACCAATCCTCCCGTGTCCGGTTTATAGACAGTCCTGGCACATATTCCCGCCATTCTCAGACAGGTTAAATTGATTTATGGTTCGATATTTATGTACTCTAGAAATGTGTATTAAAAACCACGACTGAACCCGACAGTTTGTTTCTGTATACGAATACATATGTACATGTATATCAATATATACAATGTATTGTTGAAGGAAGACAAACAAAGGACAAAAAAAAGAAAACTTGTTATCACAATACAATATTTTAAGTAATTTAGATCAACTATCAATTCGATATATAAAGAGAACTTGATGTATTGAAAGACTACTCAGTTTGAAAATAAAGACCTTCCATAAGCTTTCATTACTCCTTTAATTCTCCTATGAAGACGTCTTAATACGTTGAAGGAACATTTAAAGCATTTGGCAAATAAAAGCAAACAAATATTCTACAAATAACAAACAATTTCGGCCTAGGTTTGTATTTTTATCACAACCCAGACGTCTTTTTTAATTTTGAAGAAAACACTTTATATTTAACGAAAATGTCAAAAGCAATAGAATTTCTCATCAGGTCCGTCATGGCCTAATATCTTACCAAACGGTCAGAAAACTTTTTTGATTTTTCTTATCTTCTGGCAATAAAAATAAAACGATATTTTTCTCACAAAATTAACACAAGTAAGATATAGGACTGTCTCATTACGTTAATTCGTCCCCTAAACATTGTGTGACCCGAGGGGCCTAACCCTACCCCTCTCCGAGTTAATGACACCATGAATACGATATGTTATCGTTAGCTGGGTATCTGACCTGTTTCGCTCCTTGTGTTGAGTCTTGCATGTTTTGCTACGGAATAAGTGTTCCAATCTCTGCTCCTGATTTTATCAACGACTTCAATATCCTCCTACAGTAACTAGTGGGTAGTCTTGGTCCCCTGCCTGACGGTTTCTCACGGTGTTCAGTGTCGCCAAGGGGACGTAGCGTACGGATTTATTTACCTCCAGCGTACATTCCTCTGAAGTACTCGAAATTGGTGATCAGTAGCGCCTAAAATCAAGCCTTGTCATGTGTTTAATTCAACACAAAAACTATATAAATTCAACCCAAAAACTATATAAATTATGTTCCTTAAACTAAAAGAAGAAAAATCTTCAATTAAACCATAATCTTTATAGTTTTAACTTCATGAACGGACGAAACATATGCATATACACTCATATATCGATTATATAAATGGACTCATAGATGCATGTCATTAACCCTCTTGACCAGAGCTCTTGGCACGTTCACAGAAACATAGCTTCGATATTTTGAGGTTCAAGGTGTAGACAAACTTCGAGACATCGAGACTTCTAATTATTTGGAATGTACTGTTTACTTTTTACTATGAACACAAGTAGCTGTTACATTTCCCATCTAGCACACCCTTACTGAATTCACTGCCCCCCCCCCCCTACCCACCAAAAAAATGCAAACAAACAAAACAAAAAAAAACTCTCTGCTTGAGTTGACTCTCCACCCAGACAGAGTACCTGTGTCCTACCTCTTCGACTAACCCTCACCCTAGACCACCCTTACCACCACCGCAACCACCACCACCAGCGAGCTGCCGGTTTGTCACCGGAAGTAATAATGAGGTAATGACTTGACTTATACCCTATGTCATTTAGACCTGCATTTCTTTTGTTTGTGATCAATGGAATGGATCTCCAACCACTGGCACAAATCACACATGTTTAATAATGGATTCAGTCCACCATTGGTATTTCACTAAAATTTATGACCATGTCTTCACACTTCACACTTACTTGAAATTCTTATAGGAAACCATATAAACAAAAACGAGATATGACTATGACCTCTGTTTGTGAAGCCGTTAGAAGTTCATATATTTTATTTCTCTTTTTTTGCGCTGAAAAAAGAGTCAATCGATCGACGACCAATGGTTAAAAAAATAACTTTTTATCGTTGGTAATGTCCGTGGGGGAGGGTGTTACCTAGATGCCACAATTTGCAGCTGTTGCGTTTGCTTGACGGAACAATTTATTGATAGTACCAGTTAAAGTAAACCTGATGGGTTAATGTTTGATATTTTACACACTCCACCTTCAGACAGCCACATTCGACTTTCCTTGAAATACCAACCGTATTGGATCCTCTGCTGATTTTATTTTTATTTCTCTATTAAAGGCCTTGTTTATTATTTTCAGGCGTTTTGTGACATTTTGTATTGAAAATGTTTCTGATTTGATCTTGAACTTCGTCAATGAAATAGATCACCACAACAATCTGTTTCCACTTAGTGTCAATCGAATTCAAAGTTAAAGATATTCCCTTTATATTACGTACTTTGAAAAACTTTTCCGTCACAAGGACAATTAACAATTCAATAATGGTCACAAATGTTTAAAAGGTGTTTGCTGAAAAAAAAACTTTATATCTGTAGGCATGTATGGATTGGCTAGAATTTAATTTATTTTTTTGAACGGATGTCGTCTATGAAGCATCCATAAAGCGCTCATCCTGTCGGGACATCTGGTCTAGATGTTTCGTAGTTTTCGCCGCACCCTTTTCTATTGATTATTTTGGCGTTGTTTCTTTGGGGTTTTTTGTCTTCCATAATTTTGAGTTATGCTTGTTTAAGTTCACAGGAAAGGACAAATTTGTTATGACTTAAAAGTTTAAGAGGGGGGAGGGGGGTTGGTTACAGGATAATATATTAGATAAAGCTGGGACTCAGAAAAATGCCGGAAAACTCAAGCAATTTGAATCACCATACCGGTAGATAGAGACCAAAAAAACATGTAAACGGCCGATGATATTGGCAAATAACATGTTATAAGATATATGTGTAGCATTTATAATAATATATAACTGCCAGACCGTATCAATTCTTACATATCGTAACAAGATAACTGCCCTATTATATGTTCATATCCGGTACGTTAAATAGTATTTCTTATTTCTGTTTCTTCTTTTCTGTGTAAGTTATAATATAATTGAAATCATTATGTTTCACTTTCTTTAGAGTATTCTAAACACACAGAAGACATTAAGAATGTTTTATGAAGTTGCAATGGCGCCCTTGTAAATTGTGTACGTTTTGTAATATGTGTTATGTACAGGAAACTCATATATTATGATGTTTTTTTTTCCAATATACCAGCTATAACAATTGATTGAATTCGATATAACGGTTCTAACGATATGTATATTTCGATATATTGGCTAAAACGATACGTTTATTTCGATATATCGACTATAATAATTTGGTGGTTTTTTTTCTTTTCCAATATACTGATTAAAACGATTGGTTCATTTAGATACACCAACTATAACGATTGGTGTATTCCGATATACCGGACAAAACGATAGGTTTATTCCGACATACCGGACAAAACGATAGGTGTATTTCGATATACCGGACAAAACGATAGGTTTATTCCGACATACCGGACAAAACGATAGGTTTATTCCGACATACCGGACAAAACGATAGGTGTATTTCGATATACCGGACAAAACGACAGGTTTATTCCGACATACCGGACAAAACGATAGGTTTATTCCGACATACCGGACAAAACGATAGGTTTATTTCGGCATACCGGACAAAACGATAGGTTTATTCCGACATACCGGACAAAACGATAGGTTTATTTCGACATACTGGACAAAACGATAGGTTTATTCCGACATACCGGACAAAACGATAGGTTTATTCCGACATACCGGACAAAACGATAGGTTTATTTCGGCATACCGGACAAAACGATAGGTTTATTCCGACATACCGGACAAAACGATAGGTTTATTTCGACATACTGGACAAAACGATAGGTGTATTTCGATATACCGGACAAAACGATAGGTTTATTCCGACATACTGGACAAAACGATAGGTTTATTCCGACATACCGGACAAAACGATAGGTTTATTTCGACATACTGGACAAAACGATAGGTTTATTCCGACATACCGGACAAAACGATAGGTTTATTTCGACATATTTGACAAAACGATAGGTTTATTTCGACATACTGGACAAAACGATAGGTTTATTCCGACATACCGGACAAAACGATAGGTTTATTTCGACATATTTGACAAAACGATAGGTTTATTTCGACATACTGGACAAAACGATAGGTGTATTTCGATATACCGGCTATAAAAATTTCTTTTTTTCTTTATACTGGCAATAACAATTGATTTATTTCGATAAACCGGCAATAAAGATTGGTTTATTTCGATATATAGGCTATAACGATATAACGAGAGAAAACACATTCAGTTTACCACCTTAACATGTTCAGGTCTATAAGAAACATTCGTAAACGTGACATTCTGGTTGATGCGTCAGAAACTACAGTGTCAAATGAAACGTCCGGTTTGATTAATGACTCCAATAATAGAATTTTTCTCCGTCGTAATGTCTTAACGTTTTAAAATGAATATGATATTCAGTAAGTATTTTAAGTCGATGTTATCACAGTGCTTTTTGCCTCAATTGACAGTCGACCTTGGTTTACGTAACGACTTCAATGCTATCAGGTTTCTCGGCATACGTCTCCTCTTCCCCCGCCTGACGATCTGGCGTATTAATTTACCAATGCCGGGAGGTTCGTCCATAAAAGTAGTTCTCCAAATTATGAATGTCATACCTAATGAAATATTCCCAATGTCAATGAGATATTTAAAACTTATGTATTGCATTTCTGAAGATTGTATTATCATGTCTCGTTGGAAACACGAGACTTCATCAATTTCTTACAGAACTAACTGTTGAAGGGCTCCTTATTCTTTCTATAGTGGTCTCCTGTGTTAGAACGATGGCGACAGGCTCCCATGTCATTGTGGGTTTTCTGTTTCATTAATTGTCGAGAATATGTGATAGATCTGTCATGAAATGTCCTCATAAAATGACCACAGAAATTAACTTTAACTATCTTAATCTTTAAAACTTTTCTCAAGTTATCGGTTGTCATAAACTACTTTAAAATGTTATTATTCGTTTTAGGATTGATTCAATAATAACTTATTTGTTTTACACATTTTAGGGCGGGGGCGGATTCAGTCTTCAAATGTTATATTAAAAAAAGATATTGATATTTCAATAGGATTATGACATTAGGCGTAACCTATCTTAGTCCCTTCATGATACAGGTGATACACAAAAACAAAAGAGAAATGAGGTGGAGGGATTAAAAGTCATCTGTCATCTGTATGATGCCGTTAACTTTAGAAATTATTTCATGTTGTGTGCAGATATCGAAGTATGAATAAAAGACTATTCAAAATAGACTTGGGAAACTTGAAGACAAAAAGTTTCTGAGCATGATTTGATGTATTTTTTCTGTAAATGTAACATAATGTAGAATTGACCCAGTTACCATCAAGCAGAAAATCTAAATGAACTTTTGACTTGACTCCATCAACTGATGATGACAAAGCATTCATTTTCATTTTATCCAATTCAATGTTAATGTATTCGATAAACAGATCCGTTAAATGAAGTGCCAGATTCACAAATGAAACGAATCATTCATCTTCCTTCCATCAAGGTTAAAACCTAGTCCATGTCGATTCCAAATATATACCCAGAGATTAAACATCAATCATCAGATACATATATTATAATATCTAATATCGTATCCAGCTTACAATACCCGGATCCTACCTACCCTTATGTATATTTATAGTCTAAGTTTCTAGAAGGCCTATCCTGATTCTGATGAAAACCCTCAGAGTCCCCAAATATTCCCCGTGGGAGATGTCTCATCTAGATCGGGTTCTTTTGATCCTCAAATCTACATGTCGACATTTCACGTTATTTCGGGTGGCTGATTTTCTCGTCGAGGATTATATTTCCATCTGAGTGCACATTCGGATTTGATGGTCCTCTTTCGCTAGGAGTATACCTTTAATATGCCCATTTATCATAGTTTTATAGTGTCTTCTAGGCCTTTTTATATCTCATTTTCTACTCAACCATATCGCACATCATAAACTTTACAACTGCTATTTGCATCTTTAGTTTTTTCCTTCCTTCAATTATAACTCATCCGTGTCGGCCGTGTACTGCTATTTGCATCCTTCGCTCATTTGTAAGATTTTAATCGTGAATATTTTGTGTATATTATAGAGTCTGGCATCTGTGTATCCTAGGTGGGTTTGTAGTTCCGTTTTCTACCTACCAAATGGACACCTTCTTCTTCTTCTTCTTCTTCTTCTTCTTCTTCTCTTTTTTTTTTTCTTTCTTCTTTTTCTTCTTCTTCTTCTTTTTTTTCTTTTTCTTCTTCTTCTTCTTCTTCTTCTTCTTCTTCTTCTTCTTCTTCTTCTTCTTCTTCTTCTTCTTCTTCTTCTCTTCTTTTCTTCTTCTTCTTCTTCTTTCTTCTTTTTTTTTTTTTCTTTCTTTCTTCTTCTTTTTCTTCTTCTTTTTTTTTTCTTCTTCTTATACTTCTTCTTCTTCTTGTTTTATTGTTATATTGTATTACCGTTATCTTAAATATCACGAAACTGATATATTATATTTATATTAATTTATTCTATCATACTATCTACTATCCATCGAGAACGACTGAGTCTTACTTTACTTCATGCTTTATTATTTACCATTTCATTTCTTACTACGAATTTTCACGTTCCAAAATTGATGTTTGCGATCATGTCGATGAATCGCAAAATCGCGATAACATACCGTAGCAAATGTTATCGCGTCGCTCGATAAAAGATTTGAAGTATTTAAAAGGGGAGTTGGAAAGCGTTATCACAACCTCTGTAACTCGCCCTGAATTCAGTATTTTCCTTAAGACCTTTTATCAATTCAAAAATTACGATTTGGCTTTTAGGTCCACAAATGTGTCAATACTTACTAGCTGACAGTTTAATGTTGAATGTATCACGCATGCTCTCTTTCTAACTGTTTATATATAGATACAACTAGTTAGAATTCGAAACTTACAACTACCGCTATCTGTAAACATAGTGTATACCACAAGTAAATAAAGTACATTGTTGATATGTTGACAAGGTAAGGCCTTTTACGGTTCCAAAGAATTGGATATTTTACAACGAAAACCACCAAGACAGGGTCTTACTGATTAAAAACAAATATTGATCGATAGTTATTATTGATTTTTACCGATCATTATTATTGATTATTGAGGTTAGCCACCTGCTACGGAATCCCACACTCACCCACGCTAATATATACTACCCCATCCCCCCCTCCCAACTGTCTACTATTGACAAACATGTCGCATTACAAACTGATCAATTCATGCTAGAAACAACCTGTTGAAATATTTGCATTTCTTATTGATAATCATGTTATTCAAGACAATGAAACGTAATTCAAGTAACCATGTTTGATTGGGTTTTATACATTATGTTACGACATCGTTCAGATTTTACGATTAAATGATTAGCATAGTAATTCAAACCTGAAATACATTCCAGCTACTTCTGTTTGTATACGTTTGTTGTAATATTGATACCAAGGATCCGTTCATGTAATGCTGTTTCAGTATCAGTTATGTTTAAAGATTTTTCGAGTTTTTAAAAAGATTTTTTTGTGTGATTTTTTAAAAAAAATCATCTTATTTTGATATTCAAAATCTACTTGACCCTAATATGATAGAACTCACAGTCAACACACTTCTTGTATACCAATCCTATATTCTGTCAAAACTTACAATTTATAATTATAAACAAAACTACCTGATGTACGTAAATTAGTTAAATTTAAAAATATGAACGTGAATTAATGAATTTTGTAAACTGCTATATTCAACACATGAATGCCTAATGGTCATGGTATCTGAAACCACATGAAAACTCATCTCAAAGATGTGAAAATCCTCTAGACAATATATTGTCTATGGAGATGTTACAGTCCTAGGATATCTCGGAGTCTTTAAACTGGTTTACCAATGACAAGTCCACTGTATTGTCTGAAATCTTAAACATCTTTTTTTGGGGGGAGAGGGTAGGGGAGAGAGGGGGAGGGGTTACCATTAAGGGCGTCAAATGATTACATATTTATCGTCCATTTCTATAACTCATACCCCTGGCTTTATGTTATAATCGACATCGAAACATAACAGAAATTAATAAAATTTTAGATGAACAAAATGTTAGACCATATTATCAACAAATTGTTAGTGCTTTTAGCTCATCAGTGACTAATCAGAAAAGGATATCTAGAACAGTTTTGTTTTAAGGGTGATGATTTGTAATGTAAAGTTGCTTAAACCATGAATTATCATATCGTTAAAGAAGTAGAATAAAGAAACTGTTATAATTATCAATGATTTTCCCCTGCGATCGTCTGCTCCTTTGCTGGGGACTGAGTAATGACAAATAATGTGGGGAAACTATGTCATGTATCGTGGGCAGAAATGACAGATATTAGTGCCAAAAACTGGTCCTACCTGCCCACTGTATGGGATACGGACTCGGTAGGTTTATAATCAAGGAGCAGTACGTGTACACAAATTTGTAGTTGACTATACAACGACTCGTGGAACTAATCAAATTAGTTACAAATACTACGTACTGTGTAAGGGAGTCTTTACTTGTGGCCGCTGCTGTGTGATCAACAAATAGGATTTTTTTTTAATTTGTGAAAAAAAAGACTTTAACAACACATTGGATAATTCGCTAAATTGATAGAGCGACTGCTACTCTTACTATTAGATATTTAATCAGTGAATCCTTGACATTTTTTTGTCGTAAGAATTTTATTCCTTTTTAAATGCTTTTCTCTAAACTGCTTCCCTTTCCTTAGCTCACTACTCTCCACCAGGCTGCGCTCTGCTTACGAAATAGCTTCGGCAAGGGAGGTAACTAAGGCGGATATCAGTCTATGTTTTTCTTCACTAAAAAATCAAGAATACTAATGTATTGCTATTCTTTCAGGAGAACTATATGATCGTCCAAGATTAAAATTTTGTTTTGTACTAGATACAATTAATACTGCAAACGAGTTTTCTTTCGCGGCTACTAAATTTCGCGATTTCCGTTTCAAAGCATTTTCAAGTATCTAAAATTGAAGGGAAATACCTTTGAATGGGACTAATTCACGTACCACTGATACCCGATAACGTTTATGCGGGACTAGTATCTCCAGTGGTGATAGAACGTAGCTCTTTGTAATTGTCCCGCTGAAATGACGTTATTCCGCGATAACGTCATTTGACGTCATTCAATCGCCGATAGAAACAATAGTCCCGCACAAACGTTATCGGGTATCACGTGGTACGTGAATGAGTCCCATTGAATATGCTATAATTGTGAAAGATACTAATTCATGGAGATAAGCTTTTGCAAATTTTCCTTGATAGCGAAATTCGCAAAATAAATCGCACGCCAAAAAATGAATTTCAGTACATGACTTTTCGTTTTTTACCATTGCTCTATGAATGGTATACGGAGAGTATGACATTCGCCCAGAGTCATCTCAATAGTCTAATCAGTTATTGTTATTCGACCAGACGCATCCGTGGTGTTTCCTCTGTCTACGTCTGATAATTCTCGATCTTTTGTAAATAAGATGTCTCAAACGTATCTGAAGATGTTGTTAAGTCAAATTTTGAACCACAATTGGGTTATTTTATTTAATGTGTTATTATAGAACGGTAGGATTTAATTCCCCTGAACCACTTAACCGCTACAGTGTAAGTGGATTTATAATATTGCCGGTGTTTAAAATCAAGTAGGACGGACTCACTTCCTGAATGTCTGGTTTCATTTGTTTTTTTTTTTATTTAATGTGAGAATACCCAAAGAACTAGAATCAATGACCATCAATTTGAAGCAGAGAAAGTTTCACTGGCTAGTTTTTGGCGAAACTGGCAGAATCGCAGACTCCCATGGAAATAATTGAATGTATAGAATGATAAAATTAGGTTGAATAATACTGATATGCATATCTTCAAGAAACGGTCATATCATAATATTGTAAGGCATGTTCTAGTTTGAGTTTATAAGGATGTTATTTACTTAATCTTGATCAACGTTTTAACCATAAAACGTTAAGAACAACAATCCTACCAGCAGGCATATTTACCTGTTTGTTAACGTACCCAGGCACAATACCACAGCTATTGGTAGTTATACGGAGATCGAAAACTACCCTGTGTACAAAACCAGACGTGTGTGGGATCCTACCCGGTTGTAAGGCCGGGTATAATTTGCTGGTATGTGAGTAGTTTTGGCCAGCGTTCAAGGCTGACGGTTAGAGAGGCTGATAACGATCTACCAGTAACCTAACCGGCAGGAGATGAGTAGGTGATAGCGCGTTGTGACAGAATTTAGTCGTGAAAGGATTTAATAGTGATCGTATCATCGTGTGTCGCTGTAGTCTACATATCTAGACTCAATCTCAGCCATTTCGGTTCACTAATTAGAAACAATTATTTCCCACAGATTTTTTCTCCTTCCTCGTGTACTTTACATTTTCTATCCTTCCTCCTACACTTGTTCTACTCTGAATCTCTCATTTCTCCTCTTTTTCTATTTTGAATTCTTTCCTTTCAACTCCTCTTATTCTACCTTAAAGCTCCTTCCTTCATCCTACTCTTATTATACTCTGAAGTTCTTCCCTCACACCCTTCCTACATTTTACCCTGAAAATCTCCAGTTCCTTCCTCCCTTCCTCCTACTATTGTTATACTCTGAAGCCTTTCCTCTTCCTCCTCCGCTATCCTTTTCATCCGTCTTTTACCTCCTGTTCTGCCTGAAATATTTCTGTTACTATCTTACACCCTTTCTTTTGTAACATCTAAATCCCTTTTTTCGGTAATCACACTCACTCATATTTCTATATTACCATCACTATTCTTATCTCTCCCCTTTTCTCTTTAACACTCCATGCTCCCTGTTTTCCCTCTATACTCTCCCTCATTTCTCCTTTTATTAGCTCAATTTCACAGTTCTTCCTCTCTTATCCTCTTTACTTCTACTTAGTTCTTCTGTCTTTGCTTTATTCTCCATTATGTTCCTATTCTCCTTCCATCCATTTTGAATCCCTTTTTCTTTTCCCCTCCCTTACCCCACTTTTTCCTTCCCTTATCCAACTTTTCCCTTTTTAATCTCACTCTGATATTCCCTTTCCACGCATTTTCCTTCCATTTTCCCACCTTTTCTTTCCCTTACACCATTTTATCTCTTTTCCCACTTTTTTCTTCCCTTATCTTCCTTTGTTTCTCCCTTTAACACTTCAGTTTTCCATTCTTTCCAAGCCACATTCCCTACTCTGCCTTCTTCCTTCTATTGAAGCTATCGTATCTCTCATAAACCCATAAAACGTCCCATATGTAGCTAATGTATCTGAACGACTTAATTTATATACATTTACCTCAGATCCGTTTTTATACCTACTCTGTAAAATATGCACATTTAAATAGCATTTAAAAGAGGGAAGCATACTACCTGCCGCTGACATAATGTCAGATCTAAAATTCGAGTTTTTGTCATTGTTCTTTATGGGTCTTTAGAATTGGATAGCTTCTTTGTTTAAAAGAATCATTATAAGCCCTTACTTCTGCGTATTTGCAGACTTGGACTTTGTATAGATTTTTAAATCTCCTGCTGTAGGTCACGTTAGCAATATGATATTGTTTTGTTTATTTGTTGGTGATTATTGTTCAGCTGAACAACATGTTTTCGGTAAAGAATGTGCGTCCTTTGTCTGAAAAATAATTACATGTATATATTGTCTGCACGCATTCTGTATATTCTTGTCTTTGTTTCAGTAAACAAATATCGATTTAGACTATGATTTAGGTAGACTAGTTTTGATAATATTGCATATATACATGTACCGTTGTTGTTGTTTATTTT
This sequence comes from Argopecten irradians, assembly GCF_041381155.1. Classification (NCBI taxonomy): domain Eukaryota; kingdom Metazoa; phylum Mollusca; class Bivalvia; order Pectinida; family Pectinidae; genus Argopecten; species Argopecten irradians. Next base: position 35,105,255 of record NC_091147.1, on the reverse strand, counting down.
TTTAATTATTATTTTAATTTATTTTATTTAGTTGTGTTAACGTGATCTTAATGCTATAAGGAAAAGATCAAAATGCTACATTTATTTTATTTTTATTTATTTTTATTTTCAAGCTTAACAGTGATATCAACAAAATAAAACAAAAAGACATATTTTCTATGTCTACTTCAATTATTTTTTTTCTTTTAATGTAGAGTGTGTATTCTTAGGAAAATGACCTAACTGTATTAGGGAAATTATTTTATGTTGGTAAAAATATATTAAAGATTATGTTCCAACCAAAAGATTAGCAAAATATCAATTGGTAGTGTATATGATAATTATAAGGCAAGTCAAAAAGTATTTAAAACAATTTCTACCAGATAAAACTTATAATATTTATTATGTTTATTACACCATGTTGATATATTAAAATAGAAGAATTATTTCTATTGAACTATTTTCATAAATGTACATACTTACTATAATGTCTGGGTGATAGTCGTGCAGTACAGAGAAATGTAGGAACTAAAAATATATCAAACTGAAAAAAATCCTATTTGAAATCGACCTGCTAATAATTAGTCTGTAATTACACGTGAAGATTCGGTATCCGTCTAATTAGAACAGGGGCTAATAAAAATCACTAACTTTCAATTACCTCAGCTAGAAATGAAACTCTAACGATTGTCTCATGCTTCCTTGTATTTGAGAATCGAACTCCCGTGTCTTTATATCCATTATTCTTACTGGCGGCGTTAGCTTGAAGTTCATACCGCATTCACAAAAGGCTTGTTCTAATTTAACCCCATATTTCCCTAATCTAGAGTTGTTTCTGTACAATCCTCTCCTTAGCCCAGAATTACATTTATGTGGGACCTAACTGGATTACGCATCCAGATTAAGAATATTGATAGTGTGAACAGAGTTGAACAGAATGGATAATATCCTCGGCCGAGATCGTACTCAAACCGCGCGATATATTAATCTTGTTATTGCAAAAACTCAAGAGTTTAATGAAATCAAGTAAGGCAAATGTATTGAAGGAACGCACCAAAATTTTTGGTAACTTCTATGGAATAAATCGGGCTTGAGATTGAAGGCAACCGATGCATGGGGAAAGTTTCGTTTTACGTTCGTCATCACATAGGGCGCGATCCGCGTCAGGATTAAGACATGTTTTTATCTGCTAAAAAGCAATGTTCACAGAGGCATGCTTTTTTGTATATTCTGTTTACGATTAGATGCGATGGTCCGCTTCATTAGCTTGCCTGTTTGTAGCTAGATTTCTCTCTCCAGCTAAACAAGCTGTGCAAATACGAGATTTTTAATAAAATTACTCTCACAGTCGCTACAGCAGAACAAAAGACAGACGAAAATGTGGTTTTTGCTTCTTTTATTAAAAAATCAAAGTCAATTATTTCAGCATTAAAGAATTCGGTTTAATCTTCCACTTCCTTTTTATGCGTTGTAAATCCAAGCAATATTCCATGAAAAGATTCTGTGAATCAGAAAATTAAATGAAAGTAGCTGTATTTGAAGAATTGCTATGTTTCTTAAACATAGAAATAAAAACTGTACCCTTGATTCCATACCTTCAGTTAAATCTCTAGCCGTTTATCTTCTTATGCTACGGACTGATGTTTCTTATTTTCTTTCATTGGATGTTAATGAGTAGTATAAAATATTATGAGGACATTAATTAAATGTCTAGTAAAGGTAAACGCATAATGATATGATTATTAAAAATGAATTACAATTCGATGTTAGAATGATATCATTGAAATTGATATCTGCTGCGACATTAATTATTTTGGAAATCTTTTGTTGCATTCCAATATAACTATATTGAACTTATGGAGATTATTCGTTTAACCTCGTAATTAATATTATAACGATATTATTTTGTGCAAATTGTAATAGTTGAAAATGAACATAAATAAATCATTAGTTATTGCACTTTAAGCAAAGGAATTAATTACAATGATTTCTATCTTAAACTTTCTAATAATTCAAAGGCAATATATTTTTATGAGTTTATATTTTACTAGCATTGTATGTTTAAGAGCTGAAATTTTATTTGAATCGGTATGTTTTGCTTTATTTATTTTTTGTTATTATTATTTTTGTCAAACACTCCAATTTTAAAACAAATAACAAATATTTTGTAATGGAGTTTTGGATACAATTATAAAAGTTTTTTAACAAATAAACTAAAATTTGCTTTGGATCTTTTGTAGATAACAGTGCTATTACTATCATGTAATTTTGCACTGCTGTAGATATTCCTTGAAATCTCTTTGTCCCCGGCATAGGAATTTTATATGTACACATAGATATAGAAATAACGGTACGATCCTAATGGTATATGTATTAGAGACGTGCACAGTATAAGGAGTATTTATACAGTGTACATTACATCTAATTATCTTCCAATATATAACTGTATACAATCTGACATATCAAAGGTCAAAATAGTTACATATATTGAATAGATATTATATATAAAAGATATTATCTATGAAAGGGGTTTAGTGCATCGGAAAAGTACTCCTTACAAGTTTATCCAAATATCATATATACATACAATGTAGACTTCAAGAATTCATTTTGAAAGAGACTCCCTTAAACCGCCTTTATCACAACAGAAGCTCAATACATCTTAAAGTATCGCTTTACATAATTTAAACTCATTAAACGTCTCGTTATAGAAATGGATACAATACAATGCCATTCGAGGCCAACTCTCTGTTATGGCTGTTTTATATACACACAGAATAAAAAAGTTTTTTGTTGGTATATATTCTTTACATATCTACTTTTACTGGCTAAAGAAAACACATTTTACGGTTCATGTATATGTTTTGTTGGTGGCAATGTTTACAACAACTTTCTTAAATCACCATTGTTAGGTGTTATAGTTGTTATTTAGCGATCCGGATCATCATGCTGTTGGTTCCGGAGAATAGAATGTTATCCCGTCTGCGCGAGAGTATTATTTTGCCAACAATGGCACAAACAATATGGCCGGTTTCCGGTATCTTGCTCATTGTTCAAAACACTTTGACAACATCGTACTTTCATTGTAAAAACGCATGCTGTATATCTGATAAGCTAGCGGTGACAGCCAACTTTGACGCTGTAACTAAGAGTTAGGTATTAGAGGCGGAGAAGGGGTTAGCTTTTCTATGGGCGAGAGAATGTTAAGAGTTTCTAACACAAGATAGTTTACAAGCGCCCTAAAGACTTGATTGTGTTGAAGCTTTAGAGGCAGGTATTGTCAGTCAATGAAGGTTTCATCACCTCCACACAAATAACTCGTTGTATTGTCAGCAAATGATAGTGTTAATGGGATCTACAATATAAATCTTTTAATCGTAAAATTTATTTTATTGTAGTATATTATCTTCATTAGGCAGGGGAAAATATGACTTCATAATGTGTTACTTTACATAGAGGCATCTTATTTCTATGGATTTTAAAATATAATAATACATGTAATATAGTTTTGCCATTCAGGTATTTATGTGATGCTTAGACCAACCCTTCGTGTATGAAGATGACAAAATAAAAAGAAAACTCGAATAAATAAAGAGTTTTGAAAAACTTTAAAGGATGGATACATCCACCTGCAATGAATATTAGAAATTTCTATATTACTTGTAAATAGAATTTTTTTGAAATTTTTGAAAATTGAATATTAAATAATTGAGGAAAAACATGGATAACACTATTTTTAAGTCATGGTAAGATACAAGAGAGTTTATATTGAAATACTTGAAATATATGATTTAAAAGCTAAAATTCAGAAAACGATTTATGAACAGATGCCTGTTCAAGTTCAATTCTGAATTCAAATATACACACAGCATTCGCACACTGACACAACAGCATCAATAATCAACAGGTTACAAAACATCGAAACATTGTCCGTTAATCAATTGTCATACGGGAACTATTGTTGAATTTGCAAGAATAAACTTTCCCAGACATTTCCATATGGTCATGGCCAAAATCATTTATCTATTTCGCGTCTACAATTTCTCAGGAAAGTGTTGCCGCAAATTTCCTTTTCGAGGTTGTGTGTTTTACTGTGAATCCAATGTTATTAATGTACGTTCAAGTTTATGTGACCTACAAAACCAAAATTCAAATGTCCTGGTTGTCCTTCAGCTTTAATCGATGGTATATTTATTATTCAACGAAAAGGACATCCAGGAATCTTATCTTTGGATGATATTCATCATGTGTGAAATATGAATCAATAATATACGGAGAAAAATGATAAAAAAATCCATTTTTGTTAACACATGCTAATTTTATTTATTCCTAACTTATGTGATTTATTCTTGCTATCGTTTCAGGTCATTACGAAGTCGTTTGTGATACTGACGTCACCGATCTTTGGGTAAGTTGTCCTTGGATTTTGACGCTTGTTTTCTTTTGATTAATTGTCACTAGACCAAACATTTTACAGACACTGACTATATTTATATTTTTTAACGAACAAAAACCGTTAATAAATTCACAGAATACAACAGTGTGTAGTTTATCATTTGACGGCCGTATATATCGGGTAACCTTCCTTCCACCTAACTGTATATATTGATATCCAGCGAGTTTCGTCCTGTCTTGTCGAGTTTTCGATCAAATTACGAGGAGGCAAGTTCTGTGTTTATGTCTTAAAATTCTATAGGTATATTCTTCCAAGGTAACATTTAACATTATACAATAATTGTCAACACACACAAGGAAGCTAGCTTAAATCGGAGAACAAATTCCCATGTTAAAGATTATTATCAGATTCCAAAACAACAACTAAGAAATAAGTGTCAGTGTCGAATATCATCATATCCTGTCTTGTGTATTTTGTTTGTTCATATAATCAGTAAACAAAAGAGCTTGTCGACAGCATAGCTTAAATGTATCATTCGAGAATTCCCATTTTCTCATTTGTAATTTCCTATTTATTTTAAACAAATATTCTTTTGTTATACTTATGCAAAATTTTCATTCTCATTACTTATTCCATGCAAACAAGCATGTATTTTCTATACATTTGTGTAAACTTATTAATATACATGTACTGTTAATTGCATACCTATTTAATAAGTAATACTCGATTCCATAAACAAATAATTCAATTTTGCTTGTTACGAACATTTTTATTGGCTTAAAATATTACTTTATCAGCCCATAAAGTAAAAAATGGCGTCGCCGTTTGTAACGTTGCTTCTGATTGGCTGAAGCGTAATGATTTCATAGACAAAAGAGTCCCAAAATGAATTTTGAATATTGAAGAGATTATCTTTTGTAAATTGAGTTTTAAGGATTGATTTGAATAGATTTTTCTATGTTATGGAGATATGATACACAAATCTGTGTGTACTCTCATCATAAAACGCTTCGTGGTTTATTTAGAGTACACTCAGATTTTTATGTTATATCTCCATAACATAAAAAATCTATTCAAGTTAATCCTTAAATAATTTTGCAAAACATAATCATATTTAACATTTTTGTCATTATCCTTTCTAAACATAAAACTGTTTATAAATTCAGATAATGTAGTATACATAATATAAAACAATTATAGACTTATAGCAGTTAGTTTAAGATTGGACAAATATAATAGTTGACAGTAAAATAGATTTCCAAAACATTTGAACATTGCGTGTACTATCAGTGATGAATCCTGTTATCAAGATGTGGTAAAACTATTGCATGAATATTAATATAAAATAAAATCATTATGCAGAATGGTATGCATAAGACTAACGTTATAATTATATATATATATATATATAATGAGCATTACGAGTTGCACATGCAGAATAAGGTTACGCAGACTTTATGTACAGTTAAATTTGATATGTATAATAGATTAACACATATTGCTTTATGTCTAGTAATATCATAGTGTACTAAATGTTATACGATTATGGAAAATTGAAAATGATGTTGGTATAGCGGTATACAACATGTTTGGTATCGAAATAAATATATATAACTTAATTCAAAAATTGTTTAAAAGTTTCGGATCCATACAAAAATATATATTTATATATATTTATATTACAGATACATGCACAAAATATATCTTTATGTATATTTATATTACAGATACATATTACATAAAATATTTATTTGTATACATGTATATATAACATATGCATACATAAAATATATATTTGTATACATTTATACTACAGATAATACTACATATACATGTGTTTACAATTATGTTATAGATACCTACATAATGCATATATCAATTTATATTACAAATATTGTTTTTTACTCAATTAACAAAAACATGTAGTGTGTTTACTTTAAGTACATATTACGATGACAGTGTTTCCAGTTACTAATTTGTTTTAATTAATGTAATCATTTTGATTACATTGTGAACAATGTAAATTATCTGAGAAATGCTTTTAATACCAGAATAGAATATGCAATGTAAGGAAATGACCCAAAACTTTGTGTGCTGCAAAAAGTAAATTTTCTGAGAAATGCTTTTCATTTTAAAGTACAATATACAATGTAAGGAAAGGACCCAAAACTTTTTGTGCTGCAAAAATCTTTATTCATGGCCTGCTTTATAAGTTCAAATGTACCAATATACGATGTTATGTACATGTCTGGATACTCTGGATGTTTCAGGGTTAACAAAAAGTTATATTTGGATATATTCATTTTTTAAATAAAGATAACGACAGTAAAATTAACAAGTGAGATTCTGTTTCAAAAATGAAATTGATTAGCGAGTAAAGTGTTTACGTTTATAAATGTATAATTAAGAAAGACAAAAACAAAATACAACAGTTCATTAATTAATACCTATGTCTGACACATTTATTGTGACCTAATGCTCATTTCAGTGATTACAGTACGAAAATGAAATTGATTGGCGGTGATCAGAATTGATCACGTGAACACGTCATGAATATACAAGTAAACATAAGGTAGTAGAAGGTCGGGTGATCATACTCAAAAATTGCTAATATTCGCGGGCTATCCAAATTCGCAAAATTTAATACCTGACAAAATTTATCAAAATCCTGGTTAGACGCATTGGCGTCTGTGGTAAGAATGACGCTTTCAAATGCTACTGTAATAATTTGCGAAAAAAACCGCGAATAAGTTCCAAGCGGTAAATCGCGAGATTTTGCACCCGCGAAATTTAACAACTATACAGTTAGTGTCTTAGGGTCAAGGTCATTAGGATCCATCCATCAATCAATCAATCATTAAATCAAACTGACAAGATCAGGATCAATTCTAGTAAACACTATGCTTTGAAGGACGTGTGATCATAAATCAAGTAATCCATCATGGATTTCACGTTAAAACTTGAGGAACAGAAATAAATGTGAAGCGAAAAGAGATTATAATTATAATTAACACTCATTTACTGGATGAGAGATCCGGTAGCCTTACACAGGTGCGGCGAACACTGGTAGAATAGTGATATGCATGTAGGTATCGTCTTCGATGTTACCACTGTCTTCAAGGTTCCCCATAATAGGAATACCGGCCCCCTCCTGGTTGTTTCTGATGACAAGCTATTCAGTTGGCTTTGATCCCTCCATGATACCGAGCTATCCTTTCCTCTGACATGGCAAGACTCTAGCTCATGCAGCGAATTCCCATAAGAATCACACCACGACTTTACCTTATAAAAACGTCTCTTTATGTATTTTCCAAATAAAAAGTGAGATATATTCTGTGTTGGCAAACATCATTTTCTCCTCAGTAATTCCGGTACAGATGTAAAATCCAATTGATATAATTTTATATCTTTATCAAATAAATAATATACCCTACAACACGTGTGCCTAGAGAAATTCCACATCTTAATGTCTCGGTTTTTTACAAAGACATGTTTCTTTTGATGAACATACATATCGATCCTCTTTAAAATCGTATCAAATCCCATCAGGCTGTTAAAAATCAAGACTTGCTTTATGGTGTCTATTTAAAAAATTAAACTCGCATCTTAAATACGTTGTCATATGTGAGTTTTATATAAAGACTGCCTTCCCTATTCAGACTAAATTAACATAATTGCAATGTTTATCCTGCCCTTTGGTTAATAAACTATATTTCAGGACAAATCACTGTCTTATTATATCAATACATGTCAATTTATTCTGTCTAATGTTTCCTCGATTTAGTGATAATAGTGTGTAAAAATTTAAATGAAATTAAACGATTGAATTCAAGACATTATTGAAATTAATTGCTACTATGTAATTGTTTTCACCGGAACATTATCAATATGCTTACGTTTTTTGTTTACAAATTGAATCATAACATATATAACACCTTCACTCATTCAATAACACAATCAAAAGCCAGTGATAATGTACTGGACAGTTATTGTTAACAATAATCTTATTAGCTCAACGATAAAGCCTCGTATTCACAATTATTGTCATTCAAATAACACTAAAAAATAATGAATGCACTTCAACACACACGAAAAATACTTTAAAATGCTAAAATACAAAATTGTATACTTTTACTATAATAAAATAGATTTTCATTAGTATTTTTTTCAAATGCGGAAATAGATAATACGGGCATCAACGATTTTATTGATAAATTGATAATTCGAATTGAAATTCATTTACTTGTCTTTTTATAATAATATGTACAGAGAAACCGAATCTATAATATTATATACAGGCGTTAGTGTTCGATAAAGGTATACAGCATTTGCCACATAATAATAATATATTAATAACTTTAATGAATAGCGTTGATAAGGACAAATAATGTAATTAGTAATCCTAGTAAATGTTCACAATTTCTTTAGTGTTTTTATATACATGAAAGTAGAATTCATATAGAGACAATATTATTATTATGGTTTTTTTCCTTTGGATACTAACTTCCAGAAAGAAAATTTAGCTTGTCTTTACGTGGTGCACATATGTTGCAATGTATCATTTTAACATGTGATTTATTTCTCATTTACCAAAATGCAAAAATAAGGTTTTCGTGAAATATGAGAGCTCTAGATTACCTATCTGGCGAAGGGATTGTTCTTAACACGTATATTAGATTTCTTTCCCTAAATATAACTCGTTCATTGATTAGCTGTCGGGGAATATCTACTCCCTAACCATGTATATGTGATCATATCAGCTATTAGAAAATCCATATTTTTTTTCTACAATTGTTGCTCGCATGTATTATGTGATCCTGTCATGCAATGCTAGAGAAACAGATACGTATACAATTTTTGTACATGTAACTTCGATTCTCAGTATTGCCTGTACTTTACCCTGCAGTTATGGGGTGTTGCAAATGTGTATAATCTTAACGAAACTACATGCATCTGTACTTGTAAAAATAATGATTCTTTTGGCTGAAATGCCAACAACATTGAGAAGAATAAACACAACATATATATATCCTTAAAAATATACCGTGATATATCATTCACAAGTTAAGGAGAGAACGTGTATAAGATTAAATGGCAACTAAATTGGGAAGAAATATACATGTGGATTTTTTTTAAATATACCATGATATTCCTTTTAAAAGTTACAGAAGGAAAAGCGTCTTTACTTTGAGGTGTTTATTACTTGGTTGTTCGGTCGTTTTCTTCCTGGTGGTCAGACTTTCTGCGACAACCCAAAATCGCAATGTTCATTAATTATTTCATTTGTTAATAGAATATAAAACAGGAAATCGATATCTATCCCAAAGAATTAAAGTGACATCAAAGGTGATAAGAGTTTTAAAGAAGAGAAACGAGTCGACACTGCTAGATAATAATATCTATGACAGATTTTGAATTCGACCATGTGTTCTTCGGCTATATCCATATATGACAATATCAGTGATCAGGGAAGCAGATGTAAAACTTCCTTAAGATGGACATCGATGGTATATTTCTAGGTGTTCTTTCTAATTATATACATAATGTCCAGGGTTAATCAAGGGTGTTATAACGGGTTTCTTCTTTTATTCTCAGTCTATCATGTTAATTCTCTGCTTACGAGGTTATTACCGTTTGGTGAATTAATATAAATAACGGGTATAGTGATTGTATGAAACCCGTTCTATGTTTTCTTACAGATCGTTGATATTTCCTGTTAGGATATTTCCGTTATCTGATGTTACGTTGATTTTTATCGCTATAACACTATGATTTTTATCTCAAATTGTGTGTTTGAGTCTGAAAGGTCGCTAATAATTAAATGTGACGATAAAGTGGAGACGAATCTTATATAAAAGACACAATAACTCAACAAATAAATTCCAGGATCACCGTTATTAAAGGCAAAAATTATAAATCTTATTACAATATAATTTTAATCACAATAAATAATAAGGAAATATTGTCTGTTTTATATGTAAAATAGGATATCCATACGAGTTTTACATGCTTGGTTTGCCATTGACAGAAAAGTGTTTTCATATCATTTTTTGCGATCCGTTTTCTAGAAGTGAGGACAAAACGTCCTTAAATGTTCATTTTCTTAGCAATAATCGCGCAAAATGTAATTAACAATAGTTGACGCGACAACATATCTTACATTGTATGAAATTCGTCGTTGATGGCGATGCTAGGAACCAATGTAACTGATATGGAAAATAGTTCTTTAAATTGAAATAGATGAAATACCTAAACATGTCAAAAGGATGAAAGAAAAGACAAATGATTTGAAAGTGTTGGTTAGATATGTGTCGAAAATTAAGCCGCCCAATAATCTGTTTCATTCATGTTCATTAAGGAATAATATAGGTATAACGTTAGACTCAAAATTGTGTTTTAATTACTTAACTTAAAAAGACTGAAACAAATTATGTCGTTATGGTAATACGTGGAGAACAAAAGTGACGTAGAATCTATTGAAAACAAGAAACCAGGTGGAAAGAATAATTAGCGCACTATCCCACGTTGGCAGCCACAAACAATCAATTACAAAATTTTGCATTGTAACATTGAAAATGGTATCCGTGTTACTCCAAAATATTTCATATCCACGAATATTTAATTTGTGTACTTAAAAGTGATAAAACAAACGTATTATTATTTACGAACTCTAGTTGACTGAAAATGATTTTCATTGGGTATTTTTTCTCCTTCAAGGCATTCAATTTTGTCATGAAATGTCCTGGGGTGGATATAACTACAGTGACAGTAACCCCTAGAATCTCGTAGGATGATGATCTGTAGGAATGCTATTACATAGAAATAACCGTTTTAGATTTTAATTACGCTTTAATCTCCTCACAAGTTAGTGCAAAACACAACATGATACTTAATGATTTGTAGTAACTAACGTATCGTGCATTATGGTGCATTATGGTGAACAAAATAAAGTCTTCAATTGATGCACAGTTAATTTTGATTTAGTATAAATGTATTCAAAACCTCTTTTTTCGAAATGTGGGGAAATGCACCTACTGCATATCAACCGGATATGAACATTTCTGTTCATATGAAGTTACTTGACGGTTGGCAGAGAGAAAAAACGCATCAATGTTGATCAATATAATAGTTGAAATAGAAAAAAAATCTGTATGCTTTGTTTTAGGAGGACTTCACATTTTTCAATACTCAAGGTCCCATTCATAAAACATTTCTTTTTATGCATTGGTATGAAATTGAAAAAAATGGTAATAAATATGAAGATATAGTTTTATTGTTAAAATGATTTGCTTCTGACAAACATTTTTTTTTCATTTTGATATTAAAGTTTTATTCAACCACCTATTTGAATAATAAAGAAATATGAAATTGAAAAACTAACGTCAGGTTTTTCTTGACAAACTGTTGCATTTTGTAGTATGTTTTGTTGCTTAATGATGACATTCCTGACACCAAAACAAAAAATCTTTAGAAAAGTAGAGTTTTATAACAACATCCCCAGTGAAAACTGGTATTGTTTCAGACGTGTTTTATGCTGCTATCAAACGAGTCTATTGTGTGCTCGCTCAGGGTATGCTCGTAATAAATGCATTAGAATTCATGAATTCAAGCAACTGTTTTAAATTTCAAACATTTTATCGCAGAATATGTAAATTAATATCTTGCCTTTTCTTTCTGCCGAGAGTTTCATTGATAACATAAAGATCGATTTGTGTGATGAGAGCTGGAGCGAAATCCTTATGTAATCGCCATGTTAACAGAGCCAACCTTCAATGACTGGGCAAAGTTACGTCGCGATAAAAACGCGATGACGATGATGATAACGACGATGAAATGAGCGATAGATCGTTAGTTTAGTCGCTCCGTGTTTATAATTCTATGCCCACATGATGAAAACAAGATAGAAGCAACCCAAGCAGGTGCTGGGATGTTCAACGCGTGCTTGGTGGAATAACGCCACCCGGACAGACATAACCGGAGTCTTGCTATGTCTTTGATGTAGGCCTTGCCACAGTCTCACCTCCTTTATCTCGCTAAATTTTCTAAAATTTCAACAAAGGAAAATCATTTTGCAACAGCAAAAAATGAAAGGATGTTAAGATATTCGTTTGATGTGAAATTTGCTATCGAATGTCTCAAGACAAACTGACTTCATAACAAAGAATTTACTCTCTTGTGGCCGTAGATTTGGATTTTTATGCAAACCACCCATTAGAGATACTCTTAAATTGTTTGTCTTGCTGCAGTTAGCGATCTTAAGATTTCCGACACACCATAGATTTTTTTATGATTGAATTTTACAATAAAGAAGGGTTCCCCTTTTCTTTTGTTTTGTCGCTGACATTACATTGTACTATTATCTAAAAAGTCTCCGCGTTCACACAAAGAACTTGAGGTGCCTAAATATCTATTACTTTTGTTTTATGCCCTTATTGTTCATATAGAATTTGAGACTTCCTTTTGTGCGCTAAAACCCACCATAGGTTATAGTTCCATGTCATCGTTCGTCTGTTTTAAAAAATTCTCTGGAAGAACATTTTGTTATGATCCATGATGCTAAGTTTTGATGTTGTAAACCTTGAGAAATATGGCCAACGGTTTTTAAAGCATTTCTTTGATGCTGAATAATTTTGGCTATCGAATATAATTATAATATCACTTTCCCAGCTGTATGGTAAACATCCAAGCAGAATTTCAGAGATTTCGGGGGAAGACGAACGTCAACATTTTTAGAGGCATTCGTTTTATCTAAGATCTTTTTAATGTTTTATCGTGCATCTTTTTTACATATTATCTTACACCATTATCTGTTTGTTTTGTCATTTACCTGTAGTCTTTTGTTATGTTAGTAGGACATATCTTTCTTTGTTTCATGAACTTTTTTCCGTTTGAAAAAATTTGTCGACGAAAGCTAAGAACAACGATAGAATATCTGCTAAGAGACTTACACAATTTTCGAAAATTAAAGTTTTACATTAGAGACATCATTTAGATAAAATTGATATGGTCCGGCTGTTCCACAGAAGCAAGCGTCTTCATTTCTATAAGCGATATATGGCAAACTAATTAGTCAAAATTACCTTCGCGATCAACTTTGTATAAAGACCATCTGCTTAGCAAAACCTCTTTCTCACCCCAAATAGTCAATTACAGCATAATTTGACATGTTTATTGATTTAAACATATTTTATTTCCAAATGTACAATTGGATTGGGCATAAGTTGTACAACTTATATAAAGCCCGTTCCCAACAAATTAAAACTTTTATACGTAGACAAAATGGTATTTACAATATAAGCAATACGTATTATATAAAGTTGTTTATTGAGATCACCTGGCTAAAACGACCATTTCTTCTTGTGTGGTCTATATAGTCGTGTTTGGCTGTAGGATGATTTCAAAATGAGGAAATAAGCCCTTGACCATGGTGCTATATATAGTATGCATTTATGTATCATGTAAGTTTGTCTGTTTTAGAAGGAAGCTCAACGTACTTTTCCAACATACGTTTATGCTCATCTTACATAAAGGCAATTTGATTTGAGTTTTTCGTGCCTAATTTACGTTGAACAATAATTTTGGAAGCGTCAATTCATATATTGTGTTTTCAGGTTGTGGTGGCAAGTCAGAGTTCCCCGATAAAAAGCACTACCAGCGTAAACCCCTAACCCGCAAAGAAACAGTCTTTTGTATACTGTCAGACACCTTAACTACCATACTGGCCCGCAATGCGACCCAACTATCTACTCACCGTTATTTGCGAAAAGTTTACAGTTTTAATAAAATATCAATTTTTAAAGCAGTGTTATTGGCCTACCAGAATTGTGGTGAATAAACAGCGGAACCAATGTGCAAGCGATATGCTTGTCATGTGACATGCGCAACAGTGATTACATTCAAATTAACGACAAGTTTTACACGTGCTAATTCAGATGTATCGATACCCACAAATTATCGTCAATAATCACCATAGTTTCACACGTTCGCTCTCCACCATGCTTGTTAATATCAGATCAATATCCGTATCTGCGCATGCCAATTAGCGGGCGCGATCGAACCAATGAAAATCTGTGTAAACAGTCGGCGCGAGCCTCGTTAACGACGGTATAATTAATTGAGATGGTGAGTGTTGATCCAGACAGACAATTGATAATTAGGAGATTCTTTTGATTGTGTCGGAAAGTAACAATTATTGCTATATATATAGCGCCGCTTATTAACACTAGCTATAGGAGGTTTACTTATATAATTTATCGTGCTGTATCAAATGGGTTGTTACGTCTGCGTCAGAGGTCATGACGTCATTATTACAATATTTCTCTCCATTTTTCATTTTCTTTAATGAAATAAATGCTACGATACTTTATATTTATATTTTGATACATAATGAACGTTAAAATTAGCATTAAAATTTAAAAGCGGTACCTTATTATAAGATAAGGTTGATGATCATATACAAGGGAAGTTATGAAAAGCAAATGATAATATTCAAACAAGTACGCTTCTTAATTAGCCTGAAAATGCCTCCATTTAGTTTTGTATGCACTTTAATACTATTAGGATTAGGATTCTATCTTTCAGACTCGTGTAATAACCATGAGAGTAGTAAACATGACGAAGTTGTAAGTGAAGTTCCATGAATATATTGCAGGACTATAATTTAAACGTTCATGTGTCATATTAACGGAGATCTTAAAACTGCCAAAACAAGAGGCTGTATATTATTGTAAATATTTGATCAAGAGATATTTTCGCTAAAAAGCAACATGCGACGATGCAGCCATAAAAATTAACACTTCCTGTAGCGATATTTAGAAATATTTGAAATCACTCAAGCGTGTAATTGGCTTTAGAAAGACGTTCCAGTCTTGTGATTTTTATAGAATAAACTAACTATCCATACGCATCTTTATCAAAGCCTACATTTGAGCTGCACACTATGATAGTTATTGCAGTGTGTCACATTTTCTAGGATGTGGTAGAGACGTGGTTAAGCTGTGTAGAGTTGTTGCTGGTATTATTTGTAGGTCGACGGTTTTTTCTCAAGACTCCAGTTTCACTATTACATGTGTACACCCATTCCAATAATAGCTACACTGTAGTAAAAGGACGGCGTATTAACCACACACTTTTTCACCTTCTTTGGACCAGAATTTTCTGTTTTTTACCCATTCTCCCCTGAAGACGCATTTAGATTCTTCCAAATCTAAGGCTGGAACACTCCATTTTGAAATTACAGGGGTGAATGAGTTAATCAGAAGCTCCACTTTTCGCTCATTTTTTTATGTACAGTTATTTGAATAGATCAGGCAAAATTTACTACCATTTCTGATAATTGCTTGTATGATTCTCTGTTCTTTCTCGCTAATACAAATGAACTAGATTTAATCATACTAAAATAAATCCATCAGAATGGTGTGAAAATATAATATAAAACAACAGGTTGCTTTTGATTCATGCATAAAATGCAATAGTTTAATATAAAAAAATCGTTAATGTTCTAAAGGCATCAAACCAGATCATCCACCTATCAAATTGTGAGGGCATTAGGCGATTTCAATATTTATTAGGAAATCTATATTTTAATATTCAGAAGTGCGATTTTCACAGGTGCGGAATGTATGTCAAATCTAAAATCCGTTCAGGGCCGGACCGGATTAAATCCGAAGTCATGAAAGTGTAATGAGGAGATTAGGATACAGAGGTTTGTAACGGAAACTGAGAGTTTGAGCATTCGGGCATGAACGCGGAATCACAGAAATAAATGTGTCATTTCTCATGTGAAAACCAGTCTTTATATTCAGCTTCGTATCATCTGAAAATATTTAAATTTATTTGCTTGGCTGCAGCTGTATTTATACAAACTGTATTTCTATTTTGTAAATAAGTGATTCTTATTTTTCATTTAAAGGATCTCATGAAAAAGGGGTTTGGGTGACATGGCATACGATATAGTAATTTATGTTTTAGTAAATATAAATTGTAGCTCACGTGAACTTGACAGCACGTGCCCGATATGATGGACTAGGATCAAGGTTACAGAACAATTTATTTTTCTCAAATATAAATATATACCCATGTCTCCGACAATTTATCGCTATATGAAATCTATAAACATATAATCTATTAATGAATTATATGTATCACTTCTAAAACAAGCCGGATCGGATACCCTATTTGGTTTCGCCTTTATAGTCGTCTCCGCTATTCTTCTTTGTCATCCTCATCGAACTCTGACAGTACATGATCTATGCTTTCAATTGTCTAAAAATGGTCATATAAATATGGCATCAATTTCTTTGTTTCTTTTCAATTTTCACTAAAAACTGCGATTAATGTTATTGATGGGTTATGTTCCCGTGTATTACTAATTAATAGGGAGCGTGGGTTTTGTCTTTATTTTCTGGTTTACGACCGTTTTATAGAACACTACCTTCACGGAATTTAAAAAAGCATTTGACGACCACTTGGTTTTGAAAAGAATTGATGATTTTTCGAGACTAACCTTTGTTGTGGGTTATGAATAGTACATGTAAATGTCTTGTGGTTTTGTGGTAAACGGCGCATTGTTTTGACGAGAAGCCATTTAAACACGAGTGAAACACGTGATGTTTCCACATGTGATGCTAGAAAGAAGAAATAGTCACAGGATAAGATTTTAGATCAGTTAGATATTATACAATCTTTTATCTTTAGTACCACTTGTTGAAATGATGCCATGTCGTATCTGTGTGAGCGGGGATACAGCGGCTCAGTGGATCATGTGACCAACATTTTACCGCTTGTTCCCACTGGTATATTGTATGAAGGTGCTGCATAAGATGTCAGACATTCTGCCTCTTAGTCACGTAGGGTCGACGTAAAGCAGTTGCAATATTATATTCATATGATAGTCTGATTCCCTCCCCTTAGTTTTCTACTCTCTGCCATGCGGCGCTCCGCTCAGTGGACTACTGCAAGGGAGTTTACTGAGGCGGTAACCAGACTTAGACATATACTTTTATATTTTTCTTTTCTTCGTGAGTCAAAACCTGACATATACAGCTACCTTCATTTCTATTTAAAATCGTCACATCTCTAAAGTTGTCTTAAAATAAATCAATCAAAGCAACAATGTATACCATATGACTCTCGATAAGCTGAGAAATGCAACGGGCTGTACGGTCGTGGATGTTTCTTTTTATGGTACAGTTTACTCTCATTACTCCCGCTAGGGGCCGCGGTGGCTAAGTGGTTAAGATGTCTCGACATATTACCACAAGCCTTCCACCTCTGGGTCGCGAGTTCGAATCTCATGCGGAGCAGTTGCCAGGTACTGACCGCTGGTCGATGGTTTTTCTCCAGGTACTCCTGCTTTCCTCTACCAACAAACCTGGCACGTCCTTACACGACCCTGGCTGTAAATAGGAAACAAAAACCAAATCAACCATCAACTAATGTCTAAAAATCGATGGATGAAAATATTTCAGCATTAATAAATTGTCCACTCACCCAATATTCATGTATAATTACAGAATGTTTGACTCTGGAACTAAACTAATGTTGAAACACACATTCACTTCTTAATTATCTAGGAAAATCAGCAGTCCATATGTATCAATAGTAGAGCTATTCTGATTATGTCTGTCCTAAGGGGAGGGTTAATTAATTCTATCATCTCACTCGCCGTTCATGGAAAATAAACGATCCCCACTCTTGTGGCTGATTGCTGGTTTAATATGGTTTGTATTTGGTGGTTAGTTTTATTTGTTGATTTTATCAGGAATTGCTGCCTTCTCATTGAGTATTGCTATGATTAACAGATATTGCACATAGGAGAATCGAAACACATCACCTCGATAGACTTTAAACACGTCCTAAAACACATCACCTCGCTAGACTTTAAACACGTCCTAAAACACATCACCTCGCTAGACTTTAAACACGTCCTAAAACACATCACCTCGCTAGACTTTAAACACGTCCTAAAACACATCACCTCGCTAGACTTTAAACACGTCCTAAAACACATCACCTCGCTAGACCTTATACACGTTCTAAAACACATCACCTCGCTAGACCTTATACACGTTCTAAAACATATCACCTCGCTAGACTTTAACCACGTTCTAAAACACATAACCTCACTAGACTTTAAACACGTTCTAAAACGCATCACCTCGCTAGACTTTCAACACATCATAAAACATATCACCTCGCTAGACTTTAAACTCGTTCTAAAACACATCACCTCGCTAGACTTTAACCACGTTCTAAAACGCATCACCTCGCTAGACCTTGTACACGTTCTAAAACACATCGCCTCGCTAGACTTTAAAGACGTTCTAAAACGCATCACCTCGCTAGACTTTAAACACGTTCTAAAACACATCACATCGTTAGACTTTAAACACGTTCTAAAACGCATCACCTCGCTAGACCTTATACACGTTCTAAAACACATCACCTCGCTAGACTTTAAACACGTTCTAAAACACATCACCTCTCTAGATTTTAAACACGTACTAAAACACATCACCTCGCTAGACTTTAAACACATCCTGAAACATTATAAAACATGGTTATAATTCAAACTATAAATGAGATATAATTCAATTTTGCTTGCATGCTAACGAGCATTTGCATTGGTTTAAAACTTCACATTATTAGCCCATAATGGAAAAATGGCGTTTGTAACGTCGCTTCTGATTGGCTAATATAACGTGGTCATTATTTCATTAAGATAAAAAAGAAACTCATAATAAATAATGAATTTTGAAGAAATTTTCTATATAAAATTGAAACCTAAAGATCAATTTGAATAGATTTTGTATGTTATGGAGATTTAACACAAAAATCATAAACCGCTTTGTGGTGTATTAAGAGTACACTTAATTTTTTGGTGTTATATCTCAATAACATAAACAATCTATTCAAGTTAATACTTAAGTAATCAGAAAATTTTACTATCATCGTTATACGTGTAACCATTAATTAAGTTTTTGCATTGTTTTTTTTCTTTTTCCAAAGTAAGTATTGGTTTATTTTGTCGTGAAGGTCGAATTTTTCGGACAATTTTATTGGTGTTTATCATCTTCTTGCTGGCATATGCTCTTGGTGGTGTTCAGCTCATGTTGGACATCGAGTAGACCAGAGTAGTGTTACATTACACTGTATGGTTAACAATAGGGATATAAATCTACGTGTTTCATGGTCGACTTCCTTTGTCCGTGCTCAGGGGACATGCATTTTTGTCTTTGTGTAATTGACAAGCTAACCTGTCAATTTCTTTAAAAGCTAAAACATAATTTTAGTTTTGTCAAGAGCAGGAAAAAAGGTCCATTTTAAATCAGAAAGTCGTAAAATTTGATATTTGACAATTTGATTCACATTTTGTCATCGCGTTTGGCCGAGGTGATGGATTGGTGGGTCTGTGTTTAGAAAGCAACGTTTCTTGGTTGTCACTGGTGTTGTGCCCTATGTTGTAATCATACGGTCAGTCCACCGATCAGGTTCCACTGTCCCTCTGGCCAGGCCTGAATCCCTAGGGTCCCAACGAGTCTCTGATGATCGTAATTCTAGGGTGATGCTTGACAGTCAAAAGGATGCAAGTTTGTATCATTCCTATAAAACCGCATCCCTTTCAAGATGCTGCCTCTCTCACCACATAAATTACATGTCTTTGCGCAAATTTAATTCCAGCTTCATTACCATAAATTTCCAAAACTCTTTGTCGTGTGACAAGCAACAAGAATGTTATTGTTCACAAGCCTCAGGTGATCCACGAAGAAGTATATTTTTTCCTCTCATCCTCCATCCCACCTGCTCAGCCCCTCCGCCAAATCTATCCCTAATAAACCTTTCGCGTATAAGATGCCATGTCTAGTAATAGAAACACCCCGTCCCTTTTCTCTCCCCAGATAATTAAGCTATGGAAATTACACGTCCCCGCTACGTTGAAAGAGTCTTTGTTGCAACTCTTCCATAAGAAATTTGTTACTTTACATAATAAAGGTCACGGGTTAAATTCATCAACCTTAAATTTACTCCTGATAAAGATTTGGTTACCATCGCCAGTTGCATATAGGGGGTTATATGCTTTTCATTGTGTGCTGGAAACGGTTGTACAAGACACATGCACACACGCCGAACCTCCTGTACCTACGGTAGCTCAAACACCCGCGATTTCAAGTGAAGAACCCTTGTCTCCCGAAAACGTTTTGCGTCCCTATTTCTTGGCGTTTTATCTACAGTACTATAGATCAAACATATCACTATATATGTATATTTGGTCATAAAATGATGCAACATATTCCAGTCTAAAATTTCTCGAACTTTCTAACGAAAAGACTGAGTTTTTTAATTATTTTTTTTACTAAATTACGTCTTTTTTATTTTGATAATTTGGGGTCTGATATTTGAAGAAAGATTCCTGAAAATAAAACCAACTTTCAGTTAGTATTTAGCAACCTATCCATATGGACAACTGTTGACTCAGATATAGAGAGAATATCAGTCTATTCTTTTACAATTTGAGCTATTTTGGTTATACTTAAAACTGAGTCCAGATAGAAAACCATCGACCTATGGCCACTACCAATCCAATGTTCAATGTATTCAGCGTTTTGACCATCTTGACTACTAGGTCACTGTGGTCAACGCTTCCTCTGACGTAAATAATCTCACCACCTTATTGAACAATAAACGTTATATATGGTTGGTTCTGCTCCCGTCAGGCTTCCGTACATTCAAAATTCAAACATATAACGAACAATTTAAAAACCAAAAGGGAAAAAGAACAAATTTATAACGTTTTATTCAAACTCTTGTGTCATTCAAGTACCTGTACCTTCTAATTCAAACAATTCTTTCCAGGAAATTTATGTTAAAATTATTCTGACGTCACGATACAACAAAACACGAAAGTTTAACTCATTTCAACGTCATATGGCCACAAACTTCTGTGAGCGGTGATGTAAGACCATTGTTTGCGAGTGTTTAAGAGTCTTGGTAACAGTAGTCGGGGACTTGTTAAACCCACGTATGGTTCTAGTGGTATGGTTCTAGTGGTAAGAAAGGGGTCGTGATTATCTCGTGGTAATACTAACTGAGATGGGCCGTGATTATCTCGTGGTGAGGCGTTTCTGGTCGCGACACTCTACCGCTAAATCGCTGGTTTTTTTCTCCGGATACTCATGATTCGGATGTGCTATGAGGTTCAATGGAAACGGTCATACTGAAAAATATGATAGTCTTGCTACGTCAATAGAACATCCTTCGATAGAATGTCTCGTAAAAACAAAGCATGCCGACTCATAAAACTTCATAACTAAGACTGCTTACTCGAATCCTTCGTGACTTAAAACGAGTAACTATTGACGTCGTAACTATGGACGCGTAAATAGGATAGTCGTTACTAAGGAAACTTTAAAATTGACGTCGACGTCAGGGCATTTTGTATAAGAGTACTTTATGGTATACATTGTACTTTCTGTAAGAACGGCGTTAGTCAAGGTATTTTGTAAAAGACTAATTTATGATATACATTGTACTTTCTGATTAACTAGGAACGTCCTTAGTCACGACACAACTCTTCCGTATGATTTATACTTTGTGTATGTAAATTAAGTTGTTAGGCGATATAAATAGGATATTCAAAATATATTTTCTCCGAACTCGGTAGGGTACATTTTCCACGTCTCAAGGTCCTTAACGAAATTAAGAATAAATTACACGTCATTGTACAAAGATTTATTGAGGTGAAAACTAATTATCAGTTTCTTCCTGTCTGACAACCCATGTTGTGTGAAACCGTTAAGTTTCTTTCTATAAAGAATCTGTTAATGATTTCATCCTATTTGGCAGGGAAAACACAACATTAATGATAATCAAAGTATGGAAAAACATATCAACAAACTTCACATTGTCGATAAAAGTCACAATTTCTTAATGAATTAATACAATATGAAACTGTTCGTAGATTCATTTGGTAATATAAGTACACGTCCTAGTATTACGTTGATATACTGCCAACGAAAATGACATTTTGTATAACCGAGTTTTCCATCGAACTGTACATGATATTGTTTAAGTTGACGCGTTTACTTTAGAGAATATGTGCGGTATGGAGTGGTCAAAACATGGCTCGGTCAATCAATACATATATCGATAAAAATAAACCGAATGACATTTTGATGAAAGGGGACTACATTTGTTATAGAATGAATACATAGTAAAGTTCATTGAGGACATTTTCGTTTGAGTACAGCATGGTAGCATAAACGTTATACAACTTGTAATTGGAAATGCTTACGGAATTGAAGCATTGAAAACGATATATACCAACTTGTACACTTTGTTTTAAATAATAAATTGAATGCAATTTGAAAATATTATATAAAATGTAAATTTTGTACATTTTCAACATATCAAAACTGTATATGAAATATTATACAATTGGGGAAAGCAAATAACATTATATGATATAGTATTAATGTATTAATATACATCAAAAAAGAAGCAAGATAACAATTTCGTGCAGCATGAATATATCTTAATAGTACGACAAAGTTGGCTTACTGTAATCAATTTCAGTATATGACATATTTACTTGTAAGTTGATAAGTTGTCAGTACGTTTCAGTTGACCAATGCCCTTGTCAGTATATAGTATGTTATGTGTCTGTATCAAATTACATATTAAATTTTACTCGACTTAGTAAAAATGAAAAATCTTTAATTAGGATTCGTGGCATGGGTAATTATGGGATCAAATTTTAAATCTGATCAAATCGGGATAGACAGAATGTGAGAAGGACGAAAATGGACACCTTTGGCCTCTGAGGGTAATTACATCTTTGTTTAAATGGGGGTGTTATCGTTTGATCCAAGACCTAGAATATTCCTCAGACCTGCCATCGTGGTAGGAGGTAGAATTCACGATTAAAATCAATTAAATCTGATGGTAGAATTATAACCCTCCCCCAAATTTCAAGGATGAAAAAGTTTAAATTAAATGCACAGCTTGATTTGAGTCTGTCAGTGTTCTTTTTAAAATAGTTAATAGTCTTCCTTTGAGAACTTCTGACACGTTTTTTGCCATAATTGTATTTTAACGTACATCAACAAATCTTATAATCAGTGCTCTTTAAAAAACGCTCTCTCCTCAAGTACAATTATCAATTTGTCCGATCTCGAGTTTTGTTCGCTTTAAATTTTGACAAGGGTTATTTACCGTTTTAAAATTATTTTCTGAGAATTTAATTATAGGGTTCGTTAACATTTTTTCGGAGGAAAATAATATTGAAAAATAAACGTCTGCTAGTTTATTAAATGCCAACACAGGTGAAGGCAACGCAATTCATGTAAACTACATATATCAAGATGTCCTTCTTTTTCTTTATTGCTCTAACGAAAACCTTTTTTTTGGGGGGAATTACTGGTCGGGCAAAAATCAAATTTGTCAGAAAAAAAATAATCGCAGTTTTTTAAAGTACATAGGAACTTCGTTGATATCATCAATAATTCAGCATAATGTTTCCATCTGTTTGCTCAATGTACCCTATCACATTACCACACTTATAATATACTGTATTATAAATGTATACATCTATATCAAATGTCAAATGTATAAGGAAACCTAAACTTGATCATAATAATAAGAAGGAACATTACTTTAATTTTCCTGCATTTTGTAGTATTTGAACAAAAATTCAAGAGCAAAGATTTGATATTAAACGCCACCGGCATCTGCCTATAGCACATTTTCAGCATTTTCTGATACAGCGGGAAACTATTTATGTTATTATTTGTAAACGAAAAATAATAAAAAGAATAATTCTAGATTTAATGATATATAGTTAGATAAATATATTGAAATAAACAATGGCATGAAACATAAATACTCGTGTTTTGAGTTGAAGTGAAATCAATATAAACAAAAACTAATAGTACATACTAAAGCAAGCATAAACATCAACATTGCGTAGATTATCAGAAATACGAAAAATATGCATTTTGTGCCTTCTAACGGAATATTATTTTTCTCATTCAGCTCTATGAATTCAACCAATCGCAAGAAATCAACATTCAATAAATTTTGGGAGAGATATGAAATATAATGTATTCTGTAGATATCTATTTGAATATTATGTTTCTTATTCAGTTCAATGAATTCAAACAATTATAAAATTCACATTCAGTAAATTATAGCAGGTATATATGAAAAAGATGCATACTCTGTAGTTTTATATTTGAATATGATTTTTCCTATTCAGCTCAATAAATTTAATCACAAAAATTACCATTCAGTAACTTTTGAGGATATGAAAAGTATGCATTCCGTAGATTTCTATTTCAATATTATTTTCCTTATTTAGTTAAATGGATTCAAAAGATCATAAAAACAAACATTCGGTATAAATTTTGAGAGATATGAAAAATGAATGAAAAAGATGCATTATCTAGAATGTAGCTTTCTATATGTCTGAAGTGAATATTATTTTCCTTATTGAGCTCAATATAGGTCGTATTGTTTATTTTCAAGATTCACACGTAGATTGTAGTCGTAAGATATAGGAAGACCTAAAAGCCACATCTTGCGTTAATCCGTCGCTAATATGGATGATTTTCATATAAATTCTTCATGCCCGATTTGAATCCCCAATACGGTTTAGTGCGTCCTTCGCTCCACGCGGCGTAGCTATTGTCCACACACATAGGCGCACTCCGGCTCCTTTTTCTCTTCCACTCCCTGAACCGATGTGTATAATGGGAAACCGAATTAAACCGCTGTGCTGATTTTAATTTCAAAGAAGACTGAAAATTGGTTATTCTGATGACAGTGATCATGTAGGTAGTGATCTCTCTGGCTTACTCATTTCACAACTTGGGAGCTGATCTGTGTGGCTTTCTTTTCTCATTTGGTCAGACGCAGATCTAGAGATGCTGAATGAATGAAAACATATTTTGTTGAAACCATACAAAAGGACTGGACACGAGTTAATACAATTTATTAAGTCATCTCCTTAATACATGATAATAAAATAAGAAGACATTACATGTATAAACAAAATATGTCATAGAGATGCTGTCGTTGCAATCCTAATCTGATTTGAATCTGAGTTTGCCTCAGATGAAATATGAAAAAAATCGTTGATATTGTTGACACGCAATAAAAATATTTGAAAAGAAATTGCGCGATCATTTCAATAGTATATCATCATGTTAATTCATAAATAGAGGTCAAACAACGAGTCGTATTTGGATATGAACTTTATTCTACACGTGTGAAATATTTTTTAAAGTTACAAAATACACGAACTTTAGTAAAAAAAAAAATATTGAATGAATTTCATATTGAAATGTGGAAATCATACTAAAAGAAATATAAAGAGATTTTAATTTATTTCAGTATTCTGTAAGTTTTTTGCGTTTCGGGTGTTGATTAGTAGAAAAGCTTCATTGGTACAGCTTCAATATAGATCTAATCTTATATTGAAATATTCCAACCCATTCCCGTATGATAAGAAAACTTGACGATCCTTTTTTGTGATTTATAATTTGAAATGTCACAAAACGATTAAACAGACAAGCAACACCACCAACATCACAATGGATAGCAGATCGTGTCTTCCTTGAGTTCGGCCCATATCTCTTATCAGATGTAAGCAAAACCATGAATAGTTCAGATGATACGAAAATATTAGCATAGCCTAGTTGACACATTTTCGTTCAGAATCTTTTCCATTGTCGAATTACATCAACACTCCATTCTTTTGTATAACAGTAAACACGGTCCCTTTCTTCTGTATCGCCATTACTTTCGGGTGCGTTTGATATGGGTGTTGGTATCTTTTCTCGGGCGCGTTTGATATAGATGTTCGTATTTGTGGTAGATTTATCCTATAATTATCTCGCTACCCGGTATCGGTGGCTATCGTTGATAGTATAAGTAAAGGGATTATTTATATATCTCCTCCGCACGGGGTGATCATAGCTTACTAATACGTAAGTAAAGCTGATTATGTTAAGACTTAGACGAATACGAATGACGTCATAGTTCAACCCCTTATATCATTGCAAAAATGTCAAAAGTTATAACGTAAAACTGTCTAAGTAAAAAAACACACCGATGGCTTTTCGTTATAAATTAATTCATTTTTATTAGAATGAACTCCTCGCTGATATGTTTAAATTAACGGATTTTATTATTATATTCTTGAATTTTGGGTCAAAGATCCACAAATGGCCATGGTTCTCTTTCATTCCTTGGCGTTAGATTATTAAAGTCGATTTACTTTATGTAATCTAAAAAAGGTTATTACATATGTACCTTTAAAATACGCGATAATTTGTTCCAATTCAAACCACCAGTATGGGGATTTTATGGAACTTTGCTTTTTAGCAAATGTTGGCGACATAAACTTATTTTCATCCTCTGCGTTCCGGAATCCGGTTGGCTCCGGTAGTATACCCGACCAAGCTATTCTTCCCGCTAATGACAGTAGGGAAATAGCATGGAATGGAGAACGGATATTGCCGAGGAATCTTCTGCGATCCTGATTAACTCGCTTGTCATCTGCCGTGTGTCCGTCACCGCAATATTCCCTTGTATAGTATCTTACCCTCCTGGGAAATCTTGTTCTGGGGATCACAGATATGGTACAACAAAACCTAAGCTTTTTCCATATTTTTCTTCATTTATCTAAAATTCCGACATCTGTATTGCTGTTTTTGATGTTTTCGTGAATCCCCTGGACATTGAACGGTCTTGCGGTTCAGCTAATTGCCTCAGTAGCGACCGTGTTAGATTTAACGGCAATTCGCGCGTGAGTCGCACGTTCTTAGGCGCGAGATAGGTGCTGATTAGCCGTATCTGACAAATTCCCGAACAGAACCGCGCTACAGGACAAAAGTGATTAAATTAATATAAAAAGCATTAAGAAATTAATAAACAAATTACAGAATTAAAGTGTATATGGACATGAAATGATTAGCTGAAACTGGAAAATAGAAATTGCAAGATTATCTATTTTTAAAATTTTGAAATTTTATTATCTTTGCGTGAAGTTTGATTTGATTACATAAATGGACTTGTTATCTTTTAGTAAGCTACAAGTAAAGTATCAATGTGTATGAATTAACAATATATTGACTGCTTGAAAAGTCATCGACGAAAATTCACGAATGATCAGAAGGCAATATAAATATGACGAAAAAGAAAACGAAATATAAAATCCACATAAAATAATTGTATGTTCCAAACAGGGTTGTTCTTGAAATAAAGATATTTGATATAGTTGAATAGTATCAAGAATAAAGATAATCGAAATCGGCAGTCGTTTAATTTTCTTCCTAAGATGCAGTGGAATTTTGGGAATTTTCTGTGATTACAGACGGAGCTATATATCAGTACTTGATGGCTGATATTGTATTATACTGCCAACTTTTTCCCCATTTGTTTTTACAGGCAGAAATTTAAAAAAAAAATGTGAAGATTGAAATATTGTATTATTTTATGTATCGATATATGTGTGTTAGGAACGGGATGTGATCCTACAGTATGTACTATCAAGAGGCGGTACAAGCTAGAATTGATTAACCCATAGCTGGGCTAATTTACCGCCGTGGAAGGACAATTGTGTCCAGTCTGACCATTCAATGTCCACTGTCGCTCCAAAATGTGTTTGCGATTGTCTGCGACGATCCGGACTGCTCTAATTAATACGGCCATGTAAACAGAAAGGGTGAGTTGAGTGATTTGGGGGAATAAATTTGGGGGATGATAAATACAATTTTGTGGCGGTGAGGGACCGGTTTGTCTGCCCTGGTGTTTGGGTTGGAATTTGGTGTTGCTATGCAGTTGTCGGCGCGAGAGATTATCCACTGGACAGGCGGAGATAACGACTAAGTTTATTGGTGCAGTTTATCAATAGGTGTCGCTACAGTAGCCATGTTTTAGGATAAGTCGGGTTCGGCTCCTACGGGACGGTATATTATATAAATATACCTAGCTCGGGGATCTGACATTACCTTAATGTATCGGAGAGATCCCAACTTGATTCCGTCAACATAGAAAGCACACACTACGGTATAATATATAAATATAACTATTTTGGGGGCCTAATATTACCCAAATGTTTCGGGGCGTCAGCAAGGAAAAAGTATTGACCTTTTGCTATGAGCAAATTTGGCAATATCAAAATTTATCAGGGAGGCTCTAAATTTAATTGAATCAGATTGAAAAATACTCGCGTACATTATGATATTAATAACATATTGTTTGGGATATTGCCTATATATATATATCAGGGTGGTCCCAAACTTAATTGAAAAGCTAAGTGACAGATGGAATGAAAAATTACAGCAACCGCAAACAACAAATGATGCTACACAAACTCATAAGGTACTTGTTGATTTAAACATAATTATGATATTGCCATCAGGAGCAATGGGATGCGCACAAGTTATACAACTTATATGTAGCTCGTTCCATTAAGGTACCCTTCTAATAAATATTTTGGGTATTATTATTATGAAATAGTCAAAGCTAGGTTCCCAGAAATATCGAGTTCTTTAGAAAGGCGCATTTACATTTACAAGCAAAGTTTAGTTTATGTGTTTTGACTTTCAAATACTGAGTTGAGGGGCGCGATGGCAAAAACAACAAGTAAGCACAGTTGCATACTATATCGATACTCCAGGAATTACTATCACTGACGTTATGACGTAACCCCTGGAGTATCGAGGATGATCGGAAACAAATACAGCGCTTGGAATAGGGTATGAAGATAACTGAACGTGCAACTTTCTTTAACTTCTGTAATGATTAACAATGGGAAATTCTAAGTTAAGGAATTCCTTAAAGTTAAGGAATGTTGACGTAATGGATCTTTCAGTTAATAAACTTTCCTAACTTCTAGAATGATTTCCTATGGAGAATCTAAAATTAAGGAATTCCTTAAAGATAGAATATTGATGTAATTGGTTTCAGTCATGTCCCTATAACATAGTCGATGCCGATATTTTATGATACCGTTGTCCCTATACCATTTTATCACCACCGGTATATATATCCTTCGAGTGTATCTGAAACTATAAAGTAAATAGCTACATAAGGGCCATTACACATGTACGCAGTGCCTTCGTCTTATATGTAGGTATCCGAGTGGGGTTTCCCGCCATATTTTAACGACCTTCTAATTACAAAGTTTCTCCGGGTGGATGGGAGTTAAAACAACGTCAGAGCGCGGTTACTGGGGACGAATATGGTTTTATGGGAAAGTATAGGGCCGTTTAGCCTGTAATAACGGTCACTCTCCGCCTCACCCGACCTGTACAAATTATACCTATACCCAGTGCCGTATATTAAGACTCGAAATACGGGGGAGGGAGCGGATCGCGTGACCACAGCTAAGCGACGGACTAATAACATCCATTTGCGAGATGAAAAATGTAATATATTTAAAGGCGGTATGGAGATAATCAGAACTCGCCATAATTAATTCTACATTAATATCGTGTTAGGGTAGAGGGGTGAGCGAGTCTCGGGTTTGATGGATGTAGATCTACGATAAAATACTATATGAGTATACCGGGCGGAATTCACCGGGTCAAAATGGTCCGGCGGGTCAGCCCGGACACATATGTCACGGTATTTTGTATATCACGTTGAGATGGGATATCCGTATGTATAGAAAAAATAGGATTTTATGACAGGCACATCTGTCGATGATGAAAGTTAATTACCAAAAAACGTATCTGTATCATTTATTGTCATTTTTTCGCAAAGAAGATTTCACTGTTTTGGGTTTTTTTTCTGTTTTGGGTTTTTTTTTCTCAAAATAGTCAAGAATGTACCACACGTAAAATGCACGTACTTTTCTGGATTTTTTTCAAAATAGTAAAGAATGTACCACAAGTAAAATGCACGTACTTTTCTGGATTTTTTTCAAAATAGTAAAGAATGTACCACAAGTAAAATGCACGTACTTTTCTGGATTTTTTTTTTTCAAAATAGTAAAGAATGTACTACAAGTAAAATGCACGTACTTTTCTGGGTTTTTTTCAAAATAGTAAAGAATGTACCACAAGTATAATGCACGTACTAATTAATTTAAAACAATCTTAATTGACGTGATAGATACATTTATATTGGTGAGAAATGAAATCAAATACGCGAATGAAAATTTTGTAAATAAATAACTATCCAACATAACAAAAATTAAATTTGAATTTCTGTTGCCGTACGAATCAAATGTCACTGTGACTTAGAATGTGTGTATGTAACACCCTAATATTTTTAACAATACAAAACTACTATGTTTTTGGTGTGTTAAGTTCATTCAGCCTTTACAATTTTTGTCACATAAACCTTTCAAGCAAACATCAAAAGTTTAGGAATTATAAATAATTGTCCCTTTTTACGACGATCCAGTACAACAAGTAATCACTCGGATTTAGAACAAGATCACTTCCGGTTGAACGCCATCAATACAGGACGAGGTATTTTCTAGTTTTACCTGGACACCGGAAATAACCGATGACTGGTTAAGCACGCACGTGGGCTTGCGCACGTGATGACTGTCAATCGACTTCCGGTAACTCGATTACAAAATTTTCTCACCATGGCTTCCATTCTGGGTAGCCCTGTTCGATGAAATCATGCATGAACAGCGATAGCAGAAGCCCCTATTAAACCCAAAGTCGCGGAATCAGGGCCGAAATATGCATCTGTAATAAATATTCAATTAAAAGCGAAGCGATCGACCATATTCGGTACTTAATTTCGCCGCACGAATGAGTATTAATCAGAAAGGTTCAAACCTGTAGCGTAGATGACATGGGCGATTCGGAACCTTAGTACAAGGAAAGGTTCTGTTTCTGACAATGAAGATGTCACCGGCTTATGACAGAGCGTGTCCCGGGCGACAGTTTGTCAGCTCGCAAAACATATCCATGTGTCAGCGCAAAGTCGTAATCGCTGTTAATTAATTCATTGCTGTTCGTTTTCGTCCTCCCGTGGGACAAGCCGATAACGCGCAGCATTAATTGCAGTATATTTTATCTTAATTCCTGCAATTCAATCTCGGCGATTATTTTTTATTGTTTTTCATTCATATTAAAAAGCAGAATTGGGTGTAATTGTTTCCCAACAAATTAATTGAATAGTTCACATGTAGTTTCTGGAGGTCATTTTTCACTTGATTGAGGTCTTTTTTTATTTTTTCTTACTTGTTTTTTTTTTCTGATTTGCAAGTAAGATTTAACTTCAAAATCTGATTGAAATCGAATGCAACAAACACCTGCATACAACTTGTAATTGCATCGTGATGTACATTTCATATAATTCAATAACAGATTTAGATATCAGAGTTCGATTTAGATTACTTATTTAATGTATGTCCTGTCATATTTGTTCATCCCTTTAAATTTTAACGGATTAAGTTTGTGATATTGTTTCAGATATAGTGGGAAAAAATGTATAGTACGTCACATTTTCATATTAAATTCAACAAGATTTGATATTGGATATTACTTCCATTTAAATCAAGTGCAATGAACATGAATTGAAAAAAAAAAAGTATTTGAATTATCGGAATTCATAACAACGATCTAGGACGAAAATATCAGTGAATGATTTAAATTAAACACCAAATTTACCAAACGGTACATATCTTATTATCAATACATTAATACACAGCATATGCACAAATAAAAAAAAACAATATCTGGTTTCTAACGCCATACATCAAAATTTCATCAAATTTCAATTTTTATCTTCACACAATCAAAGTTTGATTTTCAAATTTCACACCTGATTGATCAATTGACTCAAGTGAGCTGTTTATGAACGGCATTGTTGATCAAATGTGTCTACCTTTCTCTGGGAGATGTAAAAAACTGTTTAAAGGCCGCGGAACTGAAACGGATAACTTTTTCTGTGTGATTGTCGTGAAGGTGTTCGTTGTAGTTTCTATGTGCAGTGTAACAATGCTGTATTGTATAGCGACAATGCTCGATCTGGAACCTCTTAGTCGGTATTTACCTGTAATCATTAGTTACTGCATTCGGACGAACATTCTAATGCTTTTGATTCAGTGGCTGCAACTGTTTGGCTTTCCAATAATTTTGTAACATAATGTTTGAGCAGTGAATCACTGAATTGGTCAAAATTGAAGTCGAGACATTTTGTTCTTTCCTTTTTTCTTTCTTCTTTATTCATGTTCTTTCTTTCTTTATTTATTTCTATCTTTCTTTCTTTCTTTTATTCATTAAATCATACTTTTTATCTTCTTACTCTTTCTCTATCATTCTTTCTATTCTCCTTACTATTTTCATACGCAAGTCCAAAAATCAAATTTAAAAGACAATTATATGCAGCATAGTACGTCACTCTGACGAACACCTTGAAAATATGTTAAAAACAATATAATACACGGTACCACCAGCTTCGTTAATCTTTGGACCAAGGTTATACTTGATAGTGCAATGCAGATTAGCTTTAGGTAATAGCACTCTGACCAAGTTACATTGTGTACGTGTACATACAAATGCTATTGTAAGTCAAGGCCCCTACAAAAATGCCAATAAAAATGTATTTTGTATACATTATCCATATACTCCAACATTCGTCTGATGTCGGGATGCGATCAATAATTGCAAATTTTTATTATAATGAATTTAATTTCATGCTGCAATTTTCTTTGTAAGTCTCAATGAAAAAAAATGAAATACAAAAAATGTCATTATTTTGAAGTTTCTCAGATTCCTTTGCTTTATTTTTTCAGGTACATTTGTACTTCCGAAAGATATTTTCAAAAAAAAAGGTAAGCCACATTTTTATCTCTATATCTTTTATTCTATACATTTTATTTCTATATGGAATTATGCATGTAAACCCCTCAAAAATATTAAGAATTAGTTTGAATATTTTAAAAACGAACATGAAAAATTGGAATTTCGCTTCAACGGTAAGTCTCTGACTTCGATGGTTATATACAACGGTAAAGATTATACCGCAAAGATGAATTTCTTTGATCAAACTAGTGAACTTCCGGTCAGTCCTAATGACCTACCATCAATCCTCTCCTCTAGGTCATCTTTCTGTCATTTGATGACGTCACGTCGCGTTTGGTATTAGAGGCGTCAGATTGACTAATGTTTCACGCTACATTACGAACCCGGTATCCGTTAGCTCGGGCCCACACACGGTATAAAGTCACAGTTATACGTAATGTATCGGATGCTTTGGGATATCAAAGTTATTATAAGAGCATAACCAGTCCTTGTGATACTGGGTCATTACTTTATCACCATATCTGGGGTAATTTATGCTAATTTTGAGATCAACTTCATATTTTCACCATTTCTAAAATACAGCATCCAATAGAATTAAAAACAGATTTTTGTTGCTATCAGGGGTATTGTGAGAGGCGAGGGTGTTAAATCCTCAAAAAATACTTCTCTTGTAATTATATAGGGAGTCATGTAATATGCCACTTATTTGTGTCGCCTCTGACGACATTGGCCATATGGAAGGCAACTGCAATACGCTTGTGCATTGCATGTATGTTTCATTATGTTACTTTGCAATACGCCATGCGGGTTTAATTTCACTTGTAACTCCTCGAATGTAACGCCCACGTAGCGAGGATTTCCGTTTAGGATTCCTTACGTTATGAAAAAACAACGTATGTATGTGTTATTTATTTATTTGATCTATAAATCCCCGTGTTCGTAAATCACGTCCATTGTGTAATATGTTGAGAAACAACATTTATCAGGTATAGAATTGGTTGGTTTTGTTTATTAGGTTAACGTGTTTTAAAACAACCAGAGCCATTTAAGGACGGCCTCTATGTGTCTGTATGTTTTGGGAGGCTGTGGTATATTCGGATTGTGTCTTCTTGTACTAGCGGAACTTAATATAAAGCATTTGGTTACATTAAAAACAGAATCTTGATGCGAACACCTGGTTTGTGACCGTGAAGAGTTACTTATAAAGTATTGTGTCTTCTTGTACTAGCGGAACTCTATATAAAGCATTTGGTTACATTAAAAACAGAATCTTGATGTGAACACCTGGTTTGAGACCGTGAAGAGTTACTTATAAAGTAGCTACGGGTATCATAGTTGTATTCTGTGTTGCCCTTCGCCAGTTAACGCAGAATTTGAGCAACATTTTAAAGAGGTGTCTGGCAGATCTTGAAGACTAGGTGTTAACGAGTTTAGGACAGGTGGCTGATTTCGACATTAATAACAAGTGCTCTCTTACTAAGTTTAATGATCTGAAAATAAAAAACGATTAGGTGCATATCTCGGTGAAAGACACTCCCCGACATTGTGTGTGGGCTATCAAACGGCTGATGCACAAAGGAAAATACACGTATCATTTCTTCAGTTTCCAAATACACGTGTACTTTAAGAAATAAAAAAAAATCACGAGATCTTTCAAGAAAATCACGAGACGAGACAATGTAATATAACGATAAGATATTTAAATCAACTTTTATTGAATCGGAAAAGTGTATGTTTATGAACTGCGACGCTTTAAAGTTACAATAATTTCCAATTCCATTGATAAATTACAAAATGTCATTGGTTTGTTTCAATTGAAAATTAGTTTATCGTACTACAAGGCAATATTCATTTCCTCCTTCTTGTCGCAAGGCTTTGTCGTCTGGCAAAAGCTATGCCCGGATTCCATAGGCTTATTTTCGTATCGTACTAGACAGCTACGGAACTCGGAACATATGAAGAGAGCAGAGATATCTATTTCAACGCCGATAAGTAACTTCCTACGATCAAAGTGTTCTGTTATCATAGCAATATCCCAATATCGCCGCCTCGACGCTCAGTATTTGTCCGGTGGTCGGGTTTACTTTGCCAAACTTAACAGTATTTTGTGACAAACTTGTCCTGTCCAGATAACGTGAGATCACCTTGAAGAGATTTGTAACTACCGCGCGCGTGCCGCATACCCCAAATCAGGTGAACGTGGAATTTGATTCATACTTGCGGCCAAGTACTGGATTTCTCCCCCGTGTTGATTGTCAAGACGTCCCCTGTGCCGTGCTAATTCTTTAATTCCGACCAGACACCTGGCGATAGTGTTTAAAGAAGACCGCGATGTTGACTCAAGGATTCGCTATTCTAAATAACACTGTCCTTTTTCATTAGACCTATACCGACTTCAATCAGTTTTACACAGAAACCCCTGATAAAGTAAGAATCACGTCTTTTCTTAATAAATGCTCGGACCTCTATTTTGATGATATGCTATCTTCTTCATAATTAGACATATGAGATGGGATTCTCTGGTTACATCTAAAACTAAACAGGAGATTCGGGCCCTTACAATAGACATTAATAACGCCTTTGTCAAAAACAATAGGCATGAATCTTCTGATTCACACAGGCAACAACACCGCATATTTTAGTTGCTTGTAACGCCTACATGACTGCGCCTATTCCTAGGCGTTGTCTCACTGACTGATGTCCATGCTTTGTCAGCGCAGACACATCACAGATGGTACAAAGATGCTGCTATGTGGGAAAAGTCAGAGTTCAATACGATATGCTTTTTTAGGTAAAAGTATAAAAAAAATCAAAGTTCGGAATATGCATCATCGATGGGTGTATAAAAGACATCAAATATTAAATGACAATGACATCAATCGTAATTTTATTGTCTATTTGAAAGGTCACCAGAATGTGATCCAATATGGGATGTTGTCATATCTTCTATGAAACGAGATGACAATAGGGATATGTATTTTAATCAGATTTTTTTCTCTATAGAACAATTATGATCATTCCCGCACGTGTTAAGCTAGGTTCACGCAGAAAACCCGGAGTTCCTCGAGAAAAAATAAAATCATCGAACCATGTTCAGCAATAGGCCTCGCCTACAACTTGAACTTTTTGAAGTCATGTGGTAAACTATCTGAAGACTTGAGCTAGTTGTAATGGGGATTACAAATCCAGATGTTCGCAATAAAGTGTTCGAAAAGGAAAAATACTCAGTACTTTAAATAATCCAACTTAAGACTTGAATTCAATATCAACTGACTCATCCTTTGCAGTGTATAATACCTTTATAGACTCAGAGGCATGACAAACAAATAGAACTTGAAAGTGGAGATTTAGAGTTAAGTTTACAAATCCAACCTGACCACGGGTCCAATACCATCAGTAGACATGGCTTATATATAACATACATATGTTCTGAAACAAGCAGTGTACATTATCAGAAGAATATTATGCATCGTGTATAATATTATTCCATTCTTCGTACTTTTTGATATAAAAAAATATAGAGTTCAAATGTTTTTAAAAACTGATTGACTGATCAAAAAAGTGAGAAAAATGAATTGAATTAAATTGAAGGAGGTTAGTACCTAAATTCTTTCTTTTGATGCTGTAGTTTTGTCGGAATGACCATAGTGATGGTTTTTTTTCTCACTTTTTTGTTCAATTGTTTGTCTTCATATTTTATTGTTTCGTCCATCTCGTGTACTATATATGCATTCAATGGTTCATAACTTTCATATGGTAGTTGGTGCTCTGCTGGACGATACAATAATGTGTAATCCGATGTTTAAGAATGCATACTCTATCCTTTGAAATTACAACATATAAAGAATAACCAATATCATTTTTCTGAAATTCTAAGATGTATTGCCATCCAATACTAAGCAGTTCAGCCCATTTCGTCTTGTAAAGAAGTACAAAATTTACGCCCTTTTGGGAGTAATTTTTGACGTAGACGGGTCCATTCATAGAGCGATAAATTGGGGCTTTTCTTAACTAGCATCGTACCTATACGTCAATGTCCATTTTTTCATACCTCCATACAGGTATGGGAATTTTACCTGCAGCGGTTTTTTTAATTAGCCGCGGCTTCACCCGTCTAGCGATGGAACCGCATCAGAGTACCCGATCCGGACCATCCCTAATAAGGTTCGGAAGCTCGAGGTGAACACGTGCAAAATCTAATTTAACGGGCGAAATCGACAGGAGCTTAAGGGTCATTTCAGATTAGGTTTCGTTAAATTGGTCAGTGTTTACAGCAGAATGACCATGGGACTGACCAGCGACCAC
This sequence comes from Argopecten irradians, assembly GCF_041381155.1. NCBI lineage: Eukaryota > Metazoa > Mollusca > Bivalvia > Pectinida > Pectinidae > Argopecten > Argopecten irradians. The sequence goes on along the minus strand of NC_091147.1, from coordinate 35,067,797 downwards.
TCAAAATCGCCAGTACCAACAGGTGTTTAAAAGAAATATGGGAAAATGTCGCCCAGGACTTGACCATCCTGTGAGAACGCGAATGTCCGTACCTGAACGGGTGAAAGGTCAGAGTTAGTGTCGAATGCCAACGGATGAAATAAAATGTATAGTGGGGTAAGGGTTTTGTAGAATTGCCATGAGCTGTTGGGAGAATAGGTTGACACGATTAAATGCACTGAAGTAATTATAAAGAAAACAGTTACAGTTAGGAACTTGAAATGACAAAACTTGAAATGAAATTGGAAAAGGAATAAAATACGCTGTACTCAGGTAATTGTCAATCAAAAAGTATATATATTCATGTGACATGAGTACCTTTTTGCACTTAAATAAGGAGAGTTTCGAGGACTGAATTATGGTACGAAAAAGGGTAGAAAATAACTTTTTTTCCAATATAACAACTGTATGTACACATCAAAAGTCTTGATATTAATTTATGTTGATAAAAATGAAAAATGGGGAAACTTTTCTTTCATTCTATTTGAATATGTCAAGTTAATCTTTCTTTATTTGAATTCTCCATACAACAATATATAATATACATTTGCTATAATGGTAAGTAGTGTGTAAGACATTATGCAAATATATCTAAATTTACTAATACGTTCTTGATGGACTACACTTAGAAAGTGAACTTATACAATGATTGAAAACTATTGAAATTTAATAAACAGCACTGTAGAGAGTTGTCCATTTCATAGATAACTGCTTAGTTCACTCATTACGTCACATCAACTGCGTCATATCTTACGTCCTATACTTGTTTCAGCATATCACACCCGATTACGTCATAAAATGCAAATAACACGCACCTGCCGTTTTGTCATACTTGTTCTATTTGTCATCATAAATATCAGAGGGTTATAACACTTTAAGAAATTATTATACATTTTTTTACGTATCATTCATATTAAAGTATACCACCTATGGTATCAATTTGGGTATGGTAATGTTACATTGTAATATGTGTTTACAACCAAGAAAATAAACATCAAAACATGTCATTTTAAAACGATATCAACAACATTCAAATTAAAAAGAAATGCTGTCACTTTTCACGGTTCGTTGCTGAAATCATCGCTAACCTTCCTATTTTATCGTCACATCTCTAACAGCAGATCTGTTCCGAAGATAAACCTTTAAAACAACTGTTTTCATTGTGTCAATCTAATATACAAACATTGAAGGTTTGACCGTAATACGACATGAGCGTGGACAATAGAATGACATGCGCAATTTCAAGATGACAGCGTCGTATTTCCCCGAGTTTTACTTACATTCCAGGTGAAAAATCCCCTAAAGGGGCTTTGTCAAGTCCTTACGAAAACAAATGGATCATTAGGTCAGACCGCATGACGGGTGGAAAAAGGGATCTCGGCGGTAGCGGGCCCACGCCGTACTAAACCCTAAAATAAACACTTTCGACCGCAAAAAACGAAGCGAGCGATAATTAGTTTATCGGTGTCGGCCCATTAAGGGGTCTGAGGCCGTGTGAACCCTTTGTGATACCGGCTGATAATCCATTTGTAACGGCCTACGTTATAATTAAGGACTATTGTTTATTTGCGCTGCGGGAATCCCTCAGGGCGCTTTTTCGCGCAATCATAGGGAGCCGATCGCGTAACGAACAGCATGTGGTCGCTACTTCCGGTACCAATTCGTGATTTTTAACACCTTGTCTTTCAGCCAGGTGAAGAGATTTCGATGATTTTCACCCTTTGAAGAATGCTATCCGGAATGTAATTAACAAGTCTCAATAGTTATGAAGAAATACCTATGCATAAAAGAATAATCAATAATATTATTTCATGGTAAATGATGTTCAGCACACGTGTGAGAAGCGAAACATTAAGAAATCATTTAAATAAATAATAGAAAGATTAATTAAACTCATTAAAGCTATTGTTTCATATAATATGTGTGATAAATGAACACATATATCTGAATACAAGATTTGATATCAAGGAATCGGATTTCATGAAGTGCATTAAAGCGATATTGGATTATTAAACAATACGTGTAAAGGAAGTGAAAAATTGAGAAATCATTTAAAACAAATTTCAAAAACAAAAAGATTAATTTATGTTATTCAAGTTATTGTTATACAGACTTTGTGAATTTATTATCTTAATTCAAAGTTGGATATCACGGAGTCTTATTTAGGTTATGAAGTAGTGTATTAAACTATATTAGATAATTACTAAAGCGGGAAATGTGTCAATAAACCCTATACCCAGTTAACGAATGGTTAAGAAATTAATGCTCACTTAATATACAAACATATTTATATATAGCATCAGCGGATTATACGGTTATCGATTGAAATCTCAAAGAGCGTATCGAAAGGCAAACTTGCATCTTCCATTTGGAATACCTGGCGAACAGATTGAATATCATTCAGGTCCCTTTCCCGTACGGAATGTATGTTTCGGGGACATGTATACAAGACGGGGATAAAAGGGCGGGGATTTATATGGTAATCGAAGGTCTCGTACTCATCGCCCCGGAGTCAGTAGAAAAGCTGGATTATTCGCACCAAGAGACTGGACGAAATGTCAATTACATTTCCGCAGTTGTCTGGGTTCTTTTAATGCACCGTAGTTGCTTGAATACGTGAGTGAAGTACGATTATAAATGTCATAATTGAAAAATTAATGATAGAAACATCGAGTCGGGTAAACAAATTCGGGCAAACATATTCCCGTGTTAACGTGAAAATATACTTCCAATTTCATGAATAATTTAAAGATGACGGACTATGTATTTGTATCACTTAAAATAGAGATAAAGAGACACTACTGTCTTAATTTTCGCTTAAAACTACATTTAACAATATTTGTCGTGATAAAAAACACGCTTATTTGGTAGAGTTTTAAGTCTGAGATTTTGTTTTCTTTTGCACATCATGTATGATGCGTTTATGAGATATTGTCGACAAAGAAAGTTACTTTCTCTTAGTTATAAAACGGAGTCAAAAGAGGGCGTTGTTGGGTTCTCTGTCGTTTGTAGTTAGAGGGTGCTGAAATTTTATTCAAGATGGCCTTGCTCAAATACGAAATTGGTTTGGTATTTTTGTTATTTTCATTTGAGTTGAAACTCAAAAGAGGTCGATGGGGTTTTTAGTCTCTGAATATCAGTAATAAGATGGCTTCGCTTGTAGTTCTCTTTCTCACTTATAGTACATGGCTAGAGGGAAATTTTATGTAATTCATGTGGTCTTGTATTTTCACTGAAAAGCGATCAAAAGGGCGTTCTAGTTTTCTCTCGTGAGCATATCTTGCAGGTACATAGTAGACTTCGTCAGGGAGCGCTGTTGTTTTCCCTCTCGTTTGACAAATTAATGTAAGATATTTATATCTTAAGTCTCGGAGTAGATAAGCTGATTACGACTTGAACCAAAGACCGCCGCCATTATTTCTCCGCATGTCGCATGTAGGTGGCGAAATAAGTAGATCTCTCCAGAGCAAATAACATGTGTAAATAACTGCGGCTAAACCGGGTCTCCCTTCTCACCACCAAATACCATTAGGTAACATGGCCGCTTAGTAGCCGTATACCTGAAGGCTAAATTATTTAAATAAACACCATATTTTATGTACAGTAGCAATTCTTGTCCAAATAGATATCCATTTCTCCACTTAATGGACGTCGGTGAGTTCCGCCAATAAAATAAGACGATTTCTGTCTACTATATCCAAATGCTAAATATGGATTGATCATCGCTTCGGGGTTATTTACATACCAAGAACAATGCGGCCGAGAGTTTCGCTCGACCAGAATACGGAAACATCGTTAAACCAAACAAATTGAATTATATCATAACTAAATGCATTTACGCTAAATACTCGTTAAATATCATATTCATAGTTAGTTCAATGAATAGCAGTAACGAGTCGAAATCCCCCGCGCCAATTGTTCGAACTCGCCAGCAATGCTAAATCCTACCGTGTTATTGGTGTGTGGGTATTGTAAAGAGAGAGCGTGAAAATCCATAGCCGACTAGCCATTGAGCTTGTATGAAAAGAATTTTCGCCTATTATCTGGTAGTACAAAATATATTGTTGGGTTTCTGAAAGAGTCGTTTCTTTATCTCGTTACATATTACATTGCCTAAGAGAGCCTTCCATTTAAAATGGAGAATAAAAGTTTTATTGATAACACACAATTAGCAGGCAAGACGGCCTTATATGTGGGTATTTTACTAGCATTTGTACCACTAAACCAGTAACATTTGGACGGTTGAGCCATTGGCAAAAGTCTGTGAGATACAGGGTTTTTCATACATATTGGATATTATGTATACATATAAATATGAATTTATGTATCTATTTCACTCAACTTTAGATTTAAATGAGGATTCTGTAGTGATATCAAAATCCACCAAAGTCCGAGATCAGAGGTAAGTTATTACGTAATGCAGTACTGTATTTGGTCTAGCGGTATTTTTAAGTAAATATAAATATTTTTTTAATCAAAACTGCTTTGAGAATTTCCGTTCGAACGAATTTTAAAGATGTCTTCTTGGAATTTCATAAAATCCTTTATGAAAGCATGAACATCGGTTTCAGGAAGTCTTTTAATTTACATGTAGAAAATTTGATATTGCGTAGTACGTTATTATAATTTTTGTATTTATTTAATTTTAAGTCAAGCATACAATGCTAACGGAAGGCAATGTTTATTCAAAATACACACTGTTCAAGATATACACGACAAAGATTAATTATATCTTTATAAGAAAAATGAGATTTTGATCTCAAAATGTTTAAAACATATTAGATTTCCTTCCATCGCTCTCCTGAAGCACCTTATCTCACTTCATTCATGTGGAGTACTCGAATGTTTTCATCTACAAAATCCAACATGGCGGCGAGTGTCGACCTAACTACCTGTGGATTTTTAACACAAATTCCTCGCGTCTAGCTAAGGTGGTTACGTTCCGCTTGACTGGTTTCACAGCTAAATCTTGATCCCTTTACCCCGAACTTCTCAGTTATAAAACTTTGTTTAGAGTTTGAAGTTTAAAACATACCAAAAAGTACTGAATTTCTAAACGAGATATGTTCACATGACCCCCGTGAACATTTTACTTCATATTATTATGCTTGAATAGGTTTGAAAATTTAACACTCTTTTTCAAAATAAATGACATCTTAGCACGAAACATGTCTGTTACCTGACGTAAACTAACCAGGGTTTACACCGTATGTATACAGTAAAGTTTCTGCCCGTCATAGCTCTTATCTTGTATCCCATCTACTTGTCGTAAATTACGGAAATGTTCATGTCAGGATTTCGGGACCTGTAGTATAATGCTCACCGAGTTACGACTGTCCAATTGGAGCAGTTTCCGGTGTCCGACAAGGGGGCAGTCCTGATATTACTTATATTTTTGTTAGACAAAAATAAGATAGGTTTCGGGGTCAAGGTCAAATCTTTACCTGTGTTTTGAGCACGAGATCAGAGACACTTGCACGTGTTGGGATTGATAATATAGATACATAACTACAAAATGATATTAGCGATTGCAATACAAATCAAATCATGTTTAAATGAAACGTCTAACGCCAAAATGCGCCTGGTACTAAAATGCATGCACGTCTCATGCCAAGATAAGAATCAAAATCAACCACAAACACTTGCAAAAATACATCAAAATATACCAAAACAAGTCAAAACTCAAAGAAAAGAACTTAACAATGAAACCAAACTATACATGTCTCTCGCTAAAAACCATTTCTCACGCCTTGAAGTTATGTCTCACGCCTTGAAGACATGTCTCACGCCTTATGGCATTTCTCACGCCAAAACAAACATGTCCCCCGCTAAAACATGTGTCACGCCAGAATTAATGCATGTCTCGCTCTAACATTGTTTTCTTTACTTAAAATTATAAACATCTCATCATATAATTTTTGTTTTCTCACGCAAAACTCAAACTATGGCTGTCAGTAAAATCATTCCATGCCCAAATCTTTCAGACCCATACTAAAAGACATTTTACGCCCAAATCTCCCACGTCCAAACGTCCAGACGTTTCCGGTCTCAATCTCTCACATCAAAATAAAACGACTTCTATCCAAATCAACCATTTTTATAACGCTAATACACGCCTGTTTCAAAACTATTTTGTAGTTTAGCATGCACTTTCATGTATCCATGTCAAACTTATTTGAAGACCAAAGAGATTTTATTCCATCACAAAATATATGCGAGAAATCAAAACAAATCACCAGCTCTGTCCAGATTTCGTGCATGTAACCCCAAACCAAATCTTTTGATTTTGATACGCGTAAACAGTTATGCTGTATTTTTGGGGAGTTAGTAATTAGTTTTCACATAAATATGGCAATTTTGACGAGTGATGAGGTAAGTGTTGACTAGGTGTAAGACGGGGGTTAGCCGGAGGGGGGGGGGGGGGGGGGGTACGTGTGTAAGGACATGGGAGGTCATGAGGATGGAGATGGGGAGTTACATTTAAAAGTGGGGAGCGAGAGAGAACTATACAGCCGAATTCGAGGAGTTACAGATGGGGATGTGTGAATGAGAAGGAATGAGTGGTGACTATGAAGAAAAGGGGCGGAGGTTGAGAGTAAGGGGATAACAGTAAGTGGATAATATATGAGAGTGGATGGGAGGGGATTGTGATACGGAGAGGGGGGTCATAGTAGAAGATGAAGTGGTAGAGGCGGGATTCTTTATGGAGTAATGTGTAGATTTTATGAACGCTAGTCACTTGTTTTCACCTACATAACTTCGCCTATTTAGGCTTTGTTTCACCGTAGATGGAGATGATGATATGTCTGTTCATAGCAAATCCTGTGCAGCAGTGATAAAGTCAAAATGATGAAATGGAGGAGTTGGGTTGGGTTAAGTTGGGGTGGGGGTGGGGTGGGGGATGGGGGGGTAGAATGGATGATAACTTTTTTTGGCTATATCTCGGGGGTACGGGCTCCCGGGATAAGGCTAATACACAGAGACGAAATACACATTATTTATAAAGTCAGCAGCTTTTCGAGAAGACCTGATATACCGACCCTATACATTGAGAGACATTCTTACTTTAGTAATTACATTCAATACCCGTTGATGCGATCCAACAGATTTATTGGTTTTGAATTCAATGGCCCCACGTGTGTATACACACGGGCCTTTTATACCGCCCGAACATAAATACCGCTAACTCATATTATTTCTATAGAGGTTCAGTATAAATGAATTTTAAAGAGTTTTGTATATAAAAACGTTTAATAGTTAATTACTCCGAAACTCCGATAAATTTCTATCTTTTGTTTGGTATTTACTAAGTGATAATATCTGTTTTTTCATTTTTTTATTTATTTATTTCCAGTGCTAATAGTTCATTTGTAAACAACACCAAGACAATTTCATGTTTAACTAAAATTGATGTAATTTCCCGATTTTATTTAGAAAAATAATTTCAGTTATATGCTCAAATGATTTATATTATTCCTCTAATTGTGCCTTAGTTGTTAATTCTAAATACTTCTATCAGTTAAGCAATCAGTTAAATGATATTTCGGTTCCCTGGCCAGGGTCCGGTTGTCAATTTTTTAATTTTCACCGTAAGCTTAATGAGGGGGTCAGAGATGTTTTGTTGATTTTTACCACTAAATGATTGATGTCAAATACAACTTTTCTTCCTCCTGTAACATACTTGTATGTTTGAGAGAGAAATAGAACCTGAGACATTTGATGCAGAAACATATACGCTAGCCTATATAAACAAATAGTTATATACAAATCATTTTAGTTTTTCTCATTTAGAATTCGAACTTTCCTAGTGAACATTTTATGCTACTGAAATGTTATTTTTTACCATATAAGGCTTTGGTCCAGAATAATTTAAACAATTATATAAATATTATATAATCTTATGTAACTCTTTTAGTTTGATTTTCTGAATAAATACTTTTTGGTGAAAAAAACACCAATTTATTTAACCAAATATATTTATTCTGATTAAAATAAAGACTGATATACATACAAATTACAACATACAATTTGTAATCTCAAATTTCGAATTACAAGTATTTATTTCAAATTGACCAATGAATTGTTTATTACAAATAAACGACTTACATTCATATCCAAACTAGTACATGCATTTGAAAGTTGAGGATAGATTGTTTGGTGTTATCTTTTTTCAAGATAAGGAATTTTTGTTTTGATAAACTATTTGTTTACTAACAAACAAGTTGTAAGTAGTAAAACTTGCACGTGTAGCTACATAAGATTTAACAAAGGTATAAATGGTTTGTTTTATTTACGGACAAAGGCGAGAAATAATGGAACTTGTATTTGGAGATAAACTCGTTCGGTTGTGTGTTAAGACACGACTTACAACAATTAACGTCAAAACCACAGGTGCGAATATTACAGGTACTAGCCGGCCAGGTACCCCAGGGGTCGGGCCGATTGTACTGCTAAAGGCTATCACACGCCCGGGTATGACAAGGAGATGACATTTTCACCTGTCATCCTTTTCCAATTAGCCACCTGAGTACAATTCCCTAATGACATTTTCTTACCTGTCGCTCCGGTTTGAGCTGAGCACGCCGGCTAATTGCATTGATTTTACCAAACGATATAATTTGGACAGAAATGATAGAAAATATAATGATTTGCCCAACGAATGTTTAGATTCTATTGGAAAATGTATCCTACATAATTAAAACATCAAAATATATTTATCAAAATCGGTTATTTTACCAATAATATTTTTATGAATAATTTGCTTCATATATATGTCTATAATTGATGTATCAAATTTTTGTATTTATCATTTAATGCACACTATAGCATATTTTTCTTCCAGTCATTTCAATATCATTATGACATATTCTGAGAAATCCGGATATCTTGTCACGGTTCCTGACCAGTCTTTATAATACTTACTCGGCGCCCCTTTAACATGATGAATGGACGTACACAGTCAATGTGCTGGCGATATCTAAATCGAGAGAACTCACATTTTTTATGTATAGAATCACATTTCTTAATAAGAAATACAATTATCTTATATTCACGTACATATGTAAATGATAAAATAAATTAAAAAGTAATTATGGTAAAATAATATCAATGCCCATTGAAGACTATTAAATTAAAATTTTCACACTATGTGTTAAAGGAATATTTAACTGAAATATATAAATTATGCGCACAGATTTATAGAAATCTTTCAAATCTGCTTCTACTGCATTGGTTAGCGCCGGTGCACGTGCAGCGTTGAGTGATGCACGTGTATTTGATTAATCGTATTATTTTTCCTTGTAAAATTCTGACGGCGGATCCAAAAAGCTTTTAGATAAAATCGAAATAATAATTCAGACAAGTTTCAATTAGCAAATTGAAGAATATTAATTTGTTTATAGAACTATAATCCAGATTTATTATTATTTATTAAATACAAATGATGCTAATAACGTCTGGAATAATTTTCGTCAACTCAGAAAAAAAATCGTCAAAGAAAACAATATTTAAATATGCTTGGGTAATTTAGCTGCTTATCAAAGGCATATACCTTGTAACATTTGTGGAGTTGGCTTAGGTACATGTACAATATAGGTACAAACAATATCGCCTTCATCATACACAGTCGATTCGATGTTGATCGTTAACATACATGCATTAAACCAATAATTAAAATGTATAGCTGCAATACATTTTAATTGTGGACTCAGTATTTTATACCATTATTTATAAAAAAAAATATAAGATTAAACAACCCAGTATACCTTCAAAAATCGTGACATTTTCCAGAGACTTCCAGTAGTATTCGTGACTCTGCTTGCCCCTTGTATTTTTCTAATCAATTATGTATAACAAAAAGATCCACCAAGGCACTTTGCTAATACATTTTTGGTTTCGGATCCGTATATATATTCATGACAAAGCAATTTCATGGGGAGCGAAAAAGGCCTCGCCTCATCAATTAGCATGGCGGTTATAATTTCATAATTAATAGAATTTCAACGTCGATGTCCGTTCGCTGCGGCTACGGGGGTAGCCCAGTACACAACTGAATATTTATTTATAAATAATCGAAAGATAATTTGTAGGTGACATCTGGGATACAGCTTATATCTGAAATCCATAATATGCTACGGACAAGGTCAAAATACTGGTATAAATACATCTATAATTTTTCATTTTTAGTTGAAGAAGATGACCTAAAAATATGTAATTTTTCCCCAATATGTTTTAACAATTTTCTGGTTTTAATTGTTTTTAATTATATATCACTCTATATTTGAAATGTGATGGATGACATCTGTGCAGGGGCCAAACGCTAATCCTCTCTGTGCTTGAAAGACAATCCTATGAATGGCCGGCAAGAGTGGAGATCACGAGATCATAGTAACTGTTCTGATACATACATGTAATATACACAACCCCAACACATACTTGCAATACAATTGGAACAAAAGCAAGTAAATGAATAAATCATGATTTTCTACCAATGAAATTCTCCGCTGTACTATTGAAACGCTGAATGAAATGTCTGAACGTAAATACAAAGCTTTATAAATAAATCAGTTAATGATCCCATTCAATATAATAGCTTATTGTATCCTTTAAAGTGTTGTCTTTTATTTACTTGTCTATTCACAAGCATAAATATATAATCGCTTAACTCTCTTAAACGCACAGACATTGTTGACAACTCCGTTTATTTACAAGTAGCACATTTACTATAAACTACGCATGAAATCTTGTGTAGTAATCAATTTCAGGTCAGTTGCTTTCTAACTGCAACCAGACACACATTTCCCATTCATGAATGGCCCGAGTTGTTGATTTCATTCAAGTCAAATCTTTAGCAGGACACAGCCAACTAGTGACATTACGATTATATGCATTGTTTCGCGTATACAAAGCGATAGATATTACAAGTACAATACCCATTCTTGTAAGCTTTAGATCGCGGTAACGGGAGCATGTATAGAAAATGGCTACAGGTTATAAAGTAACTTTACACCGTTTATAAAGCTAAGCATTACTTTCTATTCAAGTCTAGGTTTTGTGTAGCACACTATGTAACGGTCCCAACTTTCAGCTGTCAGAATTTTTATTGCATCATGCTAGTTTAAGATACAAATGTTTAAAAGGATATTTTCTAAATTGGTTGACCGTTTATATGTAATAGCATTTTAATGCTGAAAGTAAATAAAATGACTGATCTAGATTATGTACATATATATGTGTATTCATGCTTTGTTTGGTTGTTAAAAGTATTTTCCGCAAACACGTGCCTGGGATCTTGCCATAGTTTACTGTTTATTTATTTTTTATCATTTGAGGATACAAAACATTAAAATATGGGACATTTCTCAATTCCTCCTAAAAATGACATATAATTTACATTTATATATTTCATTTATATTTATTAAATATCTTTAACAGTATGTCAGTTTTGTAGAGTACATTTCAACATTCTGCTTCAAGTATTCTGCTCCAAATTTATTCATTGAATCCCACTTTAAGAGACGATGAACATAGTTTTTTAATTTGTCAGAGAACTTTCTATCTATGTCATTTTTGTCTGGTTAAGATATAGCACAGTTACCTAATGGGGTGTAGGAAATACATTTCTGAGAAAAAAAATCAGGGTCTAAACTCTTTTATTGTTAGAATTTCGTAAAAAATGTTTTTTTTTAAAGTTATTTCACAGAAATTGAATACATATCTTATTTTATATATCTTTTTTTTCACATGAGTTTAAAACTAGATATATGAGTTTAAAACTAAATATCTAAGTATAATGGCATTTTATAACATTTTTTTAAATAAAAATCATCAATTCCGTGATTATATTTCATTAATGTCAAAATAAACTTTATCAAAATATATATTTATTTAGCTTTGATTGGCATAAGCTCTCTAACTCATTCTATTAGTTGTCTTATGTTGTTGTCTTGTGACACTGGGTCGAGAAAATCTGCATTTCAATTCTTGGCACGGCCCCATTTTCCATGAGTTGAACGAAGTTCAGTTGAAACTATTTACTCAGTCCGCCCGTCACACAAAGCCGGTTACCTGTAAGCCCCGCCCACTATTTCTCTCACCTTGCCCACCGCTGAAATTTATTCGCAGCGGTGACACGCAAGGCTCAGGAAATTAGCATAGCCTTATTTGATTGGCCGAGAGCATTTCTGTTTGTTCGCTTCTCAATCAATAACCATGTGTTCAGTAAAGCATATTAGGCAAAGAAAAAGAGGTGCTTGGCTATAGAAGACGGTCTTTTGAAACGCAGAGAAAAGCCTGGGAGATTTATCAATTCTATCTTCTACTGTTGGACCGGAGTTATATTCATAAGCATTGGACTTCAACAATAACTGGAGTTATAAAGAAGTTTGTAGGACAGTATTGGAGCCTCTGTTTATTTACTTGTGAATCGTGACTCGTGTTACCCGACAAACTTGTACCGTGTGTTGTGTTTGTGACATTACCCACGGAATATGGAGCAGGACATGTCGAAAGCTCAGTTACAACAAACTTTAGGTGGGGTACCGGTATCAAACCCGGGGATGGGGGCACCCCATCAGGCTCACCAGGGGCACCCCCAAAATCATCAGGTGCACCACCCCCATCAACAACCTCACTCACCCCCCGAACAAACGAACATTTCTAACGGAAGTGCGGGTCGTTACCACCCTGGACATCAACCCCACTCCCCACCCGAACAAACCAACATTTCTAATGGACAAAGTGGGGGCCTAACTGCCCAACAGAAGAAAGACTTGGATAGGGTCAAGCGCCCTATGAATGCGTTTATGGTGTGGTCGAGGGGTCAGCGTAGAAAAATGGCCCAAGAAAACCCAAAAATGCACAACTCTGAAATTAGTAAGAGACTCGGAGCTGAATGGAAACTTTTGACAGAAACTGAGAAACGTCCGTTTATCGATGAAGCTAAGAGACTTCGTGCGATCCATATGAAGGAACACCCCGATTATAAATACAGGCCGCGCAGGAAGACAAAAACTCTCATGAAAAAGGACAAATACGCGCTACCCGGAATGCCGACCGGTGCCCCCCTTCAGCCCGGGAGGGAAGGGGCTGGTATGTACCCCATGAATGGTTATATGCCAAACGGTTACATGATGCACGATCCCAATGCATATCATATGGCAAATCAAATGGGACTTGCAGGACAATATGGTTACCCTCCAAATATGGCTACACAACCTATGGCTATGCCTTCGAATCAGATGACAACAGGATCATATATGAACGGAACACAGAGTTATACGATGTCCATGGCTTACGGCGGAATGGCAGCTTCCCAAGTCCCCCAATCGTCCATCAAGAGGGAGCCACAGAGCGGAGCCCCGGGACAGCCCGTCCCCTCGGGAGGAAGGAATCCTGGCGACCTACGAGAAATGATTAGTATGTATTTACCGGGGGACTCGGGGGACCATAGTGTTGCGGCTCAACAGAGACTAATGCATCAATCACATTATCAACAATCTGCTTCGGAAAATAGTACAGTTCCGTTAACACACATGTAACGTTTATCAAAACGAAAACAATTTTTACATCTTCAACAGTATATCTGAAAAAAATCCTAGCGTGTGTGATTGTTTAAACTATTATAACGAACTGATTTTTTATTCTATAATCTTCACGAACTTTTATTAGACGTGAAATATGAACTAATCTCTCCCCATTTGAATCATCATAAAAATTAAAACAAATTAACTCTAGATATGTTTGAATATGATGATTTTATGACACCTGGTGTTTCATGCGTTTAAGACGGAATTTCCTGACTTTTTACTTTTAGGAGGAGATCAAGTTCCGGTACACTACGAAAACCCATGGAGGGACTGAGATTGGTGTGAGGATTCGCGTGTGGAAAAGTTTCAAAAAAAGTTTTATTCGTTGCTCACCTCAAATGTGGAGAATGAAGAACAAATGTGATGATGGTCGCGAGTGTGCAAGTTTTTTTCCCTGGGACATATACATTTGAGGAATCCCTTATCCAGGCAGGAAATCCAATATACAATTGTGCTATTTTATGTCTTATGTTAAATATTGAACAGTAGCATTTGTTTATAAATTGAATCTATTTGTTTATAACGAGAGCATTTTGCAACCATATATATATGTGGCATAATATGTTGTATGAATGTAATATTTGTGTATTTGTTGTAAGAATGGCGTAAAAGTGAATCCTGGAGCAAAAACTTTATAATTAAAAACATTTTTGTTTGCTCATCTTTATTTAGAAAAATGAAAAACTATTTTTGTAAGTATACTTTCTAAATTTTGTACAAATAATTGTGTGCGAATGTACAGAATAAATTTTTCTTAAAAGATTATAAAAAGGTATTTAAATGCCATTTAATTTTATAAATATTCGGGTAAGATAAATTTTCGTTTTCTTCGGTACACTTTCTTGTATTTACTGCTGATATTATGAAATAGAAAATTCCTTTGAAACATTTATACCAATGTTTCCAAGTTTGTTTGTTCAAAAGTGGCTCAGTATTTTTTCTATGTGAGAAAATATAAATTATTATAATTATTTCCTCAAAGAAATATACAAAAAATTTATTAATAGATTTGCATTTTTTATTTTCAAGCTTTCTATACTTATGCTAATTTGTAAATATTTATAGAAATGACTGTTTAATGAATGAACAGTCTTACGCTATGGCGTAAAAAACAAATAGAATAAATTAAAAAAAAAATATCTGAACAAAATTTATATCTTCATTGATTTGTTTTAGCATTAAGTTTGACGGTTTTTGACGAGGTATTTTCCTTTTTCCTAAACCCATAGTTGTAAAACTATTCTACCGGCTGGTCGCTTGACAAGTGTGTAAACAAAATTCAAGTTTGAGTGCCCAGTGTTGACAAAACTTGGATCCTGTTTTAAACTGTTTGTCATGAGAAAATCGCCTACTTTAGTAGCTGGTGTGTCTAAAGATACTGAAATGGCATTCAATTATAGTCAAAGTTTATCAAGTTGAGACCTACAAAAAAGTTTCTAAATTTATATGGCTGACGTTTCACACTTATACAAAAATGATTATATTTGATACTTGAAATAATCTTTGTATATTTCTCCTGTATTTCAAAATTGATTGACATGTTGGTATTTTTCAATTTGAAAAGTCAATACTAGAACTCCACATGTGTTTTAAAATTTCTGACAGACTTTGGTCTGAATTTCGTTCTTGGATTAGTTTTTGTTTTAGTGTGTGTTTAATAGCCAGTAATATTACTGGTCAGAAATCATGAACATTTGATGACCTGGAAAATCCACTTAACTCATAATGGAGGGTATGGGATTTGGTTTTCTATTCCATTATGTATTTCCTTTCCATACAAATTAATCTTGTCTTAATTGAATGCCATTTAGAGAAAACACCCAAAGACATATGATGGAGTCTGATACCAGACAACCCAAGGGCATGTACATATATATACAAAACTTTCAAATGGAAACAACTTGTGAAATAATGTTTCATTCACAAATATTCTTATGTTTCATTCATAAATATTTCTAACCATTTGGTTTAAATTTTATAGTTATTGACTTTAAATAATTATATTTACATTCAATTTAAAGAAAAAATATTGAAAATAACACATTTTGAAGTTTTATCAAATAGTAAAATATATTTTCACAAGTTCTGTTTGTAATTTTGCAAAGTTCTGTTTATATGTAACTGACTTGACAGTAACACAGGAAATGGCCGACTCAAGAGAATATTGATTTATTATGGAGACATTTCTGATTCAACACACCCCATTTAATTTCACCAGACATATAACCGACCTTTTTAACATCCTTCCATCAAAACAATACCGGATTTGTCTTGTCCTGTCCGGAGAGGATTTTGGTATCGCCCTTTTTCGCACCAGACTCCGAACTAATTAATACTTTTAACCCACCTTAGAAGTTTATGGCAGTGTATGGTACCAAATCCCGTTATCTTAATATACGTGGCGTGAAACACGTGGACGGTGTTGGTAACAGCGACAAATATGATGAGAGAGTTTTTACACCGAAAGCAGTTTGGTTAAATTAGCGAAGGAATAATTCCTACTATTTAAGTTACCGACAGCTCCTCCAAGTTCGATAAAGGATAGCCGTTTAATCTCTTGTAATCGCATAAATCTGGTTTTGTTTCGTGTAGCGGTTTTCTATTGATAAGGAAATGGAGCTAATCTAGCTACCGTAAAATATCTAAACCGCGGACAGTTATAAAGTTGATATGATAGAAACAAATTATTATTATTATCGAGATAGAATATTTTAATGGGTTTATTTCATTTTGTGACTATATAATCACACATTTTAATCCCATAAATTTGAGCTGAAATTATATTTCATAATTTGTTTATTGCATATTACTTGATACAGAATATGCAATCTATATTGTACAAATAGTTTTGCATCATTTAACTAGACTTCAGTGACCGAGCATGCAACCATGTGTGACTGCAATTAAGAGCGGGGGCGTTTATAAAGGTTTTAATTACAATTACTAATTAATGCGTACATTTTCTGCTTTTTAAACGAGTTTCAGCATGTCGATAACCAATGAACATTGGAAAGGTCCGTTACATATTTCAGTAATATATGGATTTTTTTTTAGGTTTTATTCGGACATAAAATGCATGACAAATCATTGTTTACAATGAATGCTGGGCAGTTCTTTGTAGTGAGAACGTTTTATTGTTTTATTGAGCAATTAATCCCGTTCACAATTTCACTGAAAGCTATTACACACATATTTGATAAATTCCATATCCTTCAACATTAATGAATGATTCTTGGGAGAAAATTTTCAATTGTTTTATAAAGAAAATTCAAAGATTATAAGCAATAAACACATACTTAAAGAAATACTTCTTTTGATAATTGAACACATATAGGGATATATATAAGAGACAGTTAAAATGTGTCAACATTACTGTGGTTTTAAACTCCAGCTTTGTGAGGGCTGAAAATCCCGTGAAGTTGTTGTTGAACGGACCAAAGCGTATGAGTCAGGCGACCAGGCCAGGTGTAAACTAGAAATTAAACCAACCACCGGCTTATTTTCTCCGGTCGCAAGATGTCTGTTCCTAATGTCCAAAACCCCGGCGTATAAAACGACCCAGGTCTTGCTATTTATACGTCTGTGCGAGGCCGTGTTTATTTTAAATTGACAACAGTTAAAACCGGATACCTGCAGGTTGGACGGCTATCCGAGTCTAGAACAAGTAGAGCGAGTTTTTATAAATTAGATCTCGTAATTTTCCCCGAGTTCACGTTTAACTTGAGTCTCTGTATATGGTTGTTGGTGAATATATATTACATTAAATATGATACCTGTCCTTGGTTTAGCACGGCTGTTAAATCTGTCGACGTTTTAGATTGATATTCTGTACGACTTTAAAGCATACATACATGAAGATATTATGCATCGAAAACTTCAGTCTATTTAATTCCACCAAGAAACGCAGCTTAAGTCGGCGATAAAAAAGTATAAGATTAAAAAAGAAAGGAAAAAGAACTTAAAACGAAATTTTATTTTCCTTGTAAGTCATTTTTCCTTTCTTATTTCTGAGAATTTTGGTTAAATCAAGACGTGTTTTTTAGTAAATTGGATAATCTTTAAAAAAATGAATAAAATTATATCACTTCTATTAACAGCATATCTAATTCGATTTTGTTTACTTGAACGTTTCTACATACAGTTGCCATTGGTCGTAAGTTGTCTAGGAAGAGACAAACTTAAAAAGAAATGGTAAATCTCAATCTGGTATTTGATACTAAACTTGATACGCGATGAGGACCTTCCTATATTACATGTACCACACATGAATTGATCAACATCTTGACACGTGAGTGTCCTGAAATCTACACGTGTGTTGGTACTCAACCTAACACCTGAGTAAATTTTGAAATCGACACAAAAACTAAACATGTACTTTACAAGTGCAAATATCTAAACTTCAACATACGAGTGTATCATCAACTCAAAACACCAGATGACCCTAAAATCCACATATGAGTGGATCGTTAGCACCACACATGAGTAGATCCCAAGCTTCACACGTGAGTGGATCATAAACTCTTTACGCGAATGGATCCTTAATCCACACATGAACGGACCCCAGACTCCACACGTGAGTGGATCTCGGACTCCACACACGTGAGTGGATCCTCAAATTCATAAATGGATCCTCAATTCCACACATGAGTGGATCCCAGATTCACACGTGAGTGGATCCCAGGCTACACACGTGAGTGGATCCCAGACTTCACACGTGAGTGGATCCTTGACATCACACGTGATTGGATTCCGAATTTCACACGTGAGTGCACCACAGCACCACACGTGAGTGGACCACGTGAGTGGATCACAAACTTTACCAATTTGGATACGTAGCAAGTGGATTGCAAACCATTATGATTGTTCGTGATACACAGAATTATTTCTGCATGTAATTTTATCCCCAGCACGACATATACAACAACCCTGACTACGCTACATTGACAGAAAATATATATCAAACGCAAAAAAATCACACAAATCATATTTTAATATACATGTAGAAATATTTTCTAAACAACTCAAAGACCTGTTTTTTTTACTTGGTATGAAACATTACGGTTTGCCCATTTTCGCTAGCACTGTCATCGTAAAAATTAATAATTCATTACACAACTCAGAAGTACTGTGCATGACGGCGCGGGGTTTAATTTTCCGTGACTATTTTGTAAATTGATACACGGACAAAATGGCGGTCATTTAGCATGAACAGAAATAATTGGACATACTTTTGGTCTATTGTTTGATACACAACAGCCTGTGGGCGATTCCACGTTTTGTTGGTTCAGTTATGTAAATGATAAGGGAATTTGTTTTAATTAAGGTCATACTAAGGTATTTATTGGTATAAATATATATATATACATATAAGTACACTGTACACCTATAGAGGCATAAATACATATATACATACATGTACCTTGCTATTTGAAATTGAAGTTTCACGCTTAGATTCTACGATTGACATTTCACCCAACAGAAAATATCTGCTAATTTATTTCATTTGTAACTAGCACGGATATTTTCTAAAAAAATAGTTATAATAAAGCTAGAAAACTGTAATGCTCTTACCCATTTTATAATGACTAAATCACACACGCTTAATGAATGGATTGACAATGTCAACGATTTTATAGTTATAGACATTTTCATACCTGTTGAAACAAATACACAAATTAAAGGTAGCTCTGGTGGTCAGGGGGGTGTAACGGTATCGCGTAGGTTAAAGGAAATATTCCACACATTTATCAGATATTTAAAAACCTGTCAGCTACCTGATCTTACTGGTAATATTTTCATTTTGTTGTAAGATTTCGCCCGAGTTTATCTTCCGAGAGTCGCCGAGAACTTCGTTGTTAGGTTCCGTTTCGTATTACTTTTAGCGCGATTCCCTACCCCGGCTTGATAGAGCGACTTTAATCATGCTGAAAGCCTGATACAACGATCGCTCCGTCAAACAGTACTAAGAGGCCCCACCGCAGGGGATTACCTTGATAAACGGTAGCCCGTTACCATTAAAAGGGACGTACCCCTATCAAATGGTACAATCGGGAAACTTCGGCACTTCCCGTGTCTTGTTTACGGAAAGTACCGAATATTTCCGATTATCAAACTGCCACCGAATGGTGCGGGTCGGAGATGCTAGTGGGAGTATCCTCGTCCAACAACGTCAAATGAATACAAATTTTACTGTAATTTCTTATTAACATAAGTTCTGAATCATTGAATATATGGGAAAATGCTCTGTAAAATGGTATTCAGCTATCTTTCCACTAGAGTACTTTCTTCAAAAGGCGGTGCTAGATCCATAAAAGAGTGTTTTCTTTCATCAAAAGGTTCTCAAAGTTTTTTCTGAAAGAATTGAACCCCAGTGACCTTGAACGAAGGTCAAGGTAATTCATTTGAACATATATTTATAAGACGCCGTGTAAAGATTTTGGCCTAATTGACCCATGTCCCTACCATGAAACGATAGTCAGTCCGACCCTTCTGTTTTAACTGCCTGTAAACAGTCTAGGCCATATAGGACATATGTTACATGTATTTTGGTTCATAAAGCCTAAGTACCCTGGAAAACCCACAGACCCACTTAGCACAATAACACAATACATGTAGAAGGTAACAAATCGTGAGAGAGAAGTCGGGCGAAGATGTACGGTTCTGTACAGGAAGATAACGGCGTAAAATCATAACATGGCCATGATGATATGAGAAAGTTGTAGCATGTTCAGTCCATGATAATTTGATCCAGCAAGGAAATATAGATTGAAGAAGTATGTTTGAAAATACGAGCTTAGGTGTGAGACGACAAATATAGACACGTGCTTTTTGTGAAATATGGTTGATTAAAACCATCTTCTAATATTTACTTTGAGAGACATACTTCCAGTAGCGGATGTGTAATTCCACGTGAAACTCTGTAAACACTGTGTTGTACCCGGCCAAGTCCTGTGTTTGTCAAACAATTTCGATTTTGTCTTTACTCCGTATAATTGCTGTGAACGGAGCGACCCTGTCTAAGTGTCATTATACTTTGGTTAGAGGGTAGCACCACGTGACGGTGGGTGACCTAATTTGGCGATTTACTATATTTTGGTTCGGGGATTGTACCTCGTCGTTGAGGGCAGTATCACTTGGATGACCTAGTTTGGCGATTCATTATACTTTTGTTAGAGGGTAGTATCATGTGGCTGACCTAGTTTGACGATTTATTATACTTTTGTTAGAGGGTAGTATCATGTGGCTGACCTAGTTTGACGATTTATTATACTTTTGTTAGAGGGTAGTATCATGTGGCTGACCTAGTTTGACGATTTATTATACTTTTGTTAGAGGGAAGTATCATGTGGCTGACCTAGTTTGACGATTCATTATACTTTTGTTAGAGGATACTATCACGTGGATGACCTAGTTTTAACTGTTTGCGGAATCGTTAGAGGGTAGCACTACATGCATTACGTGGTGTAACTGAAGTTTTGGACTTATATAAAAGTCGAGATCAATTTTAGATAAAACATAAAGTGTGTGAAAGCTTATGAAGTGAACAAATATGAGAAAGATGAGGAAGTCAATGTAAGATGGATGTTAGTGTTTTAGGGAATGCAAAAAAGTCGTTTCTGTCTGGTTTCCATTTTATGTTATTTTCCATCATAGTATCGAGATATATTACTCTACAATGCTTTCTTTCATCTACCTCCTTTTAAAAGTTACTTTACGTTTTTTTCTTTTTGTTACAGGAAAGAAAAAGAAACCCGAAACAAAAAGAAACTGAGCTTCCCAAGTTATCAGACTACTACAATGCTTCACGGCCCAATGGAAATGGTAAGCTATGTATTTTAGATTTAAAATATTCCATATAACTTGAAAGAAACTAAAAATGATTTCTTGAAGAACAGAACCTTCTCTCGCGAGGAAATATTACGTCATTTATTTCACTGAAAAATATTTTTCTTATATGCTAACGAGGGTGTAATGGAAAACAAATTACTTCATAATCAGTTTCGTGATATAAGGAGAAGATAACTCAAAACAGAGTTATCGCTTCTTGATTCGTTGTCATAAACGAAGGGATCGCAATGAACTATGGGATATAATACCCTCATTTGTGACGTTGCACGCAAACTGTGCCAGACTTCCAGACCAATTTGATTCTAATCCGCCAGTCGACTGTCGCTTAAACACGGGTATAATTTCATGTGCACGTGTGTGTTCTGCAATTAATACATCCTGGTCACGTGGTGACGATATTATCACGAAAAAGGGATTGGCTGTGTCACTTGTTCCCTCCCCCGGGGAGATAAAAACTAAACTGATATTAAACAGTCGGTAGGGTATCCATCCATCTATCGCAATGGCAATGAATTATTAAAAATAAACAAGCATGCTCAATGGTATGTAGGGCGCCGAGCGTGTGTTAGGGGACTACTCGAATACCGTCACGGGTTGCGCATGTCATTTTCCCCGAAAAAGGCCCATGTTGCTCCCACACTCGCACACATCTTGCATTCCTGAATCAAAGAATACATGTAAAGCACGTGCGAATGATCGTAGTAGTTCAGATTACATTATCAAATGGCATGATTCATTTAAAATGTCATATGAATAGTCATAAATAAATGAACACATTTCGATTGCAAGAGTGACAGTTTTGGCGACGTTAAAGAGTGATATTATGTAAACGTTAAATTAAAATGTTTGCTTTATATGCTTCAGATGATACCATTTAATATTTATTGAAATTAAAAGGACAGTTCATGCTACCGTGACCACAGACCAACTCCTCTCTATCTGATAATGCACGCAAGATTTTTTTTTGTTTCACGCCAGGAACTTTCGAAGATCAATTACAGCACTTCCACCCCTAAATATACATTTGAACTATTTTACCTTTAAGTCTGGAACAGTCCATCTGTATAATTGAGGGGTGAACAAAAATTAAAAGCACAACTGAGACTCATCGACCGTCAATGTGTTTAAACATTTATATTCTCGTGTTATTATTGTTTTGCTTGGTTGATCTTCGGGAATCAGTCAGGCGTAACCGACATCAACAAGCTTGAAGTTTTCGTACATACTTCACTAGTCTGTCGCTAAGATTCTAGTGTGAAAGCTCACCTCTGTGAACTTCTATACTTTCAATATACAAATGTGTATCCTTTGCGAAAAGATTTCAAATGGTGTTTTCCTTTACTTGCGGGATTGACACAGTAAAGAAATATACTGTGTAAATATGAGATATATATGTAAAACGATTTAAACGTTATTTAGACGCATCATTTCAATAGTTCCCACGATTGCATGTTTACTGAATGGTGAAATGAATTCGGGATAAAGTTTGAGATATGTAAACATTCAGTTTTACTAAGATAAACGAGTACGTGTTAGGTGGATACACACCTATAAATATCTATAAACACTTCATATATATACTAAGCGTGCATACGGACGGACAGTTATTACTAAATTGTTTCTTTCAAGCAACTTAGATTATATTTAATATTTATAGCTTATACTGAATGTAATATCATTTATCTGTTATGTAATTATTAGTGTGCATGTTTTTGGAGGTTGCGGTGTATTTGTCTTGTGTCTCCTTACGATAGCGGCACTCTTGCTGTCGTTATATTGCAATCTCACTGAAGCATACTTCTTAAGACACCAATGTCTATTGGGCACAAACACTAAGATGACAAACTATCTAAAGTGAGACTGACATTACAACTTATCAGACATGCGTACATGTATAAGTTACACGGTGATTCATTTCTAAAGTTTGACATTAATTGGTTTTATGACGTCATTACACGGACACACATTGTGATGTAATAGCACGCAATCTAATTCCAGGAAAGCATCCGGTTCATTTCCGGCTTGGAGCGTACCAATACACGTGTTTATATGTAAATTTGTTGAGAATGGAGGATTTCGTACGAAAAATCACTGGTTATAATGCATGCTCTATGTAGTTGTTCTAGTTGGATTCCAACACATGATTAGCATAGTTAATTCTATATAAATTCTAAATATATTGATTATGTAACACCATTACGTTATTTGCTACAGTATATGGCCGTGGAAGGCAATGTATCTGTTACTGTCTTAAATAGTGTAAAATTATAAAAGTAACGTTTGATTATATACTAGCAGTAGTCATTATTTCATTAAGTGGTATCTCATTATTGCGAGATTTTCCATGGGGTGTTATCAATATTAGTTACAATAATTATTAAAATCTTTGGGTGATGTTAACCACAGTTTAAAAGCTTTAAAGTAACAAAATGTTGCAACAAAAAATGCAAAACAAATGACATCAAAAGGATCCTGGGAATAGACATCATCTGAGCTCAGTTAACGGTTGCCTCCCATCATCATTCAAAGAAAATTCCAAAAACATTTCAGAGCAACCAAAATGATCTGGAAATAGAATTAGTAACTTTTTGTGAGCGTTTGCTCCAGTGAGATAGTACTATAAAATGTACAAGGGTTTCCACTATTACATTTAGGCCATATCGCAGTCAACCAACTGAATTAATTTCGTTAATCAAATCAATATGATAAATTAGCTTCACTTCATTACCTTTTATTGTTTGTCCCAAGAAGTAAAGAAGTAGGCGCAATAAGGGCCAACGTTGACCCACAACATAGATTCCCTTAATTTTGATACCATAAACTGGCCCTTATTGCATCTACTCCTTTCAGTCATTTGTTTCCATCTTTTGATAATTAACACATTCAATTCGTGAGTTCGCCAGGTAACTTTTTGAAACGATTATATATAAATTGATATCAACACCCCAACTATTTTATCACAATACGTTGATACCACAGTAAGCCGTGGATGTAATCCAGTAACGATGGATGAAGCCGGAAACAATTTGTCCAAGGTATGTGGCCACTCGACCTTCATGCATTCAGACTAGTAATTACTGTAATTATGCAACAATGGGGGACAGATTAAGACCTGATAATCGATTTCAGTGTTCGTTTCTCTCTGCGGATGTCAGTTTCAGCAGCAGTGTACTTGAGTGGTCATACGGAGGCATGGGCAGGTATCATCCTTTTCTGTCCAAGTACAGTTTGAAGCTGAAAATATAGAAAAAAATGAAATGACAACAGCATGCGTTCTTAGTAGAACACTCAAAACTGTCTATAAAGACCACTCAATGGACAAAGGAAGCATTATCTTTATAGTCAGGCGGTCTTTATACACAGGTTGAATTGTGTTGAAATTCGGTCATTTGGGACCCTAGTTATCTTATTAAGCTGGTGTTTTTTATACAGAGGTGGTCTCTAAGGCAGGTTTGACTTCATATTGTCAAGATGAAGTTGGCAAGTATGTAAATATAGCTGGAAAACAGTGGAAATATTGTGATAATCTTTGATCTGCAATCAAAAGAAAAATGTTTGAATTGACAACCGTGAAAATGATGAAATACAAAATCATAAGTGACAATTTCTTCATTAAACGTTTGCATATTAATCTCTTGATAAGAAGCATGGCATTACAAACAGCGTGGTTAAAGTATGACAGTCAACTTATGATGCTAAGAGCAGCATGTTAAACAATGGGAACAGCAAAAAATATGTTTCAGTAAGTGGAAGCGACAAAAACTCAAATCATTGTCATCTATTACATAATGGGTTTCATGACATTAGACTTAATAATTGTTGAGAGGGCACCGAGTACTTTTCAGCTAAGTATATAACTAGACACGACATTAACATGGATATAAATTGATCACGAATGATTCTATTGTGCTTTGGGTCCTACATACCGTACGGGTAACATACGGGGTTTGGGAAGAAATCCCAACATTCCCAGAGAAAATAATCGACCAATACAATAATACAATATAGTTGGAATATAATATGTATACAAATATATATAAAATTTTAACACAGAAGTCGAGTACATGTTGGAATGTTCTTCTCCTAACACGTATAACTATTCAGAGTCCAAACATTATCATTTCCGTATGGAAATACTTGTGTGCACCAACTTTATTTTCTCCTGTTACTTATTTCTATGCTTAAGTAAAATGGTATCCAAAAAAAAACATAAAAAATTTCCTAAACCTCATCTTCATATTTAGAATTGTCAACTTATTTAATGTACATTGTATCTTTGTATTGAATGATATTCATATGGAAGAAGTTATTACAAAAGAAAAGGTCACTTTGGCTGCCAGGCTTTACCAGTTTAAGAAACAAACTAGGTATATCACAACTTTAGGGATATCGATACTGCGTGTCATTTCCTTAAACCAAAATGCGAATTATTCTTATGACTTAGAATATATTTTAAAAAAAAACCACTTACTTAAACATTATGGAACTGATCAAATTTTATTATAGTTTTCAAAATAATGCATCTTTAACTTTTCCATCAATCTTGGTTTTTAACATTTCCTGAACAGTTTGAGATTTGAGTTTGTCTAGAATGCAAAGTAATCTTGGCCATTGATATCATTGGCAAGATCTAGCAGACAAAACAGCTGTTTGATGTTTCCTAATTTTAAAGGTCTTTATATTTTTGCATTTTCACATTTTTTTATAAAGTACTTGTATTGTCTTTTTTGCTGATGCTGGACAGCTCCTTTCGTGAACAGGTCCATACTGGACGTTACCCGTTTAGCTTAATTTCAACAGGTAAATGGCCTGATATTCGATCATGCGTGAAATTATTCATTTGAAAATAAATTTTTAATTGAACATAAAAAGTGCTACACATTTCATGTTTCATTTGTTGCATTATTTATCACCCCCTAAAGTATATCATATTAACCAGAACAAGAGAGAACAATCACATGTTTCGTTATCCTATGCAAGGTCACTGGAGCCTGTCAGAGGGAAATTAAACATAGAATATCTTAATATGTATTTACATTTGTGTAAGAATAAAGCATAATCTTATCTATTCTATGGAAAATTATGAAATGCATGCTTTATGATCTGTTCAAGATATATAAGCGCAGCATATTGTTTATCTTCCCAACGTTACGGGTGAATGATCACGAGGTATGGCGTATGATTCATACATACGTAGGAGAGAAAAGAGTGGTGTGGATAAGAAACAACTAAGTCATAGGATTCAGTAAAATGACGAATACAATTATTGTTGATTCATAGTCCAAATTCAAGTATAACAATGCCATATAACAAATCAATTGTTATAATAAGTTACAGAAAGTGGTATACAGACTTATTTTCACATGATTATATTTGATATGTACATTTCTTGAAGATATACATATTTATATATTTAATTGTGTACGGCATACTGCATAACATAAATTATTAGTGGATACTTTCTTTCGTGGATAGAAATGTTCATGGTAAGCCTATGGAAAAACGATGATAATGTTGATGTATAAACATCATTAGTTGTTTTATATTCGTTGTCCCATAACAACCAAAAATTCAACAAAAAATCTATACAGCGAAAAATTTCATGTTATACAGTATATACATATATGGAATAATTATAATGATCTAAAATAATATAATCAATGATGGATATTTTAGATAAAATGAAGAATATGTGATTCAGAAAAATAATAAATTAAAAAAAATGAACATATATTACTTATTTATTCCTTCAGGAAAATCAGCTGATAAGAATAACATTTCAAGAAACGTTAAATGCAGGAGGATATGACGTTTGACAGCTAAGCTACCTTTACGTAAATGTATTTTTAATATATATTTCTAATGTATGTTTATTACCTGGAGTATGAAATTATATCATACCAAGGGACCGCCCTGTTTGATGGGAAATATGATGAAATAAAATTATTCATAGCATATATGCTGTCACGTCGTTCAAAGATACACATATAAACCAACATGTATACACAGTAAGATACATATACATGTCTTCCTAGTAACTAGGGTTACTATGTTATATAAACACATATTTACTACTGCGTTCTACATATAGAACGTAAACGTTAGACAGAAAATTGCAGTAAATATTGCATTTATATTCAAACACTTTCTTATTGGACTGCGATGTTACTATGTTACATACACACAAAATACTTACTAGTTCTATCAAAGTTAAGGTTCTTTATATAAAACGCAGTAGTGAAAAATGCATTAACTGATATATAAGTGCATGCAAATTTCCCTATAACATTTACACACTTTCTTATTAGATTGCTATGTCTCTTAATTCTTTCATCTTCAAACTTCGCAGACGTAATGTGTTGTATACATATTACCTATCAACTTCATGCACCACTGACTCAAATACTCAATATTTGTCCATAAAAACTCAAACCGATATATATCTGATTTTCTTAAATGGAAAATGTATGCAACCTCCGAGGTGTAGTGTATGTAATCTGTACGTTGGACACTGAACAAACAACTGGTATATTAACAACACAAAGGAGATGATTGGCAGAGTGTTCAAATACTTATTCTGTGTAAATGATTCGGGGTGAATTGATGAATGATTAATGATGTTTGTAATCTAGGCAAAAATTGACTATGTCATCATAGACGGTTAATAAACAAATATCCTATTAACAGCCAGGGTCATGTAAGGACGTGCCAGGTTTGTTGGTGGAGGAAAGCCGGAGTACCCGGAGAAAAACCACCGACCAGTTAATGAACAAATATATTGGTGTCATCTCTTATATCTTGCTACACCTGGTGTTAAATTATGTTCTAGGCATGCTAGTGTCATAGAATTATATACATTTATACTTAGAATCATAATACAATAGCTGCCATAACGTTATGGGTGTTGGTAGCACATTTGCATAATAAAATAAATGTAACGTATAACTGAAATTAAATTGTATACTTTCAATAAAAGAAAAGTATGATATAGCTAATAATATTTGATATTATGATTCAAGATATTCATAAAATAAATGAGTGTCATCTCTTATATATATTTATATCATACTTTAGCGTCGATGTCAATATCTTTTGAATTTCATAAGGGTATAAAAAGATTCTGAATCTGCGTAGTATGGAAACAAAAAAACATTAATTATTGAAGTGTTATAGACCAAAAGATTTTGATAACCGGAAATGAACAAACACTATTAAATTGATACATACAATAATGATAAAGACAAATTGCTAATGAATACGAATGTGAGTGGGGATTGAAGCACGGAGAACACTTTCTATAAAACAGATGATATCTAATATATTCAAAATTGAAAAAAACCAAGAACCTGCTTTACTTAAAAACAGGTGATGAATGTGCAAACCAACAAATGTTTTTATTACTAAATTAATTATGAATAAAGACGATGAAAGGTGTTTAATGCTTGTACATTATTAGCAATTCTATACAATGTCTCTGATTACGCGTGCCATCAAGCCAAATATGCACACAAGTCATTTTAAGAGCAGATAAGCGAAGCATAGCCTCCACAAGTATTGTATCTTATGAAAAGCATAAATGGATATTGATAGCCGTGTTATTTATCCCTGCACAAAGCGCGATAAACACGCTGCTATTATTTCTTAACATAATCAATTGGGTTTATGACCTGTGATCGTCTGTGTTGTGTCCAGGGACACAATGGGTGAAATCCATGATTTAGACGGCGTGCAAAACATGGGATAATAGCTGACCCATTGAAGTATATAAACTGGGTCAAACCTATATACGTTCTATACAATCCAACATTAGGGGAATTCCAGCTATACAATTTGAATAACAAATATAAGATACATTATAAAGTTATATACGAGACAGATAATACAATGTAATACAATGATTGTGGATAATCTATAAATAGAACATTCATTGAATGAAAGTTTATACAACAATGACGGAGCCAATGGAATA
The DNA here is from genome assembly GCF_041381155.1 of Argopecten irradians. Classification (NCBI taxonomy): domain Eukaryota; kingdom Metazoa; phylum Mollusca; class Bivalvia; order Pectinida; family Pectinidae; genus Argopecten; species Argopecten irradians. The sequence continues at coordinate 35,038,355 of NC_091147.1, read as the reverse complement.
TTGCACTTTACATGGATTTGCCGGAAAGAAAAGAAGATAATAAATATAAGATAAAATGTTATAACAAATAATGCCAAAAGCACAAATAAAATGAACTCAAAATCAAATACAAAAGAGATGATTAAATAATATATGAATATTCATGAAAATTTCTGATGCAATACAAAATTATCTTAAGGAAAATTATCTTAAGGAGTTACTAAAAGTAAACATGAGTCAAAATCTAAAATATCCATTTTAAGATGCTCTCACAAATACATAGATGTAAGATAAATATGTATTATTTTGTATTATTTGATCAGTCTGAACAACAAGCCATTTGTTTTCTCCGGTAGAAAAGTTAGCATAACATACATGATATCGAAAAAGACAGTTTGATGGAAATTGCTGAGTTTAAACATGCAACTAGATACATGTTCATACATTAACATCAAATAGAACACCGATATATGTGACACAGACAATATATCGGAGACATAAATAAGTCAAGAGTTAAGAATATAGTTGTCAATACTGAATAACGAATATACATATACCCAGCACCGAATTAGAAAAAAAAATGCGTTGGGGATCATTTAGCAAATTAAAACTTCATGACTGATGGTCGAACGACAGAGCAATATATCAATAAAGTGTCGTAGAAGTGAATTAACAGAATTGATTCTTACTTTGATAATCATAAATATGTATATATACAATTATGTGGCAATTTAACGTTGAAATTAAACTGGTTAATATTTAATCATGGTATGTTAATATATTTAAATAATTTTGTATATAAAAAGATGAAATGTAATACTCAAATGTTTAATGTGTTAAAAATGGACACACTGGCGTTAAAAAGCAACAGAAAATTAATTGTTGGCCTTGTGTTGTTTGACACTGGGATCTAATACGTTATTTCCCCCTTTAGAAAACTATTAAGGTAGATTCTCACCATGTATCCCTCGATAACAATAATAAACCTTGGTGAAAATATGCCTCCCCAGCGTATTGTAATTTCTTAGATTATCGTTTTTCCTCGGAGTTCTATCTGGTAGATCATCGCGTGATTTCCCGCCATCCACGCCTAGCAGACGATCAGTCAAGATGGCGCCGTTTAAATCGGGATCAATCTGAGAGTTTGTCTCTTCTTGTCCTGTCAAGGCTAGGCAGATATCGCGACTAAGGCGTGCAATATATATAAAATATCAACGACACCTGAAAAACTCATAACTACACAAACTTGAGATTTCATGATGTAAATCAAAACAAATTTGCATTGCAATATATTAATGCTTTTCCTAAAAATTTAGAATTATATATCACATACAGGTATATTGTAGGTCTTAAAATCCAATATTTTCTAGTACAGGTATATAACCTAGCATATTTTTATTCTATATCGAAGATATATTCAAGTTTGTAATAGCGACGGTATTGGATCCTAACCAGCAATGTAATATGCATTCCATAAGCAATTCCACACTCCATAAATTATTTTTAAATGCAAATTAATACTTCATAATTATTATTCATTATCTTTTTTCAGTTATTATTTTTGCTTCAGATGAATTCAATTTAGAGACTTTTCTAATGATGAAAGGTTTTTGCGTATTTTTAAAAATATCAACTATAAACATAAAGCAGTTATTAAATAGTATGTGTTTTGTCTTCGGCAGATATCACAATCATTGTATTTTTTCGTTTGTTTATTGAGACAGATTTTCTTACAAAATCGTCCGTATGATTCGTCTGATACATGCTAGCAATAACCACAAAGAAGCATCTCTGTCCAACCCGTCTTGTTATTAGCCTTAGCAGCAATTCTTCTCCTTCTTCATCAACGCCATGTCCTGGTATCGCCAGTCTCAGCAGCCGCCTAGACTCGTCTGATTGGGTGATTGAGACAACTTTGTCAGAAGAGAATCAATTGTGGGTTTCATATGTCGCCCTCGACGACGATAATTAATAGATGATAAAACAAAGATTGATTCTACCATCGTTAGAGCCCGAAAGCCATAATTACAGCGTTAGGTCTAACGATAGGGGATGGGATTCGGTCGACATCCTCTTAATTCTTAAACATGTAGGCGGAAACAAGCCTCCCGTTGGTTCTGATTTCCAACATGGCGACCGCATGTGTCTAACACATTAAACACTTAAAGGATAATTTGTGCGGATTTATTGCAATATTAAAGCCCAAATAAAGTAATCAAAATCGATTTATTGATAAGGTGAAATTAGGTTGTAATAAGACTAGAATATACCCTTATAACTCGGAGTGACATCAGTAAGGCGAGTTGGTATATTTAATATGAGGTTTTATAAAACGAGTCTAAGACATCTTTATTTTTGCGAGCCTTGGCGAGCAAAAATTAAAACTTCGAGACGAGTTTCATAAAATCTCATATGAAATGAACACAAATTTAAAATACTTAAAAATAGAATACTCAAAAACTCATAACTACAAATATCTATATAAAAAAAAGAATTTCACGTGAAAATGTATTCCGAAAATTAAGCAGAGGTCGCCTTTTTGTCCCGCCGTCATCGTAATCCTGACGTCACGTCATTTATCATGACGTCATTTTATTTTTTTCTGTCTGACGTAACAATGAATATTCAGCTAATGATAATCGTTCTAGGTCATATTTCACTAGTGGCATATGCAAAAATATTACCCTGACGAAATCACTTTATATCAGGCGGATTATGTAATTAAAACAATGTGTTTTGTAAAATGGTAAATTATTTAAAATCCATTGGTTTGAATATGATTGCTCGTTTGGACAAATTCAAAAATTTTCCCCTTTCGAATTTCCATTATTTTATTCATTATTCAGTGCAAAGTAAAATTCACACCGGAGTCTGCCAGAGCAACCTTAAAAGTCTATACTTAAAGTTTATGCTAAGGTGAAATTGAAAGTAAAGTTTATACAATGATGAAATTCTGAAAAATACTAAGGGTAAAATCAGAACTAAAAGATAGAATAAATAGCATGACATTAAATCTATACAGTAATGAAATTCATAGTAAAAATTATACTCAAGTAGAAGGCATAACTGGGTTTATACTAGTATAACATCATAATAACGTAATGTTTATACTGAAGTTGAACAGAAGCCTATTTATACTGTGTTGAAATTCATAGCTAATTGTTTATTGAGATAGAATGGGTATAAATAGTATCTAAATTGGTTAAATGCGATAATTGCACTTTGGTAGAATGCATATAAATGCTTGATGTACAGACATAGAACAGAAAATAAATGCCAGCAATAGTTTTCATAGTTTGACCTAAATATGATGGTGCAAAGTTCACGTTGGTCAGGTAGGGCAATATTCATGGTCAACGAAGGGAAAACAAACTTTTAGTAGTTGTCTATGGAATTTCTTCCTTCAAATGATAGATTATGTCGACTACGAGTTATTTCATCATCAATTATGACAATACAAAACATTTTAATTGATAAAAAATATATCATCAGGGCGTTTAAAATGATTTTCATTCTTGATTATTCATTCGAAATATGATATGTCGTCAAAATGAATGTCCCAATACGAGTATGATAAATGAGTTCATAATGATCTACTCGACCTATGGTGGTCATACGTTGAAATATACATATCAAAGACACATATTAAAAAACACAAAGCTTTTTTCCTCGGCGTTAAGATGAAATATTAAAACACAACAGGAATTTCTTGGCGTGAAATATTTTCTGGTTTATTTATAGCGTTATTGACCGCTGAAATATATAGACTTTATGTATATATATGATTTATATGGTTGAGTGACTTGAATTATCTTTTAAATTTACCAGCTACTAATTAGTTATAGATAATGTAGATACGTCTATGTTAGATCACGTGTGACCAGGTCGTAATTAAAGTTATTAAAATTTAAATGACATAATGGATGCCATGAAATGCATACAAAAATTGTGTATCATTTCCGTACAGTGTGCCTTGTGATATTCTTCTTGCTATTAACACATGTAAATTATGCCATGAAATTATAACTTTTTACTTACGAATTTACTGATGAATTAAACCTTGTCCATTACGTCGGCTATTTTGTAAAATATTCTTATTATACACACTAATCTAAAGTTCAAACATTATATAATGACAAAACCAGTTTAAAATGCCCTGTGCGTTTAACATTCGATAATGATATTGAAGAGGAATAATATCATATTATTCTTATTTGTTCAATTAACCAAGATATAAATATTAGAATGGAATGTATACAGAGATATGAATTCGAACAAAAAAACTTACGTATTTGATGTAGCCAAACTTGTATGTACAATTTATATAAAGGCGTCGTAAATTTGTGTGTAATGCAACTAGTCTGGTAATTGATGTCAAGAATAAAAACAATATAATCATTATATATGAAACTGTGATGAGAAAAAATATATAAATTATTTTCATTTGAAACATATTTTCAATGAGGTTTGATCTGTCTACTTTCATTTTTTTCATATTGATAGCAATTTAGAAATAATGAAAAGTCATAACTGGTTAAGCAATTGTCAGTTGTCATGCAGATGTAGAGTGACCTGTTGGATATTCCTGAGGAATTTTGCATTCATTGGTTTATTAGAAATACGCTGTTTATCTTCCTCATATCATTTATCTGCAGGTTTAAATACCCCATCCAATCAGTTGGTCTGTCGAAGTACTTTAAAAACAAAATCAGTAAAAAAAATCTATGGTTGAAAAAATATACTGGCATTTAAATATTCTGGCATTTAATTGTCACAAGTTATGCCGCAAAATCGTGGGAGAGGGGCCGAACTGTCTACAAAGTTGACAGATATGTGTAATTGTGACCTAAAGGATACTCCTATTCGTGTCCCATACCCGGTTCGGCCATATCACGTATATCTGTTTTTCTTACAAGTCATTGTTTTTGATTAGCTAACCGTGGAGATCATTGGCTAAACTACTTCTGTGTCACAGAATAATGACTTCGGAAAAGATTGAATACCCGGTCTTGTTTGGGTTCTCTCAACTGGAATAAACTTTGACCTGCGCTTGTTTAAAAAGTTTTAAGGCACATTTTCACCACTTCTATTTTGTATATGTCATTAAGCAACTGATTAGGATTTTCCTAGTATCGAAAAAAATATTGGGAAAAAACTCAATGAGATTTTTTTTTTCTGCTTTGAAATTGCATGTGTATGTCCATTATTGTTGTAACGTAAATGAGATATAAATTCGAAATAAATCGTAATTGATTTATCAACCTGTTTATAAATTAATGTACGTTTGTCAACAGGTAATGTAAGTAATCTTTTTCTTCAGGTTGAATTCTCGTTTCCAGGGATGAAACAGGTGGGACCGTGTGAAAATGTGGATTTCTGAATGAGAAATTGACACCAACGACGGGTGAGATCGTATAACAGGATTTTTCATCATGTCATTGTCCATTAAAATGGTCATGCGTTACATTCAAACTCTTCTTAAATTTCCCATCACGCAAAACATTGGAATATTTTTATTTAATTTTTGCATGAACTTGGAATGTGATACTTACCTGCAGTCATGAAAAGCGGTGGTACCAAGCTACAGACATAAACATATAGCGTCATGCCATATGGATATCTTGATTAAAGAGCTGCACCAACTTATTGTTAGAAATATGTTTATTTCAAAAATGCTTATATAGTGAACCCATATGCGTATCTCGATTGAAGTGGTTCAATTACGAATTGTCATTGATTTTTTCCCTATATAAAAAAACCTCATGAACCAGTATGTCAACGTATAGTGCTACATTTCTTGAATTCACGTCATAGCATAATGTTTCTCTTATTCATAAACGATTTTAGGAGTTACATCTTTTATTATAATATAGATATCTCTTACGAACTTCTCCATAGCAAAATCCCCTACCTAAATGCCATATGAAATATAATGTCTTACTTTAAACGACTTCAGAAGTCAGATATTTCATTATTTATACACTCACCATTTAATGGTTGAAAAAGATTGATGAGTTATAATTATTTACTGTCTTACAACATGTCTGTCCTACATACAAATGGTTCTCAAGTTGTTTTCAGTATTTAACTAGTTATTCATTATATATCTTACCATTTAAGAATTCCATCTACTAATTGTACGTTTTTTCTTACGTATTAATGAATTATAAGTCATAAACTATAAAGATAAGAATGCATCCTACATACCTCTCCCGTTTAAAGAGTTGCATTTTCGAATTACCATTAATATTTGACTTGATATAAAGCTTTCAAGGTTATGCTTTTATATTACTTACATAATTACTTCGATCTATATTTCTGTTCCGATGATATGCATTTGCTTCATTGATGAATGATTTGAAAAGGCCATACATTTTATTGGAAATATTTTAGTCCTATCCTTCCGTAAAAACATATTTTTCTTTACCAAACAAGACGTTTCAGAGTGACTTCAATAAGATGAAATTCATAACATGATTTTATTTACGGGTTTGTTCATTGTTCTTGGTTTTTTCTTGTGTAATTTCTTTGTTGGTTACATTTCGTGTAGTCTTTAGCCTGTGACATTTCTAGATGTGTACTAAAATCTTTTTTCTATTGACCAGGAAGTCAATTAACCTAGTCTTTTCATAATCTTGAAATGTATATATCATTCATTTGAACCCGGAAAAATCTTTTATATGAACAACCCCTTTTCAAACAAGTCAGCACAATACCAACAACGCACACTCGCAAGTATAGCTGAATTAATAACAAAATTATTTAGTGCAAAAGTTAAAACTTCAAGCGCAAAAAGCACTTAAATCAAGATATTTTCACTTAATGTTCACACATAGTAGTAAAAAAGGTTCTAAATCAATACACATATCGATATTGAAATTCATTAGAAATCACTGCTTGATCAAAAACTTTGGTATTTGCATTATTTCTGCATTATTTCATTGTCTGCTTGTACCTTTTTTCCACTAATCATTTTAACACAGTTTTTTTTCTTCATAAAAAAATGACGATTTGAATTTATGATTAGGCATTTTTAAACCCCTTTCAACAGTTCTAGAAAATACCTCATCATAGTATGATGGATTCTGATATTTTAGGAGCTCTTATATGTTATTGTACAATCCTTTATCGTAAATAATAAACCTAGGCTACTATATGACAACAGTACTTTAAAAATATGTAAAGAATCCAATCGATTATATATAGTATACTAACTCGGCATTGTGAAGTCGTAACAATATTGTCAACCCTATAGTCAGTGTCGGGTACAATAGTCTGGTCGATCTGCGTCCGACTGTTCATGCAGGTACGAAACACATTTGAAATCAATATCCGGTGTTTCCCTGGGTAAATAATGAGTAATTTGACGATTTCTTATCGATTTCATCGACACTTGAACCTGGATGTTTATCTGCCGCTAGAACGAACCTTGTTGTCTCGCCGGCTGTACCCTCACTTCATCCCATTATAACTATCTACAGCATGTCATACAGAAATACTATATAGATATTTTATCATATTCCAATTAGCGCTTTTCCATGCTTACTGCTTCATTAGGGAACCTATATGCAACGGGTTCTTGTCTGGGTTGTTTTTCTATGATTTACAAAGATCAGAATATTACAATGCAGTTTTTATAAAGGAAAATTACATCTGGTTTGATAACACCACATGATGCACTGGAATAAATATTTTGCATAAGATTTCACCAAAGCATGCAAAACTTTTACTCCATGTTGTGAACTAAGGTTATATATATGTTTGCTATCATAATGCCATTCTTGTAATTAATAATTTTTCATACATACAATATTATGTATTTGCCTACATAAAGATGATAAAGTACAAAAAGTATATGTTAATATCATGTGAAAATAATATAACATTTGGAACTGGAAATAGATGTGAATGCTAGGCTGCGATACCTTAAATAGCAACAGGGTAAAATCCTAAGAAACTATTTCAATCTGATCATAATTGTATTAACTGGGTATGTAAAACATTATGAATAATTATTATATTTGTTTTCTATATTTCATACATATTAGGGATAATCCCACGCAGTCATCATTTGCTAAATGAATTCATCACAACCGACAAATATTTCTCAGATTGCAAAAATGCAAATAGAACTCGCCTATCACCTAAATCAGCTTGTCGCTCTCCTGTATTCATCCGCGGTTAAGCGATTGGCGTAATAAAATATGGCTATAATAATGAGAACCAATATCGGTTTCGTTCGGTCTAGAGCGGTCTCTTGCGGTCATTAGTCGTCCATTGTGGTCCCAATTATGTTTGAATTGCATGATCAGTATCGAAGAGATGTAGGCAAACTATTAGACAGAGATTGTTTTAAACGGCGGTCAGGCGAAGCGACAAGCACTTCATGAGGCTTGATTTACGTCCCATCGCCACTAAATGGATAGAACATCAGATTGTGATTTGAAAATAAAGAGAAAGGCTTATTTTATTGACAGCCGGTGTATCATTTTGAGTCGCTTGTCAAATAGAGCAATTATGATGTGTGTTTGTCCAAGACTGAGAATATAATAGCATTAGGAATTAAAGCAACAATAGCCCATAAAATAGATCTACTGATACGACTTGAATACGGGCCCCACTACATGCCGTTATTTGATCTGTAGGGGTTTTACGACAAATGTGTTGACATTGAGTTATTTGACGACAACCGTAAGTGGGTAGGACTCTCTGCGGTAATCAAATGCGTGCTTAAATATATATGTTTTCATGATGATAAGGACATTTGAGGGTTTATGATGGTACTGATATTGATTACGGAGGTGAAAAATAGTCATCGGGTACATTTTTTCTTACCCATCGAAATTCATATGCACTTAACCCTGTCAATAAACCATACAAGAGACAAATAAAAGTGGTCTTCAAAGTAAAGTGGCCTTATATATAGTTTATATTGTGTTGAAATGCACTGTCCAATGTCCATGCCTTTGAATTTCTCTTAAACTCATAAGTCAGACAACCAGAAAGGATTTTTCGAAAAGGGATTATGATTTAGATCTCATTTAACAACGCTTTAAAATCATGATAAAATGGTGTTTTGCAAAAGCTTGGTTGAAAATTTTTATGACTTTGACAACTCCACTGTTCAATTACCGGTATTATCCGTCACTTTTAAGGAAGATATCATCATCAGTCATGCAGCAAATAAGAATGATATTTCCAGTCATTAAGTTATTTTGCTGACCATTGTTTGATCAAATAAACCTAATCTTATGCTATTGGTTACGAAGGTCTTTGATATATTCTTTCAAATAGTACCTGACTGGTGGTAGTGATAAAGATACATATAGCAGGAATGAAAAAAATCCTTCTTGAGCCCCAGTACAATTTTGCGGATAACAAGGGTGGAAAATAATTTCATATTCAATAAAATAAGATTTTAAGATTCCCTTCTTGAGCCCTAGCGCCAATTTGCAGATACAAGTAAAAAACAGTCTCATTTTCAATAAAAGTATTATTCGTTTTGATCATTCCCTTTAGGAGACTCAACGCCATTTTGCGGACACGCACGAGTTACACTCGTCTCTTACCAATGGTCATGTGCTTGTTAAGTCCAATATCATGTCTATCCCAGAATCCCTTCATCTGTTTCCATACCGGCATTGTCCGAGTCCATTTCTCTTGGACGTCAAGTCATAATATTGACGCGCAATTTGTTAAATGAAACACGTCTAAATGTCAAAGGTTAAGCTTCCTGTCAGTCACTACTCAATAAAACAGTTTCTCAAGCTTTTAAGTTAGATTGTCGTTTTGGTTGTAGATGCGTTCAAAAGATGCGCAAAAATCACCCGATTTTCATTGCTTTCGAATTTCAGCTAAATATGTTAATATATATAACTTGAAGGTTTTGTTTTTATGCTTCCTCCAAATTAAGTTAATTACCATCACTATAATAAAGATGTTGAAAATTTGAAAGAATTGACTCATTCACCCCTGAAATTTCACAATGGACTGGTCTAGTCTTTGATTTAGAAGAGTCTAAATGTGTCGTCAGGGGTGAATCAGTTAAAGTGGGTAAAAAAGAAAGTGGTTCTCATCAAATTAATACCTAGTGACATTGTAAGTATGTACAATTAGTCCAAAGGAATTTATTATATTTATAGTATTCATCAAAACAAAAACTATAATTCTTCATTTTCTCATATGTGATATCTGTTTCTGTTGTCTGTATAATGCTGTAGTCATTACCCACAAATAATTTTCAATGATGTGGAAACTATAACATTATTTCAACAATCCAATATTGTCTGTTTTCCACTTAAAGATCAATTTTCGAATTTTGCCCAGTCAACGATCCTTACACACATGTCTCTATCAGCCGAATTGTTTCATTGGTGATTCAAAACTTTAAAGTTAAAGTCTATAAGCACTTCAAAAGTGATAATCGATTTCCATGTGTTTCAAATTTATGTACAATCAATTGCAATCGAAAATTTTCGAATTTTGCCCAGTTAACGATCATTACACACCTGTCTCTATCAGCCGAATTGTTTCATTGGTGATTCAAAACTTTAAAGTTAAAGTCTATAAGCACTTCAAAAGTGATAATCGATTTCCATGTGTTTCAAATTTATGTACAATCAATTGCAATCGTTCACTCGCTACATATACTTGTATATGTAAAACAAACTTTCCTTTCTCGTACAACACCACAATCACTTTCATAGTTCATTGTACTTGACTTGTTTTGTGGACCGTTTTGATAAATATCTATCGAAGAGGTGTCAAAGTAGCTGAAAATTTGCAAAGAGACTAATATTGTTCATTTTCAACAAATTTTATTGCAAAAATGTAAATGAATTTGGCATTAGACAAAGCGTACTTTAGCCTTTTCCAAAGAGACTGTTATATTTTCTGTAATTGTTAAAGTGTATTATTATGTCTCTGAGCAACATTGTATCGAAATGTTTTTTTTACTTATTTTACGAAATTGCTATATGTGATCGAATGCTCTCTAATACTCTGCTCTTATTTACCCTGATGTTCAACACAACACAATGATACTCAGGTAAACACTAACATAAATAAACCGTGTTCTCTATCGTTTTAACGACATCGATTTTAAGTAACATACATTTCTGATATTCCTGAAGCCATGTAAGTTCAAATGTGCTTAAAATGTCTCTCGGTCTGATATTTCCGGTAGGAGCACATGTAATCCTTTTCCCTCTGCCGCTCCATTTCACACCGGCAAAGCCTCTGTATGAATTAGAAATGAGTCTGAAGGTTCATCGCGTACTTTTCGTATTTCTCGAGTATTCAACAGACTTTGATGAATATTAATTAAAGTAAAAGTGATGACTATCTACGATCAGAAAAAATGGCGGGATATCCGCGGTCTTACGATACCCATGGGTAGTATTATAACACGGGGCTTTCGTGGATATCAAGGGTGTTGAAATTTAGCTTGAAAACCAGAACACTTTATCGACAAAGCTGTGATCTTTACCGACGGAATAAATTGCATTATGCATAGCGATATATGTTATCATCTAAAGATAATCCGTTTTGTTTCTACACGGAATAAGTGAGATGGCTGAAAATCGACAACTTTCGTTTTTGTCAATAGCATCATTGTAATGGGAAAATTGTTTTACCGCGTTTTGGACAGTCAGTTGACAGCGAAATTTGATTTTTTTTCATCTTTCCCCATTTTTATATACTTCCAGGAACCAAAAATAAACTTCATTTTTACGTCATTCAATAATAACTAAAGGAGGATTATTGCTATTGAGTTTTAATGATCTCTATGGATATAGAGAAAACATACATTGTGCAGTTTATTGTGTTTTTTTACTATGATGCTTTAACATTGCATTTTTACCATACTGCTGGACAGTTACACTTGGATAATATTTTTTTCTACATTTTATAAATCAAGAAATATTAATTAAAGTTTGCAGGTCATTCCCTTTCTTAGATAAATTCATGGAATATTTCTATGGAAAAGTATTTGAATTCTGATTTACTAATAATGTTTTCTACTTTCTTTCATAACTGTATGATAATTCATAATCTTTTGGGTTTCAGATGTGGTGACCTCCCATAACCAACTGTTAATCCGTGGACGACACAGCAGTACAGCTCATACCTGATCACAGGTGCATCTCACTTGCATTTTTTGACCTTGTAATTTCTCTTTATTTCTTGATATGTACATATTCGTCCTTCTGTCTTGCTTTCCATTCTTTTCTGATACTGCATAGATGTGAGTGTAAAGTTTTGCGTTTTACTCATTCGAAATTTTTTTGCGGGAGTTTATTTTTGCATGTCATCTTTGTGTTCTCTTACACAGCAGGCTGTGATATATAAAATTATGAATTTGATAAACTTTGCGAGGCATTACTTTTCTTGAATTTTGATAAAGCTGCGAATTTAAAGAAAATAATGTCCACTCGAAAAACAGAATTTATACATTTGTATTACACCTCTATCTCTCGTCATGCAAGGGGTTGTTGTTTTGTGCTTAACTGAACGATTGTGTCTCCAAACTTTAACCAAGTATTTACATTTGTTTAATAAGATATATATGTATTATGAGAAGAAGTGGTGATTTGGTTAACATTGATGTATAATTAATTCAGGCTGTCATGTCTCTGGTTGTTAATAGGACGTAAAACTTAAGAAAACCAACAATCAGGTTGTGTAAGCAATAATTCAATTCTAAGTCTAATTATATGTATTATCTAAATGAAATACATTCGTCGTTTCCTAGGTATAAATGAAAGTAAGATAATTGAATTGCCCTGGTGTAACCCAATGAGTCCTTTTTATTAAATACTTATATAATACATAACATAAGATTAAAGATCTGAACCATATTAAAGAACGAGTGTGTGTTTATCCATATGACACAAAATTATCCATGATATATAAACTCATAACTTCAAAGAAGCATATCGAATATGTATAAACGTATATGGTTTTATTTCAAACATAGGTAAAAGTAGTCGAATGATTATAGGTGCGAGAGTTCTTACCAACGTCTGATCAGTCTGTCTGATAAGTATAGAAGCATACAATAATAAATGTTCCTTACACTATAACTCTCGAAACATGGGAGGTAAAAAGACCTAATCAATTTAAAACAGAGGTGACGTTAGCGCTGGGGATTTCAGAAAGATGTGTAAGAGGTGGTGTTTTCAATTAGGTCCGATGGTTTTCTCGTTCGTCAATCTCACTACCTCGACTCAAACCCAGGAGATTATAGTCGTATCCTAGATTCACCGTTATGTTCAAAACACTGTCTACTAAAGTGCATAACATATTAAATACAACATTCATATCTGCCTATTATTATACCATATATCAGAATTATAATTCTGTATACCAAAATAAAATTTTATCACCTAACATCGTGTCTACCTAGTTCACATTATGAAATAAATGTGTCTGTTCATTTTATAAGTATATTAAAATTCTTAAAACTTTGGAAACATTTTCAATTTTACCGATCGGTCGAACGCACCTAGGTTTTAGATACAGGTATATCTGTTAAGAGTAGACATTGTTTGTTCGGGTATGTCCAGTTGTTTAAGATAAATTGATATGAAATGTGATCGAACGCTCAGTGTAAACACGACTATACAATGGTGATAAGTTACTTTGGCGCGAGGGCATTTTATAGATAATTTGGCAATAAATCGAAAAGCTGATGTGATTGGAGAAAATGTGACGGTAACAAATTAGGAAGGAACTACAGGTTGATAAGATGTTGAATTTTGAGCTGACATAATCCTCAAGCAAACATAAACAATATTGATGTTTGTAAAGAAATATGATATTAATAATCTGCAAATGATATTATAAATGTAATTTGTTTTCTTTCAAAATGGTTGCATCATATCTCAGAATATTCACAAGAATAATTAGATAGCACACTCACTTGCTTTAAATTCTTTTTAATTTAGGAATTTGTATTTCCGAGAAAACTCTCAAAACTTTACATTGTATCGAATATATTGATACTAAGTGTAGTTAAGGAGAAGTAAAAATGTTTATTTAAACTACAAATATGCACAATTTATAATTTAATTTCACCACGAAATCGTTTTTCATAATAATGTGATTTCATATTTCATTTATCTCTCTAATGTAGATATTATTTATCCATTAAAATATCACATATGTTGTTAACGGATTTGTATTTAATGTTCCTAAGTCTTATTTTACCTATATAAACATTACAAATGGATATCTATTTTAGTATACAATACAACACAAATGGAGGTAGAAAAACCCTAGTAATCACATAAAGATGCATTGCCTAATAAATATGTGACAAACTAAACACCATTTCAAAATTTTGACATTTTCGAAATGGAAGCTTAACCCTGATGTTATAAATGGAGAGATATTGAATAGAATGAAAACCTCCGATGGTGGAGAACCTTCTCAACAGTGAATTTTCGATGACGACTGTTAGTTCTCTGGTAATGCGTTAGAATGCCACCTCTATTAGCGGAGTTTAGAAGAGAGATCTTTGTCCGCGGTTGGTATTCGTCCACGGCGCCTCACAATAGCCTAGGTATTAAAGTCTTTGTAGAAGCCTCGTTGATGGGGATTAGCCAGGTATTATGAGTTCTTCAGCGGATTACTACAGGGTTGACACTCATTAGCGCAGAGAATGATCTAGGGTAGCTATCGAATGGCAGGAAAACCATGCTTCTCAAGAAGATAGAAAAAACATGATGGGATGAAACGCCCATTTTGAGAATTATATAGAGACCTATGTTTCTCACGAAGGTCACTGCTTCGTGTTGATCTAAATTCGTTTCGTATGGAGAGTACCCACGGGATTTGGCACTCCTGCTACCCTAATAAAACCCTACTGGATTGAATGCAATTTTTAGCCGCCCGTTTTGAGAAAATGTACTGAGAACAATCATAGTTTAAAATGCTGTCCTCCCATTTTTTGTTCAATTTCAATTTAATTACTCATATCTTAAATCGAAATTCCGTACAACGTTGATATAACTAGACAGGGTATCCAATTTAAATATGTATTAATTTTTAGTGGGTTACATGACCCCTTAACTAAACTATGAAAATAGTGTATGAAAAGAACTGTTTAAGCTCATTAACCAATATCTCGCCTCTTAATGGAGATGAAATTCACAACGAACCAATTGTGACGTAAGTATGAAATTTTAATCCATTTTAGTTTTTTACGAGAAGATGGGTGTTTGACAGGTTGTGATCGATGACTTTCTACACAACAACATGACACTACTAATCGCTTGAGAACTAATCTACCTGAAAATTTGCATCACTAGAGAAAATGATAATGAGTTTATTAGACATACTTTGACTTTTTTATACAGTTTATGATTAATAGCTGGCATTTGACATACATTTTCGTAAAATTCTAAATACTTTTATACACAAAATTAGTTCATGAATATATAATATTTGGTCGGAAGTTGTACTTGACCAAAAAAGTCAATCCGTTCAAATTTCAATATAATTAGTAATTGGTCAGAAGTTGTACCCGACCAAAGAAGTCAATATTTTGAAACTTCATTGTCATTAATATCTGGTCAGAAATTGTACTATCATAGGGGTCAAGTCGTTGAAATTTCAATATAATTAACATTTGGTCAGAAATTATACCTGACCAAAAAGTCAATCCGTTGCAATATTCATACAAAATTATTGCACTGAAACTTTATTAACCCTTTCTCTAGATAATATTTACTGCCAAACAAAAATGAATGCACCATTACAAATGAATGGATGGTGTTTGAAGTAATTTTGATCATTGATGTTGTTGATGACGACGACAGCGGCGGCAACGACAACGACGACGACGATAATGATGATGATGATGATGATGATGATGATGATTAGATAATTAATTACATGTAATTCATGTTTTCAGCTCTATAATTTGGAGAACTCGGACAGCATAATAAGACATTTGCTTTGGTTTTTGCTGCAGCTGCTTTGTCTATTTGATTATTAAAGTCAGTTGCAGCTTGAAATTAAGCACTTGTTAATTTCATCTGATTTTATTCATGCGGCATTGGTACGGAGATATAATTATGAAGGTAAGAAACTTTTATAATTTTTTGTTCTTTTCTTTCGATTATTATTTATGTCCTGGGATTGTGACTTCTTAATTTTGAAACGAGAGTCTAGCATATATAAAAAATAAAATATTTTGTTGTTTAATCTATTGTTTCAAATTTCGTAGATAAATATGATAGGTTACAAATCACCTATTCAATAATTATATTTGCAACACTTGAATCGTTATTGAAATACTGAAATTCAAAGTTAATCACACCAATGAAAAATGTTTTAATTGGTTGAAATAATTAAAGAATGATAATTGCAACAGTTGAATCGTTAGCGAAATACTGAAATTCGAAGTTATATACACCAACAAAAATGTTTCATTAGTTGGAATAATAAACTTGAAAAATATAAATAAAACGCACCAGTACTGTTATTGGGAATGAGCTCCGACTGGAATGAAGGTTACCACCTAACTAGTTTCTAAGAGATTGTAACGTTGCAGAATATCATTATTGTGTGTTCTGGTGTTCAGAGTGGAAGTCGCCTCTGGCTTAATCCATAATGAGTCGGGGTTACCCTGGATCGTTGGAGTTTGACCTTCGACCTCACGTGCCCTTGGGGAGACTCCAACAAGCTTTTGTCCAATTATACTAATACGACGTGATAGATGGAGCTGACCTCCATAATCTGACCCCTCATTACGGATCTTATAAGTGGGTTGGAATCGTTCTTCTTAAACAGCGGTTACTTTTTAATTGAGTGGAAAAAACAAAACGCAGTGTGATTATAAATGAAGAGAAAATAAACCGCGCTGCTAAGTATTTGTATAACAGTTAAGTGGTGAAACGGTCATTATTTTATGATTTAGAAATAATCATTAGAATTTTCAGTTTATTTTCTATTTGATACTACAATAAAACTAATTAACTGTATGCGCTATCGTATTAAACGGTGTGTTGTAATTCGCGTTTGACTCCTATAATCTTTACTAAAGACTGGTTGTTTGTAAAGTAGATATTATCTGTGTATACCTACCTATCACTTTTCATGTGCGCTCATATTCAACGGTATCATGACTACGTATTTGAAACGAATATTGCAATATTATTTCTTGAAAGATGTTCCACCACCGACAAAACATAAAAATAACTATCATGTGGACAATAAGTGTTGTTTAATCGTGTATAATATGTCTTATTTACACAACAAAAGCGCATATGAAATAATTTGTTTTGCTTTTGTTGTCTGCGCAATCAGTACCACATTCCATATTGGGCATTGTGTCACGGATTTATTTTGGGATGCAATTAATTATTTCAAATACTTTTATTACGAAGTCAAATAAGAAAACTAAGCTTTTCATTATTGGTAAGTGTAAAGTAGGTAACTTTTATTAATGAAGAAATATAATAATTCTTCTGTTAATGTTTTCAACAGGTAAAATCATAATTCGTCGGCGGTGAAACAATTTTAATAATCTAAGTTTTTTTTTCGTAAATATTTTGATAAAATTAAAAACTATAATTATGTATAATTATACTATAACAGTGTATGTTCAAATCTATATTATTTATCAACACATATCTCAAAATGTATAAGAATTTTTTAAACTTGAAGTGTTTTGAGAAATATCCTGCATTTTGCTGAGTTACAAATTAAGCCGGCTTTAAACAGAATCCTTTTTCGACCCTAACATATGACATGTGCTATTTTGTTATAAAATAATCGTAAAAAAGGATGATGATATTTAGCATTGAAGTTCCTGTCAAATGTGATAGCTGTTATTTTCAATATTATGAATATTGATAAAGTGTAAGTTGACAGATTGTTTTTAAGCTGAAATGGAGTTAAAATACATAGATTTTTGGGGGGTAGAATGTCTGATATTTTGTTTGTAATGTGGGTGATGTTCTTACTCTTTGTTCGAATTTTGAGAAAATGAAAGCATGAAATAAAATCATTAATTGCTTGATTTCAGAAAACAATGTTGGCTTGGTTTTTTTTGTTATAGTTAAGAAGCAGTCAATATAAAGCAGAGATATGTTTGTTTGGAAACCCCTTTATTTTAGCACAAAACCATAGGTTTTCATACCACTATATATCTAAACACCCTTATATGGCACTGGCAGTTAATATGGCATTAACCGATCCATTCTACATGCATGCATCTGATTCACTATGCGTGCACTATGTCCGTTGTTTAGATAATGATGTAGATATCTGTGACCAAAGTTCAAAGTTCAAAGGTGTATCATAGGACTTTAAAATACAATAAATCACGTCACAATCACGCAATAATGACGTCACAACTAATTCATGCCATTATACCTGTCAGTCATATCAATAATTACTTCCTGTATTTAAAACGCATTGTGTGAACATAACATTATATCTTACTGTTTTATCTCAATCGAAAAAGTAAATACATCATTGATTTTGTCAAAGAAAACATAATGAAAATGACGTCATCAACAGAAACGAACACACAATCTGGTATGTGGTTACTTTTGATCCTGTTGTGTTACACAAAAGTAATAAAGAGGAAGGAAAATCCATAGAGATGTAAAAATATCCATTATTTCATATCTTAGCATCTGTTGTAGAATATTTTATGACTTTGTTAGTGGCTTATGGCGGGGTTTGGTGGTTCCATAGACATTTCTTGATGTTAGTGGCTTATGGCGGGGTTTGGTGGTTCCATAGACATTTCTTGATGAAGTTTGACACCATATACCAAAATTTTCATCCCCTTTCGGAAAAATGATGGTGTCAATTTTTATATGGTAGAAATAAGCAATTGTTTTTCTTCCCAATGGTTTCTATATATACTTGCATAGTACAGTAAATAATCGAATGACTTGACACTGCTTTTAGACATTTTGTCCAATTTGTATAAGATTCATGAAAACATTTTAATGAATTGATTCATTTCCGTGCATTATAAGACATTTGAGGAATTTTCTGAAAAAGGTTACGCTGCCATCGAGATAGCATTTTCAGTTATTTACTTGCACTCGGCGTTGAAATAAACAATATATTGGTGGCATAATAGTACACACTTTTGGGTCACAAATTTGACACGTGACATTCGAAATGTTTTAACCGCTTTTTCGCCGGATACTCTGGCTTACCTTCACAACAATTAGTCGTATGAATTGAAATTTCGATACCTTACAGTGTTTTGACTATAGGAATACAAATTACGACATTGACAGTTTGCGACAGCTCACGACTGTCGTAAATGGGTCATTATGTTTGCTAAGATGCATTTTATGTAATAATATGATAAGTACCTGTATGCATTGTTTATGTCATGTTATTTATTTTATATTTGGTGAGTATAAAAGGAGTGTAATAAAAGTAATAATATCCAGTAATGTGACGTTATTTTTTATTTCTTTGAAATGGCAAATGACGTCTTATTGTAGGTGGTTTTTATCTATTACCACATAATGTACATACGTCCACATGGGTAAAATTATTGCAATGCATTCTGATAAAAAGTTTTCTATGCAACCTAAAACAGGATGTAAAATGATAACTGCCTACTTTTATTCAAATTTCAGTTAACAAGTAATTATTATGTCAAAGATATACTGTATATTTGCAATGTTGCATTATAAATATAAATGTCAAATGAATGTATTACAGAATTAACGCAAATTAATGTCTTTTTCTGTAACACCGTTGTAAAGTAAGATATAAATTTTTTCCCAAAAAACCCTATTTGAATCCATATGTTACATTTTATTATCTAATTGTAGATATGATGTTTATTTTGTAATTTAAGACCAAATTTATTAACCTCCATATTATGTTATGTAAGATGACATATTTTAAGTTTTTTAAGTTTTTTAATGGTTTTCTATTGTACTATGTCATTAAGAAACGTCATTTTATGATGACCAGAATGAACCGTAAGCCGCAATGTTCAGCCATAATGACGAATACATCTGTCAAAAAAGTAATTTTGTAATATTCATGAAAAATCAATATTCATGAAAACTTAATATTCATGAAAATTCAGCAGAGCAAGTGTTTGGAGACTTCTCAAAAACAAATATTAAAACAGATGGAGAATTTCATACTCTACATATATATTAACTATATCAATTGATATATATATACACATACTCTAGTATTGCACCCTGATTCTAAGGACAAAAATGAAAGATGGAAATCCCAGCGTTTCGCTTATCTAGTTTGGGGTATTTTTTCCGCGATTAAAGTAAACTTTGCGAAAGTTTTTCTCAACAAAATTTTCAGTGACATGTTTTGAAACAAAAAACGTCAATATGTGTGCTAAAATATCTTAAGTTTCAATATTTTATTTCAAAGAAAGCAATTGACGTATGTCATGTATTGCGTTACTTTTTGCGAGTTTGAGGAAGACAGACAAACTTCTTTACTTCCTCTTTACAGATATACATTGTATTTACAAGTTAATCATAAATAGTTTTTGCATCATATTATTTACAAAAGTTGCTACAACGATCATCTACAGTATCTTCATCGAGTATAACATCTAGTTTGAGGTAGAAGACTCTTCCAGAACTGGAATCTTTTTTTTTATTTATTCTATTAGTATTAAGCGTAAGAATAATCTCGATGGAAAATCATGGAAATCAATTTATCACCGGATTTTTATACTATATTTTGTTATTCCAAATTTGCATCACAAAGACTTATCTCAGCTGTGAGAACGTCGGGTATCGGCTTGTTTTTGTGTGTATTTCATGAAGTTTCGCATGTTTGTATATTTGGATAATTATGAAGATAAGCGGGTTTTTTTGCGTATTTTTTTTCATAATTAACTGTGAAATACACGAGAAAACTTGTTTTCTAGTATCTTAGTATTCCTGGCTTTTTCTTATATTGGAAGTTTCCACAGGTCAAGGAATTCTAAGTCGCTTACGTCACAGCAAATTACATATTTTATGATAACACACATAAGTCTACATGGTTCATTACCCTTTAATGCATTCTGACTGTAGAATACACTTGTTCTTGAAATATTAAATGACATGATTGCCACTTTACATAATTTTATCCCAGTTGAACATTTCTTAAGTGAAATTTATTCATATTTTAAAGCAAAATTTACGGTTTGCCTAAAATTTTAATAGAATTATAAATAATCTATTTCAAGGTAATAATTAAAATGACAAAACCTTTCCTACTTTGGCCTTTTAGGTCGATGAGAGTATTAATTGACGATCAATTTCAATAAGCCCATAGATAAATCGAGGTTATAACGGTGGACGATTTTGCATACCTAAAAAAGTATTCATTCAAGCATTCATACCTTTTTCTAAAGACAGTTAATAAACTATTATGAATACATGATAGATGATTTTGAAAATTGATGATAGTGTACTCTGAGTTCTCGTGTGACAGGGCAATCTTCTACTGAAAGTGTCAGGATCCTGAAATTGGGATTAAACTTACATGTAAGTACCTACTTCACAGGGTGTTTAACACACTGTTAAGGGCCAAGAGCATGTGATTGTTCGAAATGAAAAAAGTTCAATTACTGTTGAATTTATTTTTTATTCGAATAATTTTTTAGTTGTTCTTGAATTAGTGTCCCTATCGTATATACAGTTAGCATTAGAGAGTAGTGTTTTAATAATAATTCTGCAAATCATAATTAATTACATGCAAAAATCATTTACAACGATTTTTATATGAGATAAGAAGATCGGTCAAATATGTAGACTATAAGATTGCTCTGTTCTCCAAGGTATGCATAATTACATCCTATTGACAATCATTTAAAAATTAGTTTTAGCTTTTGAGGAAGGCCGGAGTACCAAGGGGAAAATCACATTCATACGACCCATTCCTGACAACTCTCTCAAACATAGCAATTCAATTGCGAATGACTGGTTGCGAAATGCCATGAAATTTACAATGTCTGTCAATTAAGCGGTACGATATAAATTGACGCTTGCTGGTTTTACCAGGATTTTGTGACATTACTTAGCCTTCTTCTCGTGACAGCAAGATGCCTACAGTGTCTTGATATGATACTTGTCTTATTAATTTAAATTTAGTTTGTTTGAATATAAGTAATTAAAATTGATTTTGATAACTTGTGTTATTGTTGTCTCCGCAGAAGCATATTGTCTACCTTTTCATCAGCTTCGATTGCTGAAACAATTTATTTAAATATGTTATCTGTCAATTTTATTGGCTTTACGTTGCGATTAAGAGACCTTATACGTATTGTAAGCGTACTTACTTAAACATATCACAAATTGGAGGAAGCAGTCCTAGACAGAAAACATGTAATATTTCATATACCAAGTTGTAAGAACTGTGAGAGTACCTATTTGATCAAAACAAACTGGCAAAATAAAAAGTCGTTCATCAAAATATTACGGAAAAATGCAATCAATGGATACTATTTAAGTGGATTACCGAAAGTGATAACATCAGCTAAACTAATATCATTACTTATGTAAAGTTATTATTGATAATATGTATATGTAAATTCCTTCTAAAATAGACTGTAAACGTGCTTATTTTAGCGCAGTAAATTTTAGCGCAAATGTAAAAACAATAGTAATTTATGACTGATTTGCGCGCGTATTATTTAGCGCAATTCGTTGGCACAATACCGCAAATACCTTTTTTACAACATTAACGTTGTACATTAATGTGCTTTAAAGAGAGCGAGAATGCGCTAAAATGATATCACTGCTACAATATTTACATATATTCAAAGTTTTACCAGATTATACATATGCTATTTTACTTTAAAATGAGACTGCACAGACAGCTCAGTTCGTTCGGCGCATTTTTAGTTACTAGTAATGCTTTGATCGGCAACAATTGGAAGCGACTGAAAGTAAACTTGAAAATTATCAATTAATGTCTGACATTATCTACTGCGATTTAACGTTTTATTGACGGATTTGATTTTCTTTCGCCAATTCAAGTTACGTTATAACGCTTTAATTAGCTGCGGTTTGCTGTTCATTGATAAAGGAAGAACCAGAAAACATTTGAAGGTGCGAAAGAAACTGATGCAAAACTGCACAGTTCTGAATTTCACGATTTATTTTTTCTGACGTATTCGTGGAGGCTTATTTTTGAAAATTGCCTTCGTAGCTTTCGAAATTGTCATTTTTTTAGACAGGCTATAATTTTAAAACCATGATATTAATACATTTCGCGAGATATTAAATTTCAGAAAATTCGAAAGATTCTACGAATTTTGCGCGAATATTAGTATACAATAAATATCAAATACTAATGTTCTACTGTCTTGACTGTTATCTTACCTATTGTTCTAGTGGCTTACATTGATTAAATCCTTTATGCGTGTTAACACAGTGTGTAAAATGAAACTGCATATAAAAGTAACTAAATACCACTAGCTTTGATCCATTATCAATGACATTATATATCATTTATATCTCGTTGTTGTCAAAGTAGATATGCGCTAAAATGTTATATATGAAAATTGCAAAAAGATATTAAAACTAAGAATTATTATAACAATGATCATTCTGATATTATATCATCTTAACTTTTAGAAATATAGAATGTTAATAACAATACCAGAAATACTTTTAATGACTTAATTTAATTCCTAAGATTGAAAAACAATCTTTGCCTTAAATCTTTGACTATCAAGTTGTTTGAAATTGAAATCAAGAGACAATTCCTTACATTCTATTATTTCTGTTTTTGATATATATTTTTTTATAAATATTAATGAGTTTCTGCATTCTTCAAAGTATAACTTATAACACCATACAGAATGTTTTTCACATATTAACCTTCCTAAATCACAAAAACTAAGAATGCAATAGTCCATCCTTGAATATCTTGGACACGATATCGATCCATGGATGAGGTGAGTAGTTTTAATGATTATCATATGAACACTTTCGATGACATTAGCAGCCAAGAAAAACAAGAACTGGGTCTCACAAAGACTTTGCACTGAATGCCCACAGAGGCTCCTCGGGTACTTGGTCGGCGAAACGTAGTGTACTGAACAAGATTTCACATTCATTCACACGTGTTACAGATATTGTCCGTTCAGCCGTTTCAATTCGACAAGAAATCAATCATTGATGGCGAATGTTGGAACATATTGTCATGGGAGATTTATCTGTTTCATTTTCGTTTGGACACAATCTATCTCTGGGGACATCAACATTAATATAGTGTATTAGGTTCATTAAGATTGGAATGTTTTCAGACAACATCTTACTTCTGGCGCAAGGTTCAAATCAATGACAGCTTCAGAAATCCTCTGATGAAATTTGAGAGGTCTTTTTTAAAACCGGCGTGATTCTAATACGAAAACAAAAGAATATATATTTCAAAAGATATAATTCATTAGCCCTGGATAAAAGATGTTATCTCTTCTGGGAGAAGAAGTATTATAAGAACGTAGTTTTCATTATAATGAAAATCACAGATAATTTTTGTTCTGAGGGAAGTATTTTTTATAAGGATACGACTTTCTTATTATGAAAATTACAAATTTTACCGTTAGTTTGTCCTATAAAATGATAATTGTGATTATGTTCTGCACTTTCAGAAAGTAATTCATCTTTTTCATTTACACACTAGATGAAAGACAAGATGATGACAAAGAATATGCTTGTTTTTCCCTATATAGCATACCACACGCAGAATAGCCTAGGTTAATTTATTTGTCGTCAATACATTTATGCCGAAGATTAAATATTCACCTGTACAAATTACTTACTTTTTCTCAGTGTTAATTTCTATGTTACTTCATACATGAGGAATCACGACTTGTTTTGTCAGTGGAATATATATATTTCAATTGTATACATGTGTTGAAAGTAATTAAAACGCTCCACTCAGAAAAAATTCACAACTTCGATCCACTTAATCAAACATGATCAAAGCGTTCAGAAATACATTCTAATCAATTGATCACGAATAAATCGTGAAATTGATGGTTATAAATCTTAAGGACCCTGTGAAAAATTAGCTTTACTAAAAAGATTTTTATCCTGAATAAGTAACTATTTTGTTATTATCAGACTAGAGAAAAACAATGTCAATTTCAATTCAAGCGAAAAGTAACACTTTCCGGCACCGAACCATTCATAGAAAATGCTAATTTGAGACGGTCTAGAAGATCTCGTGTGACGAAGTAAAGTTCTATATTACAAAATAAACATGATTTCGTCGAGTATTCCATGAATTTCAAAGAACGCTACTGCTTCATACATGTTTTATTTATAACTACGGACAACGAACGAGTGCAAGGATTTGACGTAAATGATTTTTGTTTCATTGTTTTTATTTTAAAATATGATGTCACAGAAGCTTCATAGGCAATCACAGGCCAAGAAACTAATGAATTGTTGTGATAATTAAATAGTATGATTCGATGAACAAACAGTCAAAACGTACAATCAGAGAGATTTTACCAATAATTAAATTTCTATATTTTCTACAAAAATGTATCAATCAAAAGCATTGTGACACAGAAACTACTCTATATCGTCCATAATATATACACACACATATCGCATCTTATAAAAGGTGGTAGCACACATAATTAGTAGAACAATAATCAAAAGATACACGGCTTACATTAAGACATAAGAATACAGAGTTTTCTTACAAAAAAATGAACATCAATATTGTCACGTGATGATTGTTGTTATTTCAAAATGTTTATTTCGATACATAATGTATTTTATGGCCTCTTGAATATGCACCGATACCAATTAAACATCGGATTAACACCAATATAGTAATGCTACTGAATGAAGCATGATATAATGACATTTCAGAATCAAATATCAATTTTAAAATAAGAAAGCATCCTGATGGAGCATTCAAAGTACAAATTGTAGTTACACGTAAGTATACGTCATTCTTCTCAACGTCATAGCTTTGTAGACCGGTCATGATATTCTTTACTGTAAACCGTTGTATAGAAGCGTCAATGTCCTCTATGATAACAGACGGGTAGGTCTCGAACTTAGAAGTGACATAAAGACTATTTCTGGTCTTTAACACGACGGGAGTGTTATTGAGATAGATTCCGCCAATGCTCCATGATTAGCTTAATCCATTAGGATGGTCGAAATCATCGAGAAGGAAATGTACAAGACTTAAGAGTGTCTCCTACAGAAACAAATTAGAGGATGGGAGAATATCGACCGACGCTGCAGATAGATCTGGCTACTCATCCACCACTCAGAACGGGAGATGCGAAAATACAAGTTATATTTATAACCAGAGGGTTAGAACCGACCAGCATCTAGTCAGAGAAACGCTTAACGTTTCTGATGGATATCAACCCCAAATGAAGAGTTTTACATGTCCCCCAAATCATCCCGACTGATTTATCGTGGAGTCTGATGCTGCGTCGAAACGACCGTCATATATTTTCCTTTATTTTGGCAATAATTTATTAATTTTTATTTTCGTTAGCGGCATATTTGTCACCGGTAGTGGTAATTTATATCATCCAAATTGCCAACGATCTATAAATCATATATGTTTTATAGTACAGGATGTTTAACCGTGCCTTTCATTCATTAACTCCCTAACCTTAGTTCGAAGCACTTTTTGTGACATTGATATGAACTATTTTATTAATATTTTAGAGTAACTCTGTTAGTGAACTCGAATTTTGATTCCGTTGGGAAAACATGAACATATATGTATTAAACACGTTTTCCAAGTATATATATTATAGATAATATCAATGCTTATATATTTCCTAACAAGTGCAATTAAAGAGAAAAAAACCCAAAACATTTTAATGATTATCATCCGAAGGGTTGTCTTTGCTTATTTGCTATCAGTAGCTTTTGGGACCACAGAATTAAGATTAAAACAGATTCAAAGAAAACTCCTTGTGGGCAGAAGTTTTTATACAGAGCATAACAGTACTAGGACGTGCCACTTAGATACTTCGATTGCACAACTTTTCAAAGTCTAATGTGTAGATTATGTAATATAGGAAAATGTAATACATATATCTTTATATATAAATAATCTAAATTCATTGAAGTCTATCTGTATTAGACGGAATCAGTTGCATGTGCAAAAATTCACTTATAAGAAATATTCGGATCATTTCTATATTCTAGAACGCGATAGACAGAAGCAATAGTACCTGTATAAAATAACCGACCAACAGGCAATATCAGACAATCAGGGTTTGAGGTCGTAATCCTAAGCTTAATGTCTAGTGATAGAATATCGAGAAACCATAATTCTTTTGTAAGCGCTAACGTAGATATGAAAAGACAAAGCTACCAAAATGGTGTTAGATAATTTTATCACACATTTATCTTTCATCGAATATTGGTTGTTGTAGTTATGTGATGAAAGTATCTTAAATTTGTGTTCATTTCAAATGATATTTGATGAAACTCGTTCCGAGATTTTAATTTTGCTCGCCAAGGTTCGCAAATATAAAACCTTAGACTCATCATATAAAATGAGCATGCATTTAAGATGATATATTGTCGGATATATACATGATGATGGTATTGATGATGATGATGATGATGATGATGATGATGATATGATGATGATGATGATGAATTAGATGAGGATCGATTGATGCAATTTGTTTTTATTTGTACATCCAAAATATTATGAAAAAAACATACAAAAAATCCTAAATATTTGGCGACCCTCATCCAAGAATTTCACAATACGTATCACCTAATCTCTCGTGACATTATGACAGCCTATAGAATTGTGTCATTATGTATATGATATAAGAATGGTTTTGTACGTAGCATTGTCGGCATTAAGAATTATACTACAACTATTAAAATATGCATAAATAGATGACGGTGTTTTACTAATTTCATTAATTTAGAACATGTATTAATTTGATTTATTGTCTAATAAGTTAATGACCAAACAATGGTTAATATAAGTGTGGTAATAAGCAAACAATTGTTGACATTGTTGTTATATCTGATAACAATTCGTCGGCTATTTTTGTTTATTCCTTTTCACAGAATGCCTAATGAGCCATGGATATATGATTACAGTTTATTGTTTTATAATGTTTATACCATACACAGTGAAAATGATCCGATTAAATATTTTATGTGTTGTAGCAAATATATCACTGATAAAAATCAATTAGTAACGGAAACAATTAATTTATTTCACTTGTTATTTGTCATATTATCATTCGTTATTAATTTTTATTTCGATACTGATATCTAAACAAAGATTAATGATAGAATGCCTATTCTAATGTTGTTATGTCATTTTTTCATTTATTTAAATTATGAAAAAAGTATGGCAAAATTCTCATGGAACAATTTACGGATATATTCACGGGTTCGGGACACGCACTTTGATGAAAACTATGTGGAAGATTCTCTTGTAAAATGAATGTAGACTTTCCTAATTAATATTAGTCTGGTGGTTCCTTGTCAGAAACAGATTCCCATTAACTGAAACCATATTTGATATATAATTTGGTAATTAAAAGGATATTGATCCAAAATTCATCCCAATATATTTTGTTATTATTCATTAGACAAGGACAAATATTTTAAAGGAATTTAAAAAATAAACTAATTAATATACTCTAATTAGAGAAATGATTATGCATTAACATTTCTGTCATTTTTCAAATGGAGAAAAACATTTAATGAGATTTAGAAACACACTGTTGAATTTTAATGGAAGAAAAGCAAACGCATTAAATTGGTCTGTCATATTTCAAAAAGAGAACTTCTTGATGGAATTTAAAGAAACAACCTATTGTAATGAGATAACATTAAACTATCAATCTTTCGATTAAAATATATTTTATCGTGCAATGATAATAACAAAGTCCTATCCGTTATGGTGTCATCCTAATTATACCAATCTTGCATATTTTAAAACAACAATTAATTTGTCGGGTTGATTTCATAAATATCTTATTTCAAAAATTAAATTTATAACAACAATATAATTACCTGCATGTGGGAAAAATCGAGAGCGATTCATGCTTGCTTATTATATCATTTGTAGATTTATATAAAAACATTATATTAAGGAAAGTTGTAATAAATAATTCATTTATTTTTTATAATCCAAAAAGCTATCAAAAATACTGTTTAATAGTATTTTTTATGTTTTTTTTTTATTTCAAGTGCACAGACCCTTTTGCAGGTTGGTATATTTTAAAAACAATTTCAGATCTAGTTTATAAATGCTATTGTTGTCAAATTTTCGGTCTTTGATGTTTCTCAATCCTTGAATGTTGCTTTTAAAACATTTAGATAATTGTGCATTCTTCTGCAGTCGGTATCGAAAACGATTATTTAATTTTATCAATATACTGAAATGCCTATTACCATGTTCTTTCTCTTTTGCATATGCATGCAATCTTTTACTTTTCTCTGTTTAGCCATTTTAGAATACAATGATAGATACTAATAAGATGTTGATATGATATAGTTTTAGATTTTTCATTTCAGAGTATGTTTAATGGCGGTGCTTATGGCTGTTGATACCTTTATTTTTTTATATTTCCTAAAATATTTTCTTTCTACTTATTACTTTAATGAAGCTTATTGATAATGTCAAATATATTATGATATTCGCATATTAGTGATTTTATTCAAGTCTCTTGCGTTGTATCTGGTTAACCGAACGTTTTCAATGTATGTTGTTAATCTTAAGATGTGAATTCAAATTAAAAAGTATTGAACGTATATGCTTTAAGATATAAGTGGGGGTACTTTAGGTCGTATGATAAATATTTCTATCTTTAATGACGTGTTATCAGTACGTAATATATTACAATAGTCATATTGAAAGATATTCTTCTTACATCATAAAAATCTAAAATGAAAAATATATGGCAGACACTGGAGAACTAATTTCACATTATGACATCGATAACTTATAACTTTTCATTTCTATTGAACATTCTTGAGCATTTTAGACCTGATGGACTGAAGATTTATTGTTTTTATGGACAAGTAACAGTTCAAGTCACATGTGCAATAACTGGGAAACATTTGTTCATGATATTTCTTCTTCAATAAACTATTGAATACCTCAAGACCACAATCTGGTTTCAAGGTTGACAATGTGTACTCATTTCACTGTTTCATAGACGTTATGACTTTGGCAGTAATGCCAAATTTAGTTTTGTCATTAGCTCGTTTTTGTATGTATAAAATTGAAGCTAATGCATTGTAAGTATCATTACCCTCAAAACTTTTGTTGGTGAATGATATATGAAAAACTCTTCTTGATTCTTCAGAATGAAAATATGGCATATAAAACTTTAAACGCAGATAGTTATTATATATGATTTCATTATCTACTGCTTTTATATACAGTTGGTGGTTGTAGTCATATAAGATCAATCGATGTGAAGAGAGTACTTTTATACATTGACTAGCTAGTCCACCTTTAATTGGTGTTTACCTTTCCGTACAGGTCTTAAATCCAAGGGAAACAACTCTAGTTTAAAAAATAACTACCTATGTTTAACCGATGTTTTTATCCTATGTATTCTCTGCTTGTTTGATAATAAACAAACTGTACTTTATATTGATAACAGTATAATCTCGGTCATGTTAAGCACATGCTAATATTTGTTAGATGAACATTGGTATTATAATATATCATTGTGTGCAACAATTTTAAATCTTTATTTCAACGCATTATGCAATAGTCGTTATTTGCTCCATAGAACTTTATGTTTTTCAAACTTCTTGGACAATATCTACATGACACTAATTATCTAATGTTAAATGTTCTACCTATTTTATTTCTTAAAATAATAATTGTCAATAACAATTTATTTGTTTTATTCAACAAATATAGATCAATTGATATACTATAAAAATTCCATTAGAACAATTGATAGTAAGAACAAAAGATTTTTCTTAACTCTTAACCTTTGCTTTGTTATATGTTTATTACAATGCATTGATATACCATCAAAGTGTCGTTACAATAGTTCATAACAAGAGTTTAATTGCCTAATTCTTTATTCCTTTTTTACTCTAGCTGATAAGAACGACAGGAACAGAAACAAATATCTTTTCTCAATATTGATGTGATGTGAGTAATTTGTATTGATATCTCTATACGGAAATTTGTGTGAAATTACAACAGAAAAATTAACCAGGTGTTCCACAAGACGAAGAAAACTTTTAGAAATACAATTAAACGTGGAGACACCATATTTGTTGGTTAGTGTATTAGGCCTAAAGGCATCTAAGGACTATCTTTTGTACAATGTGTTGTCTTTGTGCTTTAGAAGACTGCAGTATGTTTGTCTAGTGTCTCATTGTGATATCGTCTTCTTGGTCACTTTTGCCCATTTTTAAGCGCTATGTCACTGCTGCAATCATACAAAACATCACAATGTTTATTCTAACTCATTTTGTAGCTTCAATATATATCTTGAAGGTTTCTATTGACCATTGAGTTACTTTCTTGAAACGTTTGCATTTTTCCCGCTTTTTCGTCGAACGTTTCTTCTTTATTTTTGCCTTTCCTGTGTCCCTCTTGATTACCTGTCGTTGTATTTTCTTCTCCGTTGGTATGTTACCTCTTTTCCTTACATTTCTCGTTCTATCACTTCCATGCGTCTTCTGGTTATGTTAGTTTGATATATCATAACGTGATACCATTTTACAACGCCAAATTCATTAACGTCAATAAATACCACATACAATGAAGCAACCATGATTTTACTCGACACTTAAGGATTAACGTATCAGATGAAACATTTCTCTTTGTTTTGAAATTGTTCGTCTTATAGTCACGACCCTGGCAGTAAGGCAGGTAACAACAATCAAGAACACATTCATACATGTCCTCCAGCACCACTTTTCCAGGGGCTACTATCAATGTCATTAAATACACCCGCGGGATATTTCATAGCTAAACTAAAGGCTCTGTATTCGACCACACGTGAAGGTAGTTTGACAATTTGATGTACATCAAATGAATTGAATAACGGTTTAGTTGGGTTTGTCACTTTAATCTTCAAATGACGTCACTCTGGACTTGTGATTGGTCAGTCTTTTTCTCCTGAACTACCTTCAGTTTTGCTATGAATATTCCAAGTATGGATATAACAACAGTGCTGGTAACTACTGGATTATCGGGAGGCTGACGTATGCCACGTCAGTGATACATGAAAATATAAGTGAAGGTCTCGATACCTGCAAATGGGGAACATTAATAAGGTAATATCGTGGTCATAAGTTCCAAACTAAATTTCCATGGCCACTAAGTCACGGCTTAGAAATGGAAATCGCAGTATCCACAAATGGATGATATATTGTGCTAGATTTCTATACCAACTTAAGTAACGTCACGGCATTGTAATCGTGATTACTGCAAACAGATGAAATTTCGTGCTAGGTTAGTGACGCCATAGTTTGGAAATCATGATAACTTCAAACAGATGACATTGTGTGCTAGGTAAGTAATGTTACAACTTTGGAAATCCTGATAACTGCAAACAGATGATATTTTGTGATAGGTTTCTATAGCAAATTAAATAACACCACATCTTTGGAAATCGTGGTAACTGCAAACAGATGACAATGTGTGCTAGGTTTCCATACCAACCAATGTCACGTCAGGGCCACCATAGCGACGCAACAGAAATCTAATTACGGCTGTGAGGGTTGTGGTAGCGGAGTGACAAGGGTACGATGACAGGAAGAGGAGGCTGTGTAGGACAGGCTAATTAGCAGTTTAATACCACAGGTCTTGTCGCGTGGACTGGTACGGCGGAAATTAACATACTACAGAACACCTGACAGTGACAATACCGTCCATAGTCATCTACGGCCGTAGGTCAAGTTCCTCAAATTGGAAAAGAAAATTAAAACAGGATACCTTTTGAACTATAGTACACTTTCTCCCACATAAAGAGCATGCTTGTTTTTGGTATTTGAGTAATCGGCTAGCTATGAGGTGTCGGGTTTGGGTATAAATGGTAACAGCGATATTTGTTTTAATTTTATCTAATTACGACGGACATGTTTAGGAATTTGATATATGATGGAATTTTATAAATTCCTATTTGTAGTTTCTCTTTCATTTGTGATTAAGTATCGGGCTTAATTTGAAATAATACCATAAATTGTTTATGACATTTTGCTTGGGATTGCCATATAAACCTAATGAAAACATTAATCGATCCTAGATGTAACATTATAATATGGAAGCTTTCAGAGGTAAATCATCAAGTATCTGGAAAATCAAATAACTGAATGGATACATCACAACAGTAGGCCTAAATATAAAAAAAAATCAGGAGTTATTGGACCAAATGACTCTTTCTGTGACATCATCAGACTAGCACCTGTCTCTAGAAAACTAAAACTTGTGACTTCTGAATAATACTTCAGGGTGGCATGTGATAGACAGTGCTGGTCGATTCTTCATTTCTTGCGTTTACATATCTTATATTATATCGATTTATAAAATAAGTGATTATGTTTGTACTGGAATCAAACTTTGTTTTCGCAGTGAATTAATTTCACGATTTCATACCTATCGACTTTTTCGCGGTGATTTAACTTTTCGATTCAGAGTCTTAAATGCACTTAGTTGTAATTAAAATTATTATCTGCAGTTTATTTTGCAGGAATTGTTATTACCCGTGAATACGTGAAGTTTAATAGCATGCCAATATAAGCTGGTATACAGTGCATATTTTGACACCGGCTCTTCAGTGAAATTGATATGGAAACAGAAATTAACGAGTATTTTCAAAACATAAAAGGCAAAATTTTAGTTATTCGATGCACTTCTCATCCAATAATTTGACTATTATTTTGTCTTATATTTTTTGTCCCTATTAAAACATTTTGGCTACATATCCACACTCTTCACATGGAATCTTCCCTAGACAAGGACTTTGTACTCTTTGAAACAGTTATTATATTATTTTGTCGGTGTTTTGAATCCAACATTTTCTTCTTCATGAGTCATTAAATTACGCAATTTACTATTTGTAAATCTGCTGATCTGTATTCTTGACGTTTAGATGTCATTTGGTACCAATAAAATGCAATTTATTTTTATTATACCATCAAAAAAGAACAAAATTAAAAACAGTTATTTTATTTGAATATAGTATATAGTAAAGACAAAATAAAAAATACTGAAAACCAACATTTTGTGAAAAAATGCTTTCATATTACCAATATCTGAATGACGAAAAGTACATTTAAGCGTCATGATGAGCCTCATTTGCTGAATACTGAATTAATTTAGTTTAACGAGGTATTTAAATAACTTTGAAATAACAGGAAATGTAACTTCTATCCCATGAAATACATTGATATCAATACAATGTTTTAACAAGAAAGTTTAATTTCTAAAACTAACATGTTACACTCACTGTAAATTCACCGTTGTCCCAGCAACGATTGTGGTATTTGAGAAATTGATGAGATCGGTAATCCAAAAGGTCGTCATTGACTACCTTTGTGCACTTAACAATGGCGCGCTTTAAGCCATGAAATATGAGACAGTTGATTTCATTGGCGGTAGATTTCACCTTGTCGCCAATCAAATAGAATGACATAACTAGTGTTAAGTATTCGAACTAAGCTGGAGAGTTGATGCTGCTACAAACAATTGAAAGACACGAACCGAGATTACTTCATTCAAGAGGTAGCGGTCAAGTACTTTGTCATTGCATTCAGCGGGATATATTTCAAAGGAATTGTCATATGATCGGTCAGAGGTGAAGGTCTAGACCAGATCAGTAGTGATTATTTCAAGTGCAAACAATATTGAAACAGGTTGTACTCGACATGTATCTATGGCAAAGTATATAATGAGTACATGTGGCTGACGATGATGTTGAACTATTTCGTAAGCAATGTGTTATTGTAGAGAGTACTGAGAAATTTATATAAAATAAAGTTGAACCAAATTGCATGGGACATGCACATTGGATAATATAGCCTTATTGAAATAGATTACAATCAGCATAATGATACATTGATATGTAGGGAAATATGTTTGCAAACCATTTTGAAATGGACTATAACAGTGTAAAGAAAACAATATTGAAATATTATACAATAAGTTAAAAAAGTTTAAAGAATCAAAAAAGGATCAAAAGGATTTAAAGGATCAAACCAATACTGAAACGGGCTATAGCAAAACCATATTGAAATTGGATGTAATAAATATATATAAATTTGCATGCATGGTGGAGATTGAAACGGACTATATGTATACAAGAAAAAGAGAAGACATTAGTGTACAGAATATTGAAATAAATTATATCTTGACAATAATATAGAGCTATAGGTGGAAATACGAAAGTAAACAATACTAAAGCAGACTACATTCAATAGTTAAAAATGGAGCGGAGAATTTTTAAACAGTTCCTGAGTAATACGTATATTAGACCTGTGCATGCTTTGCATCAGTATTGAATTAGACTATGCCCATGCTTTTTGGACTGTGCTTAGAGAAAGGCATTTCCACTATATTGTTTTTTTGTTCAGAATTGGGTTTTTTTTTTCAAAATGTTAGCATTACCTTATAAGTGATGTGAAACTGTAAAAATAACATCGATAAATTGGAATACAAATTCGGGAATAAAAATTTTTTATCACAAATGATCCACCGCCGATAAAGCATAAAAAAAATTTCCCATTTAGACAATAATAGATCTTAAATGTACACAAATACATATCTGAAAATAATTTGTATGTTTTGTTGTCTACGCCATAGACTGGTCTATGCATGTTTATAAAAGCAACAGTTTTGGATTCAAACAATTTGGATGTTGGGTCTGGATTATACGTAAATTGAGAGGGACGTCATACATGTAGATTCTTGAAATTGACAATAATGCTGAATTATGTACTCGTTATGAATTTTTGCGGTTGGGCTTTAGTTTTTATTTTTCTTAATTTACTTTATATTTATTAATGGTAAGTTTGTTTAATTGTCTAAGTCATTAACTACATATGTAATAACATTACGTGAAATATGTCTTACAAATCCCCATTAACTAGACTTAACATTATATTTTATATTTTGATTCAGTATATTATGAGCGATTCCCGCCATTGTGTTGTCTTGGTATCTAATATACGAGGGAATATAAACGCATGTACAGATCCTTCTATGAACGTTTTGGAGTACTCGTGAAGCCATGCTTCTTTAGTATTATTTAGCCTCAAGGAACATCTCTAAAAGAAACAATGTGTAAAGCGATGTATTAACCGTAATGGATTAATCAGAGGCCTGAGGTGTAAGGTCGCCCTGCGTGTCACACGACGGTGCGAGGATGGGTAGCAAATATGCACAGACAATTAATGAACGCATATGGTTTAGACAGAAGTGAAATTGAAATACATGGAGGATGACAAAAATGTGATTAGGAGTAAAATTGGTATGAACTTTCTCCGATTCTGCGTCAATTACGGTCATATTGTTTTGAACTTAAAGATTTTAGATCCGAGGTCGAATTATGTTTGTGATATGTTACTGATGCATGCGCTAAGTTTAATGGTAACGTGATATGTATGTTGATTTTCAATTCATTTCAAGATCGAGGAAGTGTGTTCATTATTTCAATTTCCAAATATTTCATTGGCAAAAAATGATGTTAAAATACCAATGATTAGATATCAGGCATAACCTATCTTGTTTTGTAGTTTGTTCTATACATACCCTATGTTAATCTTATCAACATTCATTTAATATCTTAAATCTTTATTATTAGGGTTTATCATGAAAACTTTTAGCATTTTGATTTCCCATTTTTTATGAATTTGATTTAAATTCAAAATAGATTATATCATTTTACATTGTCCAATTCAATTAATTAAACAATAAATTGCATATTTTTAATTTTTAAATTATCTTTACGGATAAATAAATATAAATCCGACTCATTTGTAATTAAAATGGTATATGTTGATGTGGATATGAAAATTGTATGGTTTCAGAGGTTTTAATGATTATGCAACATGATCAAATTTAAAAATAAATTGTGATATGACAAACATTTTTTCCAATATATTTTCATTTATTGAGTATTTTTTCTGAATATCATTACATTCTGATTATTAATAAAAGTATGAACATTTCACTATTGAATTAACGTTTTCTTTTGACATACATATATTTTACCTATACGCATGAATTATTTTTTGTAATGACAATGATTCAATTAATATTCAGGGTTAAAACACTCTAAATATAATTCTTATTTAGTAATATTTGGTCTTCGATTTTATATCAAAGACGATTACTAGAATAGCAAAGCAGAGGCACGATGCAGTCCAAGTTAGAAAAAAATAAACAATAAATTACGGAATAGTAAATTCCAAATAATTCTAATATTTGGATACATGCTGAAATTATTTCATTTTTGTCCTTTGATATCAAAAGCATTAACATTGCAAACATTTTTTATATAAGAGTCTTGGTGATTTTTCATTTTATATTCCATTATGAAAAACACAAATTCAATTCCACCAGGCAAATACAAAAAGATGTTCTATTTTTCACGGAACAATTATTATATGAATATTTTTGTGCTAATTCGGATCGGGTTCTATTCTGTTGTAAAGTGATTAATGCCGACGCGCGACCTTCCAAGACCGCCTTTTTTACTGCAACATATTCTGTCAGTCTAAAACAATTAAGACAATGAAATATGACGAAGAATGATTTTGTGACACATATAAATAGATTTGTCTGACTCTTTGCCGATTTACATCGAGCCCCAACCCTCGATTTTATGTTTGTCAAATCCCCAAGCAATCGTTAAAGCTTCAACGTTGGGAGTAAAAGTATCGTAAGGAGCGGGATTAGGGCTGCGTGCTGGAGAAACCCGACGAGTTATTTGCTGAAAGTCTGCGAACGCCAGCACCGTATGTTGTGGATGCTACCAGCTCTAATCGAAATCAGATGGCACTGCTCTCCAATGCTCGTCTCCCCTGGGAGTGCTACTGCTGAAAACCAGATCCGAATTCGAGAACAGATTATTTCTTAATTGGCAGAACATAATGAAATCAAGACTGGATAAAAAGGTCTAAATAGAATTTCGCGTGATGATCCCGTCTCCAAAGCATGTTAGATCCGACCCGTATCTTCCCTATCTTCTGTCTTATTTATTTCGTTTTCTTTAATTTAGTCCTTATTCATTTCAAATTTAAAGATAATCTTGGAGTACAACGATTGGTACTGGTGAGATTCTGACGTGCGTGCTCGGCACACCAATGCATGTTCCTCGCGTGATGTTCCCTGCCTGGTAGCTAACAATGTCCCCGAACAGGTCCCAAAAACTGAAATAGGAGGCGAATTTTATACAACTGTGTGTGTACTCCCCGTGGCTTTTATAGAAACGAAATTATGAAATAGACATGACTTTTGTTTTATTGGTAACATGTTTGATTCTCTAGAGAATGTCTCAAGAGCAAATTAGATATTTCATAAGCACGCAAGATGATTGGTGTAGTTTTCCAAACACGAGAAGCGAAGGAAAACGAAAAATAACTACATGTACATATGTTTTTAAAATACATATTTTGTTCATTGCTTAAATAAATGGAAATCCTGATCAAATTTGTTTTGTTTTCTTACAACTGTCAAAAATCAGGGTATTTTGAAGAATGAAAAGAGAAACATTAAGCAAAAAGCAGAAACAATAATGTTAGTTTTTTTTTTTAGATTGAGTATGAATCAATAAATGATACACAACGATTAGGGCACGAATCAATAAATTGTCATGCTTTGTTAAATTGGGTTTCTTTGATGTTTAATAAATGGTATAAATATATATAGAAAAAATCCTATACTGTTGTTTGATTTTTCTTCTTACTTTACATTATATTCCAATTTTTTTTTTAAATGCTTAAAGATTGGTTGTCACAAAAATTATAGGTGTACAAGTATTTACGCATATGTTATATTGTATTGGAATTCCCTTTATGTTGAACTGATACATGTAAGTAGGTATCTAACTTTGGCTCTTGTCAACTTTGTCGCTATTAGATTTTATGACTAATTTAACAATGGAATTGATTCTGTTTATGTTGTCTCATACTGAAATAGAAGACGAAATGTTTTGACAAATAATCTTATCTTAATATCATCATAGCCCTATTTATCAATAAAACTATAAAAATTCGAGAAAACTCATTATGCTCGTTGAAATTAATTACGAATCAGTTATTTTGTATATGGAAGAACTGGTTGTTGTTTTGATAGAAACAAAAGAAAGATATTCAAAATGTCTTAATTTCAAACTAAAGTGGTATTGATCAATAATTGGTTCGAATATGAATGCAATACGAAATATTGAAAAATTATGTTTTAAGTAAAATACTCTTTATTTCTTAAAATTCGCATGTCAACTCAAAACAAATAAGAAAATAAAAATCGTAACTAAAGTGCCACGGTAGATATACGATATCAAGTACATGCAATGAAAAACATAAGAAAAAAAGAAATCGAAGTTAAAGAATGGTAGCTACGATGAGAGATCCATGGAAGATATAAGAAGAAAATAAAATCGCAATTTAAGAATGGAAGCTTTCTCAGGAGATCCAATTTAGACGATTGGTGATCTAATACAAAAAAAAAAATGAAATCACTCAATCTAATAATGGTCATCGTAGCTTCTATGAGATCCAATTTAGACGATGGGTTATATAAGAAAGATAATCAAATCGCAATTTAAGAACGGTAGCTTTTATTAGATATCTAATTTAGACGATGGGTGATGTAAGAAAAAAATGAAATCTCAATTTAAGAACGATATCTTCTATGAGAGATCCATTTTTGACGATGTGAGATCAAAGACAAAAAATAATAAATCGCAATTTAAGAACGGTAGCATTCATGGCTGGTCTAAGAACAAAAATGAAATATTAATTTAAGAATGATAGCTTCTATGAGAAATTCAATTGATACAATGTAAGATCTAAGACAAAAATAAAATCGCAATTAAAGAACGGTACCTTTCATAAGAGATACAATTTAGACCATGAAAGGTCTAAGACAAAAAACGAAATCGCGATTTAAGAACGGCAGCTTCTATGATATCCAATGCAGATAAGACAAAGGATGAAATCGCAATTTAAGCACGGTAGCTTTCATGAGAGATCCAATTCAAACGATGGAAGACCTAAGAGCGTTGTAAGACACTGATGGCGATGTGTGTCGATACAGGGCCACGCCCCCCTAATTCCAGTATCTGTAATCAATGGATAGTTATGTGGTTACCCTGATTAGGTTATATC
Organism: Argopecten irradians; assembly: GCF_041381155.1. NCBI lineage: Eukaryota > Metazoa > Mollusca > Bivalvia > Pectinida > Pectinidae > Argopecten > Argopecten irradians. Next base: position 34,998,060 of record NC_091147.1, on the reverse strand, counting down.
AGTTCGTTACCCAGCCTAGCTGAAATTACGGTAGGTTTCACAGGATTACCGAACGACAATCCAATTACACTCACATCGTCTTCTCAAAACTTACTGAACCAAACTTGTCCCTTCTTTCCGTGTTATTCTATTAAATCTTATATAATCAGGATAAAGTAATTTTCTCGTTCGTTGCTAACGAAAGAACAATTAGGTGATTCTGTCTTGTTCTATGAGCAAAGCATTGACCAGAATTTTGAAATCCGTGATTTTTTCCAATCCTAATAAAATACTTCAGCAGATAAATCCATAAGATTATTCTGTCATCAGAAGTGAACAAGCTATTTGGTAATTATTGTTTTTCTAACTATACACTGTTTACTTGATAAATACAATTTTGAAATTAATCAAGCTTCTTTTATTAAATATGAAATTAGTTTACAAATGCATGTATTTAGTGATAATAGTTTTATCAATTCGAAAAAAAATCAGAATGCTATCTGTAGGGTAAAAGTTAGTTTCAATTATCACACTTTCAAAAATGGAGTGCATATTATTTGTTTTTTTTAAATTTTTTGATGAAAATATTATTTTCGACAAAATAGCCACGTATAATACCATCGAAATTCTTACCATACATCAAAGTAATGTTGTATCTTTTGATGTATTTGAATTCCATATTTAATCGTCTCTAATTGTTAATATGTTTGCTCCTTCACTTCACTGACAAATACTATGAACGGCTGAATGGCCTAATTGTCCTTTTATTTACGCTTTTAATTTGTATAGCCTTGTAGAATACAGGTGATGATAATGTATATATATGCATGCAAGCTATGTCTATACATGTTAAATTGTATCCAGATTTTTTTTATTCTATGTATCTATATACTGAAACATGGTATCGATTTGAAGCTGGCACTTAAGACATGTCCTTAAATTATTTGATTGGGAAGGGAATAATTCCGAAAAAAGCATCTTCATTTTAATCTTTACAACATGAAATATGTTAATCAATAAAAGCCAGATGTTATATTGAGAAGATCAATTAAAACTATAGTATTTATAGTCCTGTATCTCTGCTTAAATCATCTGAGACCGTTGAATTTAAATATTTGCGTATTTAGTTTAATTGTATTGTATATGCATTGCTTATCTTCATATTACAGTTGATTCATTTGAAAATAAATTAACAATTGAATTGATTGAAATGTCATCCTTTCAATAGAATATCAAAATTTAAGTATTCTATAAGTCATTTTGAAGTAAAATTTTTTTACAAAATATGAAAACCAAAAAGTTAACTATTGTACTATATGCATTATTTTAGCTTCATACAAAAAATTATTCATTTGGGGAAAAATTGCTAATTGAAATGCTTAAGATGTCATCCTATGACTATGTTACACTTACAGATATATATTGTATATATTGGTATTGCAACTGAAATTGTACTAATGTTCGTATCACGAAGACGATGGCTGTTGGTCACGTGATCGTAATGTTGATGATGCGTATTGATTGGCATATTCTATTGTGATGTGGAACCCTAAATAAAAGGATGTGTTATATCTTAGTATATGTAAATGATACCGGTTGGTAAATGCCAGTGATAAACATAGTCAACAATGTGTTTAATGAAATATTAATCAGAATGCCTTAAGCTTTTAAGATGTCAATGAAATTGATCTTTTTCAGCATCTAGAAAACTATCAATTATTAATACGTGAGAATGAGAGAACCTGACATTTTGTGCAAACTGTGTAGCATGCATTTCACTTCTGTAAAAGAAGCTGGCTTATATAAAATGGACGCGCAATAAACTAAATATTTTCAAAGATAAAAATATTGTAACTTCATCATTTTTTATATATATATAATGACGTATTGTTCAAAAAAGTAATATGACGTTTTGATTTATGTCTTATGCATACAAAAGCTTCATATGCATATTATTTATTGAAAACACTAACGGTCATTTTTGCAATGAATAATTCTTAAACGTTCTGGTAGTTCAGTCGTATTCAAATCTATATCTGGATAAGTTTCAGACCATATTTTTCAGATATTCTGAAAAAGAGAGATAAGAAATACAATAGTTTCACAGACAACGGTGTTTTTTTAGTTTTTTTTAATAATATTAATTGTTGATGTTTTTTTCTCGTGAAAATAGTGTTCATTTTGTGACCATGTATTCTTAGATAAATAAATAACGCGTCTGTTTACCATTATTCTTTAAACATATACCGATTCTTATTTTCTTTCGTTTTATTTACCCAAGAGTGTCTCGTGATGCGTGTTGTTATCCAGACAAACATATCATCTAGGTTAAAGGATGTCCTGAGAAAATTGAAGAAAAAAATATTTCAATATATTTATTCTAGAAAGCAAATGTGAACACGTGAATGAAAGCGTTCTCAGGACATCCAAAATAATAGGTTTCGTAAATTATTATAAATATGACGGTTGAAATCAATTAGCGTTCGCTTCCTCTCAGAAACGATTGGAACCTGGGCGTAACTATTGAACAAAACCTCATAAAAACCTTTACTAGACCAGTGCTATTAAACATTGTCGAAACAAATTTGGTATTCAATGCATTAGCCGGTAAGTTAGTTCACCTTCTGTATACCGTCAGGTGGTACTGGGGGACAATCTAATTGTGTCCTTATTGGATAGCTGTCAAAATACGAAGGTAAATACTTCATGTTGGCTAGCCATAAATTACACGGACCGCGCACTCCGAAAACGAAGTCCTTGAATCCATGAAAGAAACTCTGCGGTGTTCAATACCGGTTTTGTTTGCCTGTATTCAATTAATACATTGCAGGTAAAAACGATGCAATGTCGTTAGTCATGACAAACACATATTAGATTCAAATTAATGAAGATTTTTGCCGACCGGTACCTAGTTATTATAGAGTACTGAAGTGATAATCATTTAGTATATTCAAACTATATGGCCGATCTGGAGTTTGATAACTACACACATATTCGTTCTCTATCATTTTGATCAGAATCACCGGCTTTGTGTACACAATTACTCTCTACTTGTATATGCATCACTCCTATTCAAATTCATATCCCTGTTTTGTCCTCAAGTAACACCTCCTTTGATATATTTAAAATATAGGGGAAACCGTATATGAATCTATGAGGTTAGCCAAATTACTATAGGACATAAATTGTAGTTTCCATATTTCCATAATTCATGTTCTTTCAAAGGTCATAATGAGCAAAAGACATTTGATGAATTATTCCCTACTATACAAAGCGTTTGAATGACGCTGAATTAAAAACAAACGTTAATGTGACAGCGACTATCAATTTGATATCTTATAAATAGGTTTTCCTTTTATAAACAAATGATGCATTTGTTTTCATCTTTGTAAATGTTTTTCGTTTTTCTGAACAGACAAGGTCATGATTGCGGTTATATATGATGTGTCTCGTTTCATGATCCATTAAAACATACTTAGTATAATATTGATATACGTTTTTGGATGACGACAATCTAATGGTGTCTATTCCAACTCAGTTTTATTATATATCGGTCATCGAGGAAACCAATTTTAGATGCAGCAACTTTCATTTTTACTTTTAATGATCCTTTTTAATTTTTGTCTTAAATGTAGAACAATATTCTTATATAATATGCATTAAATTTGCGATTTATCTCCAATCCAGAGATAAATATTTTTGCATTTTGATATTATTTTTCTGTTTCTATGCATTATTATCTGCATTTTTGTCAATTGAATAAAAATAATTTGAAGTGATTCAATACTAAATAATATCTAAATTATGATGTAATTACGAATCATGAATCATGAATAATTTGTGCAGTCAAAAACAAATGAATGAATAAGATAGTTACATGGCAATGAATCATTTTAAAAGTGACATACAGACACTGTAACAAGAAAATAAACAATAAAGCAGTGTGCACGTGAAAACATCAGCACAGCGAACAAAGAAAGCAAAAAGGATAGTGGAAAAACGAAAAATGGAGGAACAATAGAACTCCGGCAGCTGAAAAGAAGAAAATGTTGTTAACTTCAACATCCACGCCCCCTCTCCCCTCATCAACAATAACACACGGCGGTGAAATACTTTAAGTTTCATAAAACGTAAAAAAGGAGTGAAAGTGTCACTGAGGCAGAAATTAAACTAAGTCGTTTATAATGTATGCCAATCTTCAGGCATAATCTGAATTTGAGGATCAAGGCGAGAGTTGAGGTATGACACGGGATGTCATGGCTGGCTGCGTTCCGGATGTCAGGTTGGTGTTCTATCATTAGTAAGTGTCCGTCCTTCGTCTCGGTTACCATGGTGAGGAACAAGCGTTGCCCAAAGAATGTTATATTGAAGACTATACAAGTAAAGTTTTGTGGCAGATCCCACGAACAATGCACCTAAACAATGGCCTATGGTCGGAAATGAGCGATTCTGTATTCTACATGACCTGTTGAAAGTAGTTTAGGGTAAGGTTTATTCGAATATAATTTGACAAGGGATATTAAAAAGAAGCTTTTATACTTTCAAAGCAATCATTTTTTGTTTTATCTTTATTTATTGAAAATGTTTTCAAAATCTCAAGTGAGCTTATTGCAAGTGAACGTTTTCCATGTGAAATGACAAACGCAATTTTGCTGGGTCATTTGATTTTCCTGAGATTGTTCTGTTTGGTGCATCGCTCTTCATGCTTTCCATCATATGCATTAGTGATATTTAATGTTCTCTTCCTTTATTTTATAATATATATTGTTTTCATATCATACAGTAGTATTAAATAATAGCCCACTTGTTTTTAAATGACCAATCATATCTCGCAACTCCTATTATGCTGGCATCGTTTGTATGATAGAAGATACTAACTCATTTCTGAGTGTATAAACATATAGTCTAGATATACAACAGTCGAACCCGAATAATTTTAAAGAGAGCTATATCGATTTAAGATTGAGTAAATAAAACCATCAACATAACATGCATTTTCGATTATTATATCGATTAATTTGACCAGCTCTGCAAACCGAGAGGTATCCGTGTATATCAAGAATGCGTGTAAATACGAACTTATAACTCAGAGGGTAAAGGATGTATGGTCGGGTAGGGGAGATGTAAGGGACTGGGGATAGTTTATGGGTGGGGTGTTGTCAGTCTGCCACAACACTCGCAATGGAGCGGGGTGTCAGGAATTTTTCTTGGAAAGAAGGCGCCAGAAATATGTTTCAATGATAATGATAGAACGGAGTGCAAGAAAAGATAATATTTCTATTTCAATTTTTATTTTGCGCATTGAATGTGTACAAGAGACAATTAACACATACACTCAAAAGATATGTTTGAATATACACAATAGTGAATATACACTTTGTAGTTTGTAATTTTAATGCTAACTGACTAAAAATGAGATATTTTTTTCAGAATTTGCATGTTGATAAAATGTTCATTTGTATTATTTTGATTTACAATATGGATATAATAATATCCAACTAAAGTTGAACTGATTGATGAATATTTATTTGTCGCTTGTAACATGGGAAATTGTATACAGCTAAACATAACATAAATATTGAAGTGCTGGGAATACAATCCTTATCTTTGTTTTAATTTCTATTAGCTTGTCCATTAACGTAAAACATACCAAAATGAAGTAAATGTACCTTTTTTCTGTGGCAGTACTTCACATCAACAAAAAGAGAAACGACTCCTACTGAGAGCTGTTTAAGATCAAACAGTTTTAATTATGATATCAACAATTACGAATATTATTCATTTATTTTAAATCCCTTTATTTCAAGCGACATTTTTAAGTGTTAAGGTGTTAAATACGGCTAAAATATTAAAGCTAATTACCCGAAATAATTATTTCAAATAACAAAGTCCAGATGTTCAATGAACTTAGAAGTATAATACCATGTAAATTAATACATACTAAATAACTTTTTTATTTCCATTTCATCTTTGTTATAGGTAATTAGAATTGTAATTACTAACTCTAATTATGAAATTTGATCTTCTTCTTGAAGAATAATTGTATTTATATTGAAACGCGCACCTGTAGTAATATTCAGTAACTTTGGTTAAGAAATGAACTGCGTGACCTAGTTAAATGACTCGGAAAAACATCAGTTGTAAAAAGGCGTTAAGTTACAGTTTACTATTCAAATCTAAGACATAGATATACATGATGCCTTGACGAAAATAAAGAAAATAATTAGTTTATTGTAAATCTGGTTTTAAACAGGTATTATTGACCACTTATATATTTTAGCATTATTTTTGTTTAAATGGTTATAAGATCGTTTAAATTCAAAAACAAGGAAAATAAAATTACCAGATAGATATGACATTTTTATTGTAAGGGAATTTTATTTCTTTAGTTTTATTGCACTTAAATTGAATTTAGAAGAAAGGAAATGTACAGTTTGAAAACGATGTATTCTTAAGGTTTAAAAACACTATAAATCAATGGAAATATTTTTATTGCTTGTTTGTTTTGTAATCTTATTAGTTTGATTCGAAAAGAATACTTTGTGTATTGATTTCCGCCGCATACAATTAAATAAGAATATACAACTGATGTAGAATTACTGCAATTTATACCTCAATGTGTTTTCTGAATAGCGTTTACTTTTTGATGTCTACTTTCAATTCCATATAGTTAATACAATACCTATATTAGTTTATTAACCTCATATGGTCAAAACTAATAAAAATGTATTTTATTCTTATTTATTTTCAAAGGGGAAATAAAACAAAGACTGCAACAAAACAGAAACAAAATTAATACAGGCATATTAAAGTAAATAATACAATCATCAAATAATTGGTTGCGAAAAAACACATTAAAATAATAATTGTTGACAACGCAATACATACTCATTATATATAATACAATTTAACTGTGAAATACTTTGCGTTAATATGTATACATGTTTTTAGCGAGATTTATCTAATGCCATGAATGAATGTCCACAATACGATCAGACATATTAACAGATAATACATAATGGCTGATAACAAGTCAATAAGTGTAAATTAAGGATTTCATAAATTCTCATCCATGCTGTGTTAATGGGTACTGTACGAGTGGTCAGTTAAAAGGTCAAAGGTGATAATTACGGTTGCACTCGTGTTAGTGGACATTGCATTGTGTACTCATTATGACCATATTAATTGACCGATGCTCAGGCGTTTATTGAATTACATTAGCGTTAATTTGTTTCGGTCGACCATGTTGAAGCACAGTTGGCCTATTTGACACTGATAGCCAACAAACCTCCCCATCTCAGCGTCTATATTACAGTCACGTCTAACACGTCACTTGTAAATTGGCAGTCGTCAATAGCAACACAGAAATCTACACCGTAGATTCAAAACACTTCCGGCCAAATTCATATTCCTATTCCAAACATGCAGAAGGTTATATCTATCACTATACTTTTCATAAATTCACAGTTCATATAGCATTATACTGATAGTACTGATGTCAAAAATCATATTCAATCTAAATATTTAAATTTTGAAAGCGCGAAACGTGATTTTAATGAATAAGTGTATATTTGCTATATTTCGGATAAATTTCGTCGATTTTTGTTATTTTTCCCATATTTACATATAATTTGTTTTTCAAATATTTCTTCTGAAATTTTTTAAACAACTGCGACTAAATCTTATGGGATCAAAAACAAACCTAGCATTGAGAGGTTAGTATCAATTGCATAAAGTGTAAATGGTACCATTCTAGATTTCTATGACCAAAAACTGTTAAATATATTTTCAGTATTATTTTAACAACTAGAAAGAAGAATTAATAACCACAACATGTATAATACGAAGTAGCACTTGAAATATCTCTTTTTGACATTTAATCTTGAGATATTTACATCAGACAAATATCTTGCAAATGTCCAATTTATGACAAAAAAAGGGGAAAAGGGTAATTTGTAGAAACGCGACAAATGAGGTGTCATTTTTCATAAAATACAATAATTTCATCTCTTGGAGTGGAAAACGTTGTCCTCTGACACGGGATGTTATGTATTGTCGGTTGCCCTTCGATATTATAACGAACCTTTCCATTGTTTGCCGTCTTAGATTGGTCTGGTTTCATCAAAAATTTCAATGGAGTAATTTTAGGGTTCGCCGAAACACAATAGTCTCGGTGAAATGAACATAGCCTAACATGTCACTTGCTCTACTCCCAGGAAAGATAAATGGTGGTGTCGGAATATTTGGGGTGATTAGAAGATGAGCTACCATCATCATAATATCACGTGTTGATATCACTATATTAATATTGGTACCGAACCTAAAAATGCATGGTTCAGGAAATAGAAAAAGCATATCAACAGAATATATTTTTCATACAATCGCTCGTTGCCACGGTTTCCTTATAATGTCGGGAATACATGAATACTTCAAAATATCTACCAAATAGATTTATATTATTATCTGACAATTGTCTAAATAGTCAAAATGTCAGAGAATTAATATGTGAAAATCATAAGTATTTAAGGCAGCAATAATCTTAGAAGTTACATGATGTATACAAATAAACCGATATAATGATTATACAGATTAAAATATATATATATATATATTAAGTTAAACTTACATAATGTAAAAACAAACAAAAAAACGTGTTATTTAAAACAATGGTTTTATATAAAGTTCGGGGTTTGAAAGCTCTCTGACCACGACAGATAAAACAAATTGCGCTAGGTTACTGTTTTGCACTACAAGGTAAACTATTCCCACAAAATGATACTACATTTCATACCGGGAATAAAAGTGCACACAAACTCCTCATGTACTTTAGTATCAAAATCAGCTATATGCATTTAAAGAATATAGAGTATTTTGATCTTCTTGACGTACTAGTATCAAATTTGTATTTGAGATAATGCAAGCTAAAATCTCAACGTCGAAAATATTTTTGAGCATTATACTAAACCATATTGTACCAAATAGTCAGAAAGAAAAACATTTAAGTGTATAAAGAGTACGGTGTTGAAATACAAAATAATACTGTAGAGATTAAAATGGGAAGACGTTTTAGAGTGAAAATGTCAATATTTGCATAGGATTTATTTTCTGTCAATGTACACTTATTATTAAGTAAAGTATTAAATAAAGAAAGATTTGGCATACCTTTAATTCATATGGACACTGCAACGTTTAATAATGTTTTGTCAAGTATCTAATGGATTTTAATAACTTTTCTATTTGAGGTATTTCCTAATATGCACTATTCCAAATATTTTGGATATACACATGTATCATTACAGATCCTAAAAATATCAACATTCGTGTGAATTTAAATGCAATTTTGTTGTTTATCGTATATATTGCTATTTCTAATAGATATATTTTATTTTCTAGTATCAAAATGGTGATGCTCCTTAAACATTTGCAGGAATATGTGGAAAGTCCAAAATCTTAAATATAAATATAGTCAAATAGAAAAAAGACAGCATCTTTTCCAATCATAAGACTTTGGATATACCAATTATACAGAGACAAATCCTTGCATCAAGTAATACTAAAACTAGATTATAACTAAAAAAATCCAATTTTTTGAGGGATTTTTTTTCAATGAAATCAATGCGCCTTTGTTTCAGCCAATCAGAGGTTAGCTTTACATACGTCGACGTCAATTTTTACGTTATGAGATGATAGCATTACCTTTCAGTCAATGGAAATCATGTTACAAGCAAGATTGAATATTTTTTAGAATAACACTGCGATCCTTCCTTGATTGTTTTAATCTCTAATTGTAGAATTTTCATTTATTGTTAAAATGCATCGGTTTAACATCATTTACATTTCTTACATGAAAGTTTGGAGATAAAAAAACAAATACAAGTTCGTTGTATAACAACCTTACCTGTATGTGCATTCTGATTATGACAATTATTCATTTTTTGTATATCGAATAAAAAGCACAATATCATTATAGTTAAACTACCACTAGTTTTTATATCATCTGATATCAGATAGATTTTGCAAAAGAACCATTACATCTATGGATAGCTATACAAAACGACGTTAACACAAATAAACTATAGAAAAATTCTTTAATGATTGTTTGCATAAGCCGGAGTTTTATAAAAAAAAATGATTTTGGAAAAAATATATTTGTATAAAACATATGTATTACAAAATTTATATTGATCATTAGAAAACATAAGATATTAAAATAATTCATATTTATTGCAAGTCTCTGGAATATTTATTTCTTCAAGATGTTTTGACTCTTGCAAATATCCCCGTCCGTTATGAGTTAATAAAGAATATGAATATAATCTAATATAAATGAGTTATGCTGGCCCTATCAAAAATTAATTAGCGCTCATTTAGCCTGACCTCCCCAGTTTAACTTTTTGTGGTGTTGAATTTTTATTTAAACTGACAAATTGTCAAGTTTCCAAATTGACCCCTCCGAAGCTGGTACTCGACATTCATCCCCTTCTGTCTGCTGGGGTGATGTATCTGTTCAATATTTCACTGACAATATGTCACAGTTCAACAAAGTGTCCGGTCCTCTATCGAATTTAGGCCTTATGTTTAAGAGTGACAATTAATTACAGTGGTCGATTTCCCTCTGACACTACCAGAACTCATTTTTCATGAATTTTGAAGTGCCTTTGTGAAAGGTCAAATCGATTTCAGAAAAAGCGTTTGAATTTGTAACAACATTGCAAACGGATAGATAAATAAGAAATTTCAACTTTGATACACTTGAAAAAGATTTTACAAAATATTTTTATTTTAAAAACAAATTGAAAACAATATAATGATATTTTATCTGCGACTATTACTGCATGCATTCTTGTGAAAATAGATTTTTTTTGGCGATATAAATATTCAATATTAGAAATCAAACATGTATTACACAGTTTAAATTATCTGTTGGATTTCAAAGTACTAGTTCGTAGTCTTAGTTAATCATAAGTATTGCATTTGATAAATGAAATGATCTAGTGCAAATGATCATGATAAAAGTTGAAATAAAATACAATTATTTTTCTTGCTATGGTTTTAGAATTGTCATCACGTAAAAACAAACTACCAAAATCTAATAATTCTATCGGCACGTGTTTTGTTATCTCCGCCAATCTTCCATGAAGATTGTATCTAAATGCACAAAGCATAAATTGTATAATTTTGAAACGTCACATTTAATTTCGTCGAACCGGAAAGTGTGAAATACAATCCGACTTCCCTATAGTTAACTATTCATAGCCGTAATGTCTTGTTTAAGTATTTAGTAACTCAGAAAATTAGCGTACGGTTAATTCCCAACTGATTTCACAATTGTCACAAATACTAGGCTTAATATTACGACGGGTTTGCCAAAAAAAATCAAAATAACGTTAGAATACATATTTAAATTACATGCTGTATGTGGTTGGCCAAGTGAACACTAACCCAAGTCTTAATCTTTAAAATCTGAACACATTTAAGTCTTACAAATATACAAACAAAACAAATATCGTGTAAAATTTCATATAGACATTTAATAATGATAATAATTGTATGTAAATAACAATGTTTATGCTAAACAGATTTATGAAATTCCAAAATAAGCTTTTGTGTACAATTTACAAAACAAACGTTATATACAAAAATAAGTGAATTGTATATATTCAATTTTCATCACATTAGAACAAAAGAAAAAGAGAGATATCTTAATGGTTTAACAAATTATCCGATGGAAAATTGTTCTATCTCCTCAAATAATGTTAAATACAAATACAGTGCCAGGTTTAGCAAGATATAAGAAAATTCGTAATGTAAAGTGTATAAGATTGTGGTTATTTTATTCGCCCTGAGCTATTTTTTATGAATTATATATCCTTATTTATTTCAATAATGGAACAAAGATAAATTAGCCTCGAAATTATAACAGAAAAATATATAAATTACAATAAATATTATTATAAATACTTTCATTGAAAAGTGCCGATTCGAACATTACAAAATCAGCAGACATGCAGGCAGTAAGGAGACATAAAATTGTCATAATTGGTCAAGCCTAGGTGTCCAATACACAATTTAATCATTAATTGTTATTTGGAAATATAATTTGATTATATCGTCAGAATAATGTATGCCTTTTGTCATGAAATATGACGTTATATCAGTAAACATGACAACAGACGAATATACTTGTGCCTGATCAAAATCTGACTGAGATAGGAATGCAATGGACGCCTCTGTATTATAAAAAATACTGATCGAAATAAATAATGCGTATATCTAAAAACAACATAATGAAACATGTTTCACATCTTACCCTGTATTTCCGTATCCATAAAGCCTAATAGTATGTAAACATCTACAAACAACGAAGCCCGACATTTCTGTCCAACAATCCGTCATACAATTTCTCTACCAACATGGAAATATATTCTCCCGGAAAAACAACAACTTTCACTTGCAAAATGTATCAAACCCTGCTTCATATACCACTACTGTGAAGTAATGTAATGAAAATGAGAAACCCTTCGGAAGCCAACGAGTTTAGTTGAATACTAACTTAAACATGTAATAGAAAATCCGATTCGATCGAAAGATCTGAAAACGGATTTAGCTTTTCATGGGCAAAGAAAGGACCATTATATTGCTAGAGCTCATCAAAAGCAGTAGAGTTGTATAGTGTTCTATAGGGGCTTTCTACTCGATATGAATATGGCTCGTACAATTCACTTGTAATAAGCGCACATGAATACAACAAATACATAGCCCAGCTGACGGTCTAAGCCAGAGTGAAATAGAATTACATCTCCCAATCAAGCGGGAGAGTCGTCCCCGTTTTTGTTCACAATTAACGCATTCAGAGAACTCATCCAGCGAGTAGGCTTGTATTCGTTTCTACAAAACCATGTACAGTATCGTTAGTTGGGCGGTCTACACTGCGACAGACTATTCGGTCCATATAAACATAGACAGAGATTGGAGAAACACGCTGCAAAAAGCCTATTTCAGATCCAGCTGTGAAGATATTGAAACAGCATCGAGGAGAAATTATCTGGCACCCTAATGTATGAGGCGGTGAAGCATGCTTTTCTATCCAATATAAATCCTAAATTAATCTGCAGAATTATTAGACCAGTTATAAACTTGAGGTCACAAGGTGTAAGACCAGGATTGGGGCTATGTTTAGGTCTCTGTAGCTTATGGTCTGTCAATAATGTTATTAAATATTTTCACTACATGGATCAGCGTGACCGAACAATTAATGTTTAATTAAAATTTGCATTTTTGATTCAAAATATGTTTTCCTCAATTAACAAATGTATTTTCAATGTAAATAATTAATTTCTAAACTGTTCGTTTTCAGTAACACTCTGCATGGTTTAAATTTTAGCTGAACCTAAGTTCAGAACAAACTCAAACATATTGAACTTATTATATTATGTTAATAATCACCAAATAAAATAAATTTTGGAAGATGATGTTCACGCCGTTATATGTAACAAATAACTGCAGTTACCTCACAATTTGTTGAAGTAAATAACTAAGAGCAAATTATAAAGTACATTTTATTTAATAATCAATTTATCAAGCTGTAATGTAAAATGCAACATCAGTTTACAAAATATTTTTACAGAATCCGTAAATTCAATCTCATCACTTTACATGTATAGTGGCTATAATTGTATGTTTAGGTAGCAACAGAGGGCATTGCATCCGAAATGTGATTCGGTTCAGAATTTATACACATGAATCTGAAGTTTCTTTCGGAATCATGCATATGTCCATTGGTCCTAAATTATCGAAAACTTCTTTTTCCATCTCTAAATATACGCACATTTTTTTCCATTTTGGAAGACATTCTTGTTTTGGACAAGATAGTAGTATGGTACAGCTAATTCCTCTTGTGCATTTTAAATATAAAGCACGATGTCATTATATTTAATTTACCATTAGTTTTTATATATCATCTGATATCAAATAGATTTTACAAAAGAACAAAAACATCTATGGATAACTACACAATTCGAAAACAACGTTAACAAACATAAACAATCGAGAAATGCGGAATCTCCTGGAAATGGACATTCTAAATAGTATCTGGTGTCTCGGCGGGTAAATGGCCCCTGATTGATTCACTATTAATCTGCATGAAGAGACCAACAAACCTAAAACACATCCAGTTCCAGATTCCATTAGGAAAACATATCAACACTGATTCAAATTATGAATAAAAGATGCGTGTGCTTAACAATTTTGCTGAGTCGCAGTTGATGATTGGTTACAATGTCCCGACATATTACCACAAGCCCTCCACCTCTGGGTCGCGAGTTTGAATACCATGTTGGGCAGTTGACATGTACTGATCGCTTATCTTTGGTTTTCCTCTGGATATTCCGGTTTTCTTTCACCATAAAACCGTGCATGTCCTTACATGACTCCGGCTGTTATTAACAAAACTGAACAAACAAACCAAACAAAATTTATCGGTTTAAGAAAAAATAATGTTAAGTTATACTGTGTAGTTATAGTATAACATATTTTGCTAATTCATTTGTATTTTATTTGCCCTTTTAACAAAATCAGTATGATCTCGCGAATATGATGCCCAAATGAACCGGCCACTAAATCGTCCCGACGAACTGGAGGCTACAGTACCCGGATGGAGTGTCGACTAGAGTACCCGGATGACTGGTGACTATTACACAGATGAAGTGTCGACTAGAGGACCTGAATGAACTGATGACTATTACACAGATGAAGTGTCGACTAGAGAACCTGAATGAACTGGATACTAAAGCACCTGGAAAACAAGGCGACTAGCTATAGATTGCCATAATAAAGTGACTACCACTAATACCATATTTACTAGCGACTAGTGGACCCGAAATTAATGATAGCCATATTCTCCACATCCTTCATGCTCCAGGGGATACTGTCACTGTCGTTATATCCACCTCTGGACTACATCAGAATGAAGGCAGTTCAGCGGGGAGAAAGCAGTATTGAGGACGAATACTCCGATAGATGATCTGATATTACTATGAGTTAATAAGTTACCAATGTCAACAAAATATGATGATGTGTCAGAACTTCTGAACAAAAGGTTCATATATGCATGCTTCTTTGTATAGAGCATGGATTCCAAAGAACTCCATCTATTTCTTACAATGAAACTAAGAACGCCCATAGATATATTTCCATGGATTTAGTATATAGCTATTCAAAGTTCATGCTGATCATTGTGGTTTTATTCTTATTTTCCTGGATTCATCAATATGCAAACAACCAAAATACATAAATATATATGCTTTATATAGCTGTCTGCACATTGCATGGAATTTGTTTTCCTGGAAATGCTTCCATTTAAATAATTATGAAGATACATTTTAAACCTGTATACTTATATAAATACAATAGGCAATATGAGCTCTGAATCGTAACCTTTTATGCATATCTGTCATCAACAGAGCTCTAAAACTTCTTTAGCAGTGTAATTTTTATTCACGTTAAAAAGAAATATTTCAATATCTTGCCAATTGTAAATGTACAAGTTGACACATCCCGACATTTTTACAATGATTTTGAGACAACTGCTGATTTGAAATCAATGTAGAACTTAAATTTCATATTTATCCACAGAAAATTTTGAAAAAGACTTTTGTTAGATATTTTTGCACCACAAAAATACAAATAGTGTAAGTTATTAAGAAATCTACATATTCAAAACGAAATTTCTTTTAAAATATGCAAACTTCTAATTACAACTCAATCTGGAAAGTCTTAAAGACATTTTGGTATGCAACGTAGGACTCAAATGGACGCCGCTCTTGAGACATAATACAATAAAGAACTTTTCTTTTTAAGTTGATATGAATGCACACAATAAAAATGCAGTGAAATGATACATTGAGAAATACGTTTGATTTCTCGTCTTCGAGAAGCATATGAATATTTAAGTGATGAGAATTAAGTGTATGGTTGTTGCCAGAAACAGAAATTATATTTCACAAGTCAATTTACTATGAATTGAAAATTGAAAAGAAATAATTTTTCAATTCAATGGAGGCGCCATAATGCTAGTAAAATATACTATAAAAGAGTATCTATATACATTATGTAAGTTGTAGCATCTCACATCGCCATGGTCTCTAAAAACAGCAATATTATTATAAAATATTAGTCAGTCAAGTTAAGTTGACAGAATTGTTCTGTCGTTATGTGTGTGTGTCGTTGTGTGTGTGTATTTTTGTGTTGTTTTGTTGGTGTTATTTTTTCGTTTTGTCAATGCTTTATTCTGACGTGAGACTGTGTCGACTTTGACTTAGATTTGACCTGGATTTGTATTAGTGATGTAATCAAACAAAGGACGCTTAATCTCTTGAAACTCTTGGAACATCTTATCTTTTTTTATAAACAGGATTTGCACAATATGATGTTGTTTTATAATGCGTATAATATAGCGTTGACATTGCCCTTTAACACCATTTTAATTTCTTTCTAATAATAATTCTCTTTAACGTTTTTCGTTGTAGTATTTCTATTTGTTAATATAGTTGTAGTTTATATAAAAAAAAATAAATAGCATAGTGACATGTTGATGGAGAATGACCGGTAGACGTTAATGACCTAAACAAAAGGTAGATACAATATACACGGAAGTTATATCCTCAAACTTTTTAAAATATGATTCTTTAACATGTGTAGGAACAAATGACTATTTTCATTATATTGATAACAAAACATAGCATAGCCTAGAGTTATATTAAACCGAAACTAAAATCATTTCTACCATTATGCCAATGAGGTAAACACAAGATAGCAAATGGGCAAGAATTTGGAAAATTATTATATTTTTTAAAAACAAATTGACCAACACACCAGATACTATCTCTAATTACATTCTCTAATTCGTGGGCGTAAACATTTGTAACACATGTAACATATGTACAGATGTTCTGTATCCCGAATCAATATCTATCACTGAGAACTCACAACAGGAGGTGAACTGGAGTCTTACTAATCCAATGCATGATAACAAACTTAGCCACAATATGTAGCTGAAGTCAGCGTAAACATGGTTACAAGGGATGTTTTCACATTTTATATTTTTAAATTATTATCCATCGTAATTTTGTATCTTTAGAGGGCATGGCCATTAGTGTTAGGGAAAGTGTACTTGATATTACATTATACATTTTGATTTTTAAATAAGAAACAATGTATCTGTTCCTTATTTGCTAATTAATCTTAGATCATAATGATTTTATTATTTGAATTCCGTATTTTTTTAACACTTTGATGAAACTATGTGAATATGTTGGTCTTTTTATTTATTTTTTACATACATCATTTCGTTTCATACCTGAATTTTTCTCTCAGGTCTGATTTGTTATTTCTATTATGAAATTTGCTTTTGTGTATCACTGTGCAGTTGTTAGTCTATGTTGATCTTTTATGAGGTGAAGCAACGTTTCTGATTGATATGTATCTATGATTTGTTGAAACTAACTACTTGAAAATGGCAGGGTTGAGTTATTAACTTATGGGTTTGCAGCGAAATACTAACTTATCCTTTAAATCATGTTAGTTTGAAATAATGAGTTGATGTACATGAAGTGAACATTCTGAAAGGTTTGAAATATAGAAAAATATTTTTGATATAGACTTATTTAAAAAATAGCTCAATGATAATATAATAAAATATAATATATTATAATATAATATATAATGTACAAATACATACATGATGCGTTCTTTATAGTGCTAAATAGTATCTCAATAAAATCATAGGTATATTACATGTAATTGATGAAACCATTTTGTAAAAACATGATCTATTGTAAAAGATATTTTACAAGCAATTTGTAATACTTTCCTTACACCAAATAATTTGTATTAGAAAGGTCATTTAGCCAAATCAATTGGTATGTTTCTAACATTTTCACAATTCTATGAATTAAGACAAACATATGTTTTGCCAGTAAAACTTTATCAAGACCAAAATTCCGGAAGCCGTAGAAATCAATAGTGTTGGTCCAATTGTTTAGTTAGAGGTCGTAGCTTGTTAGGGGATACCAACCCGGGGAGAAAGGTCTGCAGAACCGTGAGTGTGTAATTAAGCCCAGAAAACACGACTTCTCAGCAGAACTCTATTCCCTTGGGATATTGTTTAATTACAAAAAGTTCTTTTGTATCGTAGTAGGAATGTATCGGAAATTTTGCCCGTCTCAACTCCAGGTACCGCTAATGAGAGACCCCCTAGAAGGCCGTTTGCTAACAAAATGATACTTTCTACCCGTGTTGCTGGCTTCCAGTGGAGATATCATTCAGTCAACGTTTCATCTGTTGGCGGTACTGAGGCGGTTGCTGCGTCGGTGTCCTTGGTGACACCCGCGTGTTCCAGTGGACAACACGCGGTCCTATTCACGTGCGCACTTAGATAGCCACGCCCATTAAACGCCAATTTAAATGTTCTTCGTGTCAAATGCAATCGTCATCATACTCATGCTCTCCACGTGGTTCCAGTTGAGTGAAGAGATGTGATTAGCCTGGAGGACAGTTTCTTTAGGAGGAATTGTCCCTATTGTGTTGTCAAAAATTCAATTGGGTCAGCAAGTTACATTTTTGTAATGACGTCATCATCATTTTTATAATTACGTTATTGGTATTGAATACATTCTATTTCCACATTTTTAAACAACTTTTTGCAAACTATCTATCCCATAAATTTGATCTCAGCGGATTTGTTTTACTCGGACTAGTTTCTGTTACTTGTGGGGCTGTCCAATATGTATTAAAAATATATGCATATACATATAAAAATATTTTTAATTTGAAAATTTATCTATTTTACATCAATAGCGAAATAAGTTATATAACTAGGGTTCCTAGATTGGGATGAAACCAGAGTGTCCGGAGAAAACCCACATGGTCACAAAGCTGAACCCATACATTTTCATATCCATGGCCATCCTCGATACTCCAGGGGTTACTATCATTGTCGTTATATATACGTCAGTGATAGTAATCCCTGGAGTATCGAGGAGGGTCCGCGGCCAGCTAGATTTAACCACTACACCAACCAATTCCCCATTATGAACGACCATCACGCTTACATTTGATACTAATGCAAACAAATCTTTCTAGACTTCGCTGTTCTTGACCCTCTGAGTTGTAGCTAACTTTTTAAAATCGTTTGTCTTGTGTGAATATTCAAAATAATAACAACGATGACATTCCATAATTTATCTATTCAAAACTGCCGTTAGTGTTCACATTTTTTGGTAATAAAAACTAAAACTCTTATCCTAAAGATGTATTGTAACACCATTGCAAACATCCTAAATACAACTATAGCATGACAGCTAAATCATGACCTGTGATAAAACCAAAGTTTATGTTATCGATACGAAAATTAAATTTTCATATGACCATCGAGTGACTGATAAAAATAAATGAACAATTAGACTGGTGATCTTTGATAAGAAAATAATGCTTAATCATAAAACTATATGTATATTAAATTTCCCTTCTGAATTCCATGTTCCCGATTTTATTTACGATAATTGGTATATTGTAACACGCTGTTGGTTCAAATAAATTAATAATTGACATCGATGTGTTAATTTCTGTATGTTTGCCAACTAAGGTCTTTATCAGTGCATATTAAGGTCCCAACACTGTGGAGGGATGCTTTCCCGTGAAATCGTTATATGAAAATTAATAAATTATTGCATTTGCCTTTGGCAGTGCAAATATATATCACGGTAATATGAAATACCATGTAATATTATAGATACATAACAACTTTATTGTGTCCCGTGTGGATTCTTCGTTCTATGATCCACAATCCGGGAAACAATTAAATCTTAAATTAGAATCGGCAATTTCCAATAACATTTTGTGAAATACATTTTTAAACAAGCATGACGTAGTGATTTGAGTTGAATTAGATGCCAGAATAATATATTACTATCAAACGTTATCATGTCTCCCGGGGTTACGGAAGTACGACATCTGTGTCCACGGACCCAGCTGTTTCCAGGGAAGGGAAAGGATGAGTGACAGTAGATCATAAACTTTATCACTTTGATCCCTTTAAAGTAAAATTGTATTTATAAACATGCTGTGAACGAATTGCATCTTAGAAATTCAAATCTAGAGATTACAACATAATGTTATTACAATATGATGTTACGTTAGGTTACATGCACTTTTGTGTTTATTTTCGTTTTGCAGCGTTTCTAAACCAAAAAATATTCCGTAGATAAAGTCCAATGTGTTTGAGAGACGAAATGACCAAGTGATTGAGTTTCCAATATTCTCCAGCTAACCCATCACCTTTAGGGTGAAGAAGTGGTAAAGGTATTCGAACTTCTAAATCTTACACATATAGCATCTTCGGGTTACGGTGGAAGAGTGGAAAAGGTGCTCAATATTTCAAAACAAATTCTCCAATTTTGTGTCATTGGTTTGAAACCAACTTCAGACAGTCGTCATATCACTGACAGAACCGCTTGTTTTCAAGGGTATTTTGATTACATTATATTGGCTTTACCACGTTCTGCTATCCCGACTTTCACCGCCGATAATGGAAATTATGGTTTAAAACTCTTCGAGACAAAGAGACAGAGGACTAGTGATTAAATACCGACACCTTATTCAATCAGCCACCAGGACCAAGAGGTGGTGGCTAGTGGTAGAATATCAGACACATTAACTACTCAAACATTACATCCTTCAGTTTTTGAACACCAAAACCCAGAGGTAGAGGACAAGTGGTAGAATGTCAGACAACTACTTGTCCACCACAACCTACAGATGGAGAATAGGGGTAGAATGTCAGACACCTCAATCATTCAGCCACCATAACCCCGGGTGGAGGGCGATTGGTAGAATGCTAGACACATCAACCATTCAGCCACCATCACCCAGAGTTGGAGGGCTAGTAGTAAAGTGTCAGACACCTTAACCACTCAGTCGCCACACTCCAGAGGTAGAGGGCTAGTGGTAGAATGTCAGACATCTAACCTACACGGACACCACAACTAAGAGGTAGAGGGCTAGCGGTAGAATGTCAGACACCTTAACTACTCGGACACCACAACCCAGAGGTGGAGGGCAAGTGGTAGAATGTCAGACACCTTAACTACACGGACACCACAACCCAGAGATAGAGGGCCAGTGGTAGAATGTCAGACACCTTAACCACTCGGACACCACAACCCAGAGGTGGAGGGCTACCGGTAGAATGTCAGACACCTTAACTACACGGACACCACAACCCAGAGGTGGAGGGCTACCGGTAGAATGTCAGACACCTTAACTACACGGACACCACAACCCAGAGATAGAGGGCCAGTGGTAGAATGTCAGACACCTTACCTACAAGGACACCACAACCCAGAGGTAGAGGGCTAGTGGTAGAATGTCAGACATCTTACCTACACGGACACCACAACCCAGAGGTGGAGGGCTAGTGGTAGAATGTCAGACATCTTACCTACACGGACACCACAACCCAGAGGTGGAGGGCTAGTGGTAGAATGTCAGACATCTTACCTACACGGACACCACAACCCAGAGGTGGAGGGCTAGTGGTAGAATGTCAGACATCTGACCTACACGGACACCACAACCCAGAGGCAGAGGGCTAGCGGTAGAATGTCAGACACCTTAACTACTCGGACACCACAACCCAGAGGTGGAGGGCTACCGGTGGAATGTTAACACCGACACCACAACCCAGAGTGAGGGTAAATTCACACTTAACTACCGGACACCACAACCAGAGAGTGGAGGGCTACGGTAGAATGTCAGACACCTTAACTACACGGACACCACAACCCAGAGATAGAGGGCCAGGTAGAATGTCAGACACCTCACTCGGACACCACAACCCAGAGGTGGAGGGCTACCAGACACCTTACTACACGGACACCACAACCCAGAGATAGAGGGCCAGTGGTAGAATGTCAGACACCTTACCTACAAGGACACCACAACCCAGAGGTAGAGGGCTAGTGGTAGAATGTCAGACACCTTAACTACACGGAACCACAACCAGAGATAGAGGGCCAGTGGTAGAGTGAGAATGTCAGACATCTTACCTACAAGGACACCACAACCCAGAGGTAGAGGGCTAGGGTAGAATGTCAGACATCTAACTACAGGACACCACAACCAGAGATGAGGGCTAGTGGTAGAATGTCAGACATCTTACCTACAAGGACACCACAACCCAGAGGTGGAGGGCTAGTGGTAGAATGTCAGACACTCTGACCTACACGGACACCACAACCAGGAGGGGCTAGGGTAGAATGCAGACACCTTAACTACCGGACACCACAACCCAGAGTGGAGGGCAACGGTAGAATGTCAGACACCTAACTACTCGGACACCACAACCAAGGTGGAGGGCTACAGTAGAATGTCAGACACCTTAATACACGGACACCACAACCAGAGATAGAGGGCAGTGGTACAATGACACCACAACCAGAGGTGGAGGGCTACCGGTAGAATGTCAGACACCTTAACTACACGGACACCACAACCCAGAGGTGGAGGGCTAGGGTAGAATGTCAGACCCTTACCTACAAGACACCAAACCCAGAGGTAGAGGGCTAGTGGTAGAATGTCAGACATCTTACCTTACACACGGACACCACAACCCAGAGGTGGAGGGCTAGTGGTAGAATGTCAGACATCTTACCTACACGGACACCACAACCCAGAGCTGGAGGGCTAGTGGTAGAATGTCAGACATCTTACCTACAAGGACACCACAACCCAGAGGTGGAGGGCTAGTGGTAGAATGTCAGACATCTAACCTACAAGGACACCACAACCCAGAGGTGGAGGGCTAGTGGTAGACTGTCAGACATCTTACCTACACGGACACCACAACTAGAGGTGGAGGGCTAGTGGTAGAATGTCAGACATCTTACCTACACGGACACCACAACCCAGAGGTGGAGGGCTAGCGGTAGAATGTCAGATACCTTAACTACAAGGACACCACAACCCAGAGGTGGAGGGCTAGTGGTAGAATGTCAGACATCTACTACACGGACACCACAACCCAGAGATAGAGGGCTAGTGGTACAATGTCAGACACCTTACTACACGACACGGGTGACAATGTAGAATGTCAGACACAACACCACCAGAGGTAGAGGGCTAGCGGTAGAATGTCAGACATCTAAGATACACGGACACCACAACCGAGGTGGAGGGCTGGTGTAGAATGTCAGACATCTTACCTACACGGACACCACAACCCAGAGGTGGAGGGCTAGTGGTAGAATGTCAGACATCTTACCTACACGGACACCACAACCCAGAGGTGGAGGGCTATTGGTAGAATGTCAGACATCTTACCTACACGGACACCACAACCCAGAGGTGGAGGGCTATTGGTATAATGTCAGAGACATTACCTACAAGGACACCACAACCCAGAGGTGGAAGGCTAGTGGTAGAATGTACACCTCAACTGCTCGGCCAGCACAAGCCATAGTCGGAGGATTAGTTATAGAATGTCAGACACCTTAACCACCCAGCCACCACAACTCAGAGGTGGTTGGCAAGTGGCAGAATGTCAAACACCTAACTTCCCAGCTACCACAACCTACTGACGGAGGTCTAGTAGCAGAATGCTGCATCTCTTCAACACATGGTCACCACGATCAAGAGGAGATCCAATGGAGGAATGTTTGACAAAACCGGCCTCTCACATTAATTTATTATAGATCATATAGATATTTACTGATTTCTGAAAACTCTTTCACCGCATGTGTAGAGATCTGCATTCCCTAACAACATTTAAATTTAAATTCAAATACTATTTGTTGCTTTGTTTGGGTTTTTTTATTGAAAAAAATTGGTTCATGAATGAAAAAGTTAAAGCGTAGCTCGATTTTATTATTAATTATTTCAAATGAAAACCATTGATACAAAACACTTTATCGCACATGTAATCGCAGACATGTATTATTTTCTCATTAACCCGTAATTTAAGCCAATGGCTGTAATTGAATATGAACATTCAATATTCAATTCTATATTAGTTGATTTGAATATTGTTTTTATAAATCATTTGATAAATTGAATCACTTTGGCATATCAGCGTCATTAATTTTACGATGAGGATGGCATTTCGCTGTAACTTAATATTCGAGTTTTATTTCTGTATTGTCTGTGTTCCCCTATACTGTCATCTCCAGACGCTAAACAGTCGAATAACGACAGTTTCGATGAAAATGTCAAAATTCGATGTGTAATTTCCACTCCCCGAATCACCATCTGGTTAAGCGAGCAAACGATAGTCGGGTTTTAATTAGCTCCAGAAGTCGTTATAACGGCTAGATAAGAGAAGAGATTTAACCCCTAACAATAGAAAATCCTTCCCTTTATTAATTTCTGATTTCTTTATTATCTTTGTGATTTGGATTCGCCATGAATAGTAGACATTTTTTAACTGTGACGTTATTGCTAATATTTTTTGGTACTTTTTAGTAAAATTTTATTCAGCTTACTTAAATGAAAAGTAATAAACATGAAATATTGAAAGAATGTGATATGCTTAAATCAATCAAAAAATTGTTTTAAATTTGATTATAATTTTGACTCATTTCGTCAATTCATAACCGTTAACTATTTTATTTATCGAAATTTCAAGCAGTTAAGTATATGTTTAAATGGGTTTTAAGCTAACCATACATTTTAAAATTGTGTTGTTTATAAAGCATGACCGGTGAAATTTCGACCTCGAAACTTGAGGATAATTGTAAGATAAGACTCGATAATTACCTGTCCAATTTGCCGGTCCAGGTGTGGGCTAGGCGACGATTTGGGTAAAAAAACGGACAATAATGCTTTATTTTTGAGCAGTACGAAAGATAATTGGAAAGATGGACTGTAAAATTATAATAACCAAATGTCATAATTATGAAAAACTTGATAGCTCATTGTGTTTCGTACGTAAATCGGCGTGGCCGCAGCATTCGTCTGCCTAATTAGTGTTAAAAAGCGGGGGGCTGTTTGGATTTATTGGAAAATCATATTATCACATACACGCCACAAGCAGATCAGAAATATCCCCTCATCCTGTACTTGTCAACACCATTGTATGACTACCATAAGAAATATTTGAGCATATAACGATGATTCGTGGCAGCTTATACTCCAACAAAAGATTTATATCTGATAAAACACACAGATAAATCCTCAAAACATCTTCATATGTTGCATCAAGTACATATTTTTTATATAAGATTGTATTACTAGATATCATATCCATTTGCGATAATCGTCGTATGGAGGTTTACTCTGGGATATCCGAACAAAACCTTTTTGTTCATAAATATAGGTGTGAAAAAGGCGCAAAGAGAAAAGACTAAATAAACAAATCAAGAAAAAAGTTAAATTTAATAAAAATATAAATATTCAGAAATTTCTAGTCGCTCAATTATGTGACGTACTTGATTGTAATCTTGTAATGATATCATT
This sequence comes from Argopecten irradians, assembly GCF_041381155.1. Taxonomy (NCBI): domain Eukaryota; kingdom Metazoa; phylum Mollusca; class Bivalvia; order Pectinida; family Pectinidae; genus Argopecten; species Argopecten irradians. The sequence continues at coordinate 34,972,575 of NC_091147.1, read as the reverse complement.
CACCCGACTGCTGTGTTCATGTTTTGGTAACACACGTTTTTCTTTTTCTTTTGTAGAATCAGGTTTATACAGATATGAACAATCCTGTATCTCTAACTACCTATTCATCAATTGGAAGCAATATACAATGGAAATTTATGATTCATTATAAATTTATGAGGGTAATATACATTTAACACGGTCAGAACATGATACAACAATGTCTAGCAATTTTTGGAGAGCCTTGCACATTATATCATTGTTAAATGTTTCACTTTATAAAGACAGATAATGTAAACTATTTTTTCTTCGCGTGCTATTAACTTCCCGAATTTCGCGATCAAAGAACTTTCCGCGAATTGATCTCTACATGGTACCTTGATTTATTAAAATTTATTTTAATCTTTAAATCCATGAATTTCAATGTTAATTCTTGCAAACTTCTTTTGGAATTGAACTCGCGAAATCAATAGTCGAGGAAGAAAGCTGGTTTTAAACAGTTCACAATTTTACCAAATAAACTAAAGTATCTCTAGAAAAATGACAAAATCATCACTTTATAACTTACGAGATAAATAAACAGTTCACAATATATCACAATATACCGGAATGTCATAAGAAAAAAGGACAAAATTATCATTAAATATATCTTTATACATGAATAACACAGTTCACAATATATCAGAATATGCCAAAATTTCACAAGAAAAAGGACAAAAGTTCTATTTTATATAACTTTATACATAAATAACCAGTTCATAATATATAGCAAAATACTAAATTTTCACAAGAACAGGGACATAAACATGACAGAATGTAACTTTATAGATTGATAAACTGTTTAAAATATATTACAATCAACCGAAATTTCACAAGAAAATGGAAGAAATCATCACATTGTATAACTTTATACATTATGTAGTTGAATTAACAGTTCAAAATATATCACAATAAACAAAAATATCACAAAATAAGGACAAAACCACCAATTTATGTAATATAGATCAATAAAAAGTTCATAATGTATCACGATAAAACAAAATTACACAAGAAAAAGGGCAACATCATCACATCATATATACTAGAATAAATCTGAGATCATGAGACTATATAAATGGCATAAGTATGTAAACTGAAGAATTGGTTTAGGTATACAATTTCCCACAGACTACAGTTGGTACTTGACTTGGGGGCTAGTCCAAATATAACGTACAAAGACTAAAGGTATTCACACGTGGGGCGTCAAAAGGAGCGAATAGAATTAAAACCAAATATTACAGAATAGAGATCAAAATAAAAGCTGAACTTCTTTAGAATTACAATAATTGCATTCAACCTGATGGCAATTGATTATATTTTTGATAGAGTGTGTGAGCTAGGATACATTTAAAAAGCTTTGCTCTACTTTGTCAACAGAGGTTCTTCAATCAGAAAATCTGCCTAACATTACATACAACTCCTGCTCTATCATTAGAGTAGCGAAAACAAATATTTGCTCACTCTTTAACATGATGCCTCCTTTTGTCATAACGATAGTTACAGAGCTCTGCTAGAATGGTTTAAACCGATGAACCGGCTTCCTGGAGATCTGAATGAGATGAAAATTATACCGTTTACCCACCATTGTTCGTAGTTAACGAGTTGTACTGGTTCAATAGGAGAACAAGTAAGCAGAGTAAATGGTGGTATTTGAACACTCCGCGATCTCTTACGTCACAAGCACCTGATCTGCGTCGCTATTTGAGTGTCCCTTTTGGCGTAAATGTGATTAGGTCTGTAAGGAACTAGTTATACTTATTTCGATAGGTACAGCATGTTTTCTTAACAGCTTTTAATCTAAGAACTTGGTCAAGTGTATCTTTACATAAGATATTCTCTTCTTGACAAAACATGATACTTGTAATATCAAGATGATACAGGTGTATTTATGTTTTCTTTTTTTCCATCTTCTTAAAGTTGTATTGAATGTATATTCAAATACTTACCCATTACCAAATAAGAAATGACACAGCACTATATTCAGCAAAATATATCTTAATACTTTCCTATTTTCGCTCTATATTCAGCGAATAGATTGCTAATATTGATGATAAAATTAAATTGAAATACAAGTTAGTCAATGTACATAGGTTAATCATTTCAACTTGAAGAAAAACTTGGCCTGGATTATTATATGAAAATCATATTATTAACAACCAGGGGTATAAAATATCTCCCATGTGTACAATATGTTGCAATGTGTGGATACCTTTATGTTTGGGAGGCTGCGGAGTATATTCGTCTTGTGTCTCCTTGCAATAGCGGAAAACTTGCCTTTTTATAGTGCTACCTCACTGAACCATGATGTCGAAGACACCCAATAACACACCCCACTCGTTCACATTATACTGACAAAGGCAAACCAATTGTCCAACTCCCTTTGTGCTGAGAGCAAAGCAGCAGCAGAAACTATCACTTTTATAGACTATGGTGTGTGTCGGACAGAGGAAGGAACCCAGAGCTTTTTTTCAAATAGCGAGCGTTCAACTGAGGGTCAAAGTGAGAAAATGTAATAGATCTCTGATAGGCTACTTACAGGCCTTCTCCGAACCGTTCATAAAATATATATATTTGTAAATAAAGCAGAAATATATATTGAACAACAATATTAAGGTTTTATTCCAAAACAAAGATTAAAAGTAAAAATCTGAAAAAGGCAATACATTATAAAAAATACAACTCGATACGAAAAAAATGCAGATCTGCAGAGCCAGGTCCGAAATTCCTTAATTCATTCGCCCTTGATTGCACATTTAGGCTCTTTTTAATCAAATACTCGACCAGTTCAGGAAGGATGAGTTAAGTAAAAGATCTGCACAGGAAAAATCATGCCTAAAGTTAAGGAAATTTAAACAAATATTCCTTTAGATGTTTTCTATGATAAGTTCAAGTATGAAACTTCCTAAAATTAATGAATATGTTCCGTTAGGGTCAGAGTCTTTCTGCTACGTTGATGATATGCCAGTTCATGCGAGACTATGGTGAATCTACTATAATCGAAGAAAAAAATGCGGATTTTAGGATGAATTCAACTCCTGATCGAATAGAGGACCTCGAAGTAAATAGGAATGAGCCATTCGGCATTTGAAGAAGCTAGGAACATGTCCTTATTTTATCACATGAGAAAAGAAACTATTTCTCGGTGAGACCTTATGTTGACTACCGATGGTTCAACCTACAAGTGTAGTTGAATTAAAGAGAGCTGAATTATGTTATTTACTCATTGTTTATCCCCCTTTTCTGTCTGTAATCGTAATTTCTGTCCTGATATATTCATATACGCAAGGCGAGGCCAATGCTAGTATATAAAACGGCGTTAGCTATAGGTATCCAGATAAAACCGGTCGGTAACTAGATGTAATAAAAAAATACTAACTTTTAACAATTTCGTATATTCATATCTGTAATATGGTAAGGCATCCTTGATACTCCAGGGGTTACTTTCACTGACGTTACATCATGTATATAACGACAGTGACAATGACCTCTAAGTATCGAGGATGATAATAGGGCGGATATAATGAAGTGTTGACGACAGTGAGAGTAACTCCTGGAATATCGAGGGTGATGATAGGTTGAACGTTCGTAAAGGAAACAAAACAAACTTGGCCACACTTTGAGACGCTTGTTCATTTCATATTTTTTTTAATTTTGGTTGAAGCAACAAATAAAGCTTCATCATATTTAGACTTAATTCAAAGATTGACACTTCGATTGAGCCAGTACCTGTGACAGATTTGGAATTTAAATAAAATTCCATACGTAAATTTAGAAATTAGACAAAAATCCCACATTAAACAAACGCACCCAAACAAACGCACCCAAAGTGCTTGAAATAGATTTGACGCCTACGGTCGAAAATGTTATACTTCCACTTTAAATTAGGAAAAAACTTCTTCACTTTAAATGGCAAATATTTCCGCCACATGCCAGTTGTATCAGTCTGCTAAATATAAATTGAACTAAATTTGGGATTTGCTCTTACAATTGTAATCAAAGTTTCATTTAGAAATAAATTGTATACTTCACACATCACCGTCTTTCGCTATTTGCAAATTATAGATTTATTTTCCGGAAATAAATGAACTCAATAAAGTTTGATACAGACGGATAAGAAAACGAAACTCGCCATCCAGGTAAATATTCGGGGGAAAGGCTGGAATGCGAATGTATATACAAATATTAAAATTCGTATCAACTGTCAAAGTGTATGTGTCCAGGTGTTCGATTCGGCAAATTTCAAGCTTCTGACAGACATAGGAGGTTATGTCAATATTTGATCAATGTAAATAAAACGCTTGTATCCTTCAGCGAGGTTGACTTTCCTTGAGCACAAATATTAACTTTGCTACTACAGGAGAATCCGTCCATTAGTATTGCCGGTCGCTCAGTCAACATTGCAATACTTTAGTGCGTAGACTTGAGTTGAAATCATTCACACTTTCCCTCCATTTTATTGACACAGAATTAGCCAAGAGGCGTAACAGACAAGGAAGGGTAACATCAATTTTACGAACTTATAGTACATATATATCGAAACGGAAAAAATTAGTCGCCACTAAGTTGTACTTGACAATATATGGCATTGTCTGTCTGTAGAAATTATCTGTTGTATCTACTTACAGATACGTAAAACAGGGGATAGAACAATGGTGCGCGTGAAAGTAAACAATCGTTGACACGACTGATTGTATCGTCTGCGAAGTAGATGTCCGAGGACCTTCGCTCGGTTTGTAGTCGATCCGATTTTGTAGCCAATGTGACGACACTCTTCAAAGTTCTTTGATGATTCTATAAAACGGTCTACGTCCATCTATAGAGCGACGGATAGTATTGTTTCCAAAGGTCATACTATCATATGGGAGGGAAACTCGAGGACAAGAATCTTGGTTGGTTCATGATATTGTTCAATGCTAATAATAAGTTATCCTAACCTCTGAAACATGACAAAATACCATATTGAAGATAAATATTTGTTCTCTTATTGAAAAAAAGATTTCTCCTGATTTTACTATTATTATTATTATCGAAGGCTAGCTAGCATTTGCAATTGGTAATTGCAAGGTAGAGCAATATTACTTATTCGGTACGGGTATTATGTTCGAAGGCTAGTAACTGCAATTGGTGATTACCAATGTGAAATCAATTATTTGGTATTGGAATGTGCAAGGTTTTATTAGTGGATGGAAGTCAGAGTACCCGAAGGAAAATCACAAACCTATAACAAGTGAAAGGCAACTGTCCTACAGAATGACGAAAGCTACCTGTGATTATTTGGTCCACAGGACCTCTACTTGGCATTGTTCGTCAGTGTCTAGATAAAGCCAACTCGAACATAGAAACAAATAATCTTTTTATTTATTTTTCTTGTACAAGGATTAAACTTAAATTTTATTATCTTTCTTGCTCTCTTACACTCTTATTCCCCACTGACTTAGTCAGAACTCTATCTTCTCCAAATCCACATATTCATTTAATTGTTCTCCAATTTTTTCAGCACTAAATAAAAATGACAACAAAAAGTGAAATTGGTCATTAGAAATGATTTTCGTGTATGTTCCATTGACAAGCCATTGTTTGTTTGGTCATGCATTGGTTCAAATTAAAATAAATGCGCATGTTGAATTACCTGTAATTGCTAGCACCGAATCCACAATGAGACCAGTCAATGTTTGAAGCTTCTGATTTTCATTTTTGAAATATAATTATGACAAGCGCTCCTATGGATTACTCCTTTCACGGTCTGTGTAAGCGGTAAACCCAGAAAATATTTGTTTAGCAAATTTGACCAGTCGGGGAACATGAAAGGGATAGATACATTACTGAAAGGGCGAAGTATATTTATTCCTTCTTCTAATGAGATTCAACTGAACTATTGTTTGCTTAAATTAATTGTCGGTTGTTTGGGCTATGTTCAATATATTTGTGTAAACTATGCTCTGCATATTTAGGTTCGGTCTAGCTTAGCAATTTAACACCTTTCCCAATGACAAAGGAAGAAAAGCAAATAACATTTTTCTTTTATGTGAGAACACCTTTATGACTAAATGCCACGGAACGTCTGTGTATGACTGACCACAGAAGCTGTGTAAACTTAGGCGGGATAGAGGTCATTGACGAATTAGAATTCGGACATACCCTGAGGTCCAGACATAGGTGTTTGGACCAACTGGACAGTGAGAGCCCAGTTTCACGGTCATTCCTTACCATAAATTTCCCCATAGAAAAGCATTACAAAAGCTATGGAAAAACCTTAAACTAGGCCTTGGTGTTATATACAATACATTCTCTTGTTTCAAAAGATAGTCCAAGTTTCTAGCTGCTATATTTTTTTCACAACACCGCAGTAGTCAAAATATAAATTGTTTTCTTTGTAAAATATTAATTACTGAATTATTGATTAAATAAGAAGCAACTTGATAACATTCTAAGTGATTGTATTACCCAGATCTGCATCACTTTCCCCACCAATACAACGTGTCAACAATTCCTTAGATAGTGATACTGTATAACTGCTAATATTTGAGAGGATTTTAATTTCGTTAAATTCGCGAATTTATCTTATTGAGTTCGCGAAAATTAATTCCTCGCAAAATTGATCAAAATTGATTGCGGTTTACATATCACAGTCTGCCTTGTGAATGCCAGTTTCAATGATTACAAAGTTAATTTGTGGGAAAAAACTGTGAATAAGATTCAAACTTCGAAATCGCGAAAATTTACATCCGTGAAATTTTACAACTGTTAAGGATACAATAAATAAAATCAGCATATTAAATTACAGTATCTCGTTTTTATTTTGATTTAAATATTATTCTGTTTAAGCATTATTCTCAATTTCTGTGGGGTTTATGAAGTCATAGACGCAAATACATAATGTATATACAAATGGGATTAAACACATGCTTTAAACTTACGGACCGTCTTCTCCCGTGAAAAATAAATGAATGATGATATATACATATGACCGCAAATATTAAGGAAAATAATCATGGTACAAAGTATTTAAACTAGCTTTAAGATAAAAATTTACAATTATATACATGTCGGAAGCATGACAGTGTTTTTGTTCCTGCATGTCTGTTTAAATCACAATCGCAGATATAAGTACATGTGAATTACTTACTCATAATCTCTATCGTAAAGACCACTAGCGTTGACCGATATTTTCCCAGCTTTTTGTTATGCTATTTATTCGTCATAAATACAATTTGTTTATATATTCAACACGTCATAAAAATGTTGGTGTTCTATGTCGACCGAAATTGAAACTAGACATTATCAGACAGAACAATGAAGGTTAGATACAATAGATCTGTTATTTAAAATACTGTAAAGCGGTTTGTTTTTGTGGGTCAACATTTCTCGATTTTCGAGAATTATAATTTTAGCGAATTATGTGTTCATTGATTGACCACAAGAGGACAAGTGATTGATTGAATGATAGGGCTTAACGTCCTTGTTCCGGTTATAACCGATTCTAGGAAAGGACAAGTGATTTCCTAATTTATTTCTTTTAATTATCGTACATCCAATCAATGCGAGTTGGGCATACTCCCCCGAAATTGCTCATGCGAAAATATCATTCTCTTTAAAACTATCAACTAAGCTTGGATTATGCCGACATTAAGTTAACACGTTTTATAATAACAGGAAAATTACATGAACTTTCTATATTTATGCATTAATGACAGTATTTTTTTTAGTTCATAGGGGTATGAAAAAGATTTGCCAATCAGAAAGTCACATTTATAATATGTATTATGAAAATAAAGAAACATTAGTTATGATGGTATGAAAACCAAATTGCGGCTAATCAAAAAGTCAGATCTAGTATGAAGCAAAGAGAATTAGTTTTCTTCAAAATGTTTATTTTATTTCAATTGCTCCGGAGAACTGGTATGAAAAAAACCGTAATTTATGAAAGAAAAGGGTATTCATAATATATAAATGCTTAGAACACATAAGAAAAAACAACTTTCGGGTGAATTTATCTTTTCGAATAAAAAATGGCTTTTAATTTCAATTCTTTTTCTTATTTTCGTATTGATATCACAGACTTCTGACCAAATGTTTTTTATTTTAGTTTTAATAAAAGTGAATATAAAATCGGATTGAATTCAATGTTGATGGTTCCCATTAAGCTGAGAGAGTCCGTTACCGTCCTGTTACCAATTTTAATTCAAGTTTGTTCTTGGCCTTTGGGCTTAAGGCCTGACCTCTTCTGTTGACATTCAAGATGAAAGCAAGACGCGAAGATATTTGAAGTTCCAAACAGGAAACGCCTTCATGGTAGTAATCTTTTAGCGAGAGTGTTGAGTCAACATTATCATAAATGCTTTCCATTTTCACTGATCACTTAAGCAAGCAAATTAAACGTTTGATTGGATACGCTTAAATTGTTGTACTTATTTACCTGAGTTTGTAAGTATTATCAGGTGCAAAACTGACAGGTAAAAATCAGCCACTGTTCTAATTACCTATGAGAGTCCGTGTAAGCTATTAATATCAAGGACAACTTGGATTTTTACTTATGAAACTGAACAACTTCACAAGTCCGCTGTTATTATCAAATATTTTTTTATAAAAACGAAATAAACTTAATTTCCATACATACTATCAGGAAGTTTTAAAATGATTGCCTGGGTCTCCTCTATCCCTGTCTCCTCTGTCCCTGGCAACATACTTTGACATTCTGACCAAGATATGTATAGTGAACCCCGAGTCTCCTCTGTCCCTTGCACCATACTTAGGCATTCTGACCAAGATATGTATAGTGAACCCCGAGTCTCCTCTGTCCTTTGCACCATACTTAGGCATTCTGACCAAGATATGTATACTGAATCTCGAGTCTCCTCTGTCCTTGGCACCATACTTTGGCATTCTGACCAAGATACGTATAGTGAACCCCGAGTCTCTGTCCCTGATACCAGATTGAGGCGCTCTGTAAAATAGCTGTCCGGAGTAGCTCCGAGCCTCAAAATACCCTGATACCGAACTTAGACATTTTGTAAGATAATATGTCTACTGTAGTCCGAGTTTCATCTGGCTCTTCTACCAGACTTAGACATTCTGACCGACTGATATCTAGTGTAGTCCCTACGACAAGACAATGCATAATTCCTAGAAACACCTATTTTTTACCGCTATTGTCGCGGGAGTTTAGCTAGCCACATGCTGCTACGAAAATATAAAATATAAACTTTATTTATTTAACATCGATTACGAAACAAGTTATACAACTTATGCGAATCACTCTCGATAGCCCGGGTGTAAGCGCGCGAGGGATCTTAGCTGCTACGAAGAGAACTTGTATGAGAATAACCGTAGCTCGATTGTAAATATCAAAGACACCGATCATTTTATTTTTTTCTGTCACGAAAGGGCGGTTGATGGTGTTTCCTGTATATCTTTGTGATTATATCAGTCTCTTAAATACAAGAAGAGTGTATCTTGAAGTACTGCATATTGTTCCAATATAACAACAACAAAGTCCGCTATTGCGAGTTTAGGTATTAGTCAAATTGTTTTACTCTTAATAATGAGTGTTTCTTAAAGATGCTCCACCGCCGACAGAGCATAAATGATATTCATTATTTGAACAATAATTGGTGTTCAATCGTGTGTATGTATGTCTAATTAACACATTTTTTTTTTCATTTTGCCTTTGATGCATGCGCAATCGAGCCCTGCAGGTAGGGCGTTAGAATTGTACCTGCCGCCCCTATTGCATGATCGTAAAGGCGACTAAATTTAGGATTTTATCTTTTCTCTTCTTCCTAACTGACTTTATCCTTCCTAAGCCTCCCTTGGCACCGCCTCACTTTTGGCCTTGAGTTGAGCGTTCGCCCCTGTGAGGAAGGCTCTGGGTTCTGTCCCCTGGCCGAGACACACCAAAGTCTATAAAAGAGGTAGTTTCTGTTCCTGCTTAGCGCTCAGCAAAAAGGGAGTGGGACGACTGGTTCGCCAGTTGTCAGTATAATGTGACCGGGTGGGGTGTGTTGCTTGGTGTCTTCGGCAGCATGCTCCAGTGATATAGCACTATAAAAAGGGCAAAAGTTCCACTATACAAGAAGACACAACATGAATATACAGCAGTCTCCCGAAACACGCACCTCGCACAACATACACACAACACACCGCATACATGGGAGGCCGTCCTTACATGACCATAGCTGTTAATAGGACGTTAAACAAACAAACAAACAAAGCATGCGCAATCAGTACTTAATTCCATATAGGATATAGTGCGTCGGATTTTTTTCGGGATGCAATTAATTATTTTTCATATTTTCATCTTGACGTAGAATTAGAAGCTCAAACGTTTCGATGGTGTAAAGTAAGTAATTTTTGTAACTGTTTGTAACTGAAGAAAAATACTTAATCGTCTGCGCCTGTTTTTAATAGTAAAAAAATACTATTTGTCGACGGTGGAGCATCTTTATGTATATTTTTTTTTTTTTTTTTTTTTTTTTTTTTTTTTGCTATTGTATTCTATATTCCTGATCATTTTATGTATATGTTTACCTGTGACACTTCAATGAAATATTATTGAATATTGATCTTACCTTCATATTGATTGGATTGATTGGAGGAGATGATTAGTTTCATAACAGAGAAAGACGAGACAACTGGCCAGTTGAAATCTCTCGAGACTACGGACAAAGGGAGACAACTCCCATAAGGTACGTACTGTATCCAATGTCAATATACCTGTCACATAAATATGTGTTCGTGTTTTAACTTTCCAATTTTTCAGACATAGTTATTGTTGTCATCATGTATAAAAATCGATTTTATTGATTGCAAAACTAGCAAAATATAGACAATAGACGTCAACTTGTCTATCATTGAATAAGGAAATTTTTCACATAATCTGCCTGATATCCAGTCATTTCGCTCATGTAATATTGTTTCATATGTAACTAGTGTAATTCATAATGTATAGAAGGACATGTAGGTCGTTGGTTTCTCTCGGGTATTTTTTTTTTTTTTTTTTCATTTCGACCAAAAACCGGACATACCATTAATTGATCGTTTAGTCGCTAATAGTATTGTAGAAGACAGAAAATGTATAAATTAGGATTACTAAATTTAATAAAACATTGAATCGGAATGCAAATGAAAATTAAATGTTTCATAAAGGTGTTTTAATAAAGTAATTGTTCTCCTTTTTCAATGTTAAATGCGACGCTTGATTTCTTTTAGAATCCTCAAAACCTTAAGAAATGTTTGCATTTTTCTTTTTCATTGTGTCATTTTCCGATTAAAAAATAGCTAATCGTTCCAGAGTTCAGCACTTTTCCATCCTCAAAATAGCTAATCGTTCCAGAGTTCAGCACTTTTCCATCCTCAATATTCCATGGGTTACTTTCACTGATGTTTTATGTACCCCCTGGACTATCTCATAGTAAAACTGGAGGTAGTTCAGGAGAGAGAAAAAATGGACCAATCACATGCCTGTAGAGACTTCCTTTGAATATTACAGAGAGAGCGAAGCCCAACTTCATAGCAACACAGTCAACCACAGTGTACCGTTATACAATTATTTTGATGAACATCAACGGATCAAAATCCCATGTCTTCTTTTGCCGTCAGCTTCACTATGAGATTGATGGTCAAGTGGTGGATATAACGTCAATGATAGTAAACCCTAGAGTATGGAGGATGACACTTTCCGTAAACGAAAAAATACTTTCCTATTTACGGAAAGTGTCGAAGGTCCCCGATTGCCTTTCGATTCAGTTTGAAATGTATTTCGTAGCGTCGTCAATTGTGCGCAACCTTTGGTTTATACGCTCTGTTAATTCCTGTAACAGCTGTATTGGGAAATCAAGGTTTTACTAATTAATAACATTAATAGTAATTAATAGGTACGTTGTCATGCATGTTTGAGTATAGTATCGATTTTGTTTTAGAAGCAGAACACAGGAAATCAATATTTGATGGTTTTAATCGACATGCAGTGTAGAAACATGATCGTGTGACGTTATGATATTGCTTTATACAGTTCGAAAATTAATAAAGGTGTTCCAAATGATAGATGTACGTGTATTTGTTTAAACTAATTATAATTATAAATGTGTAGTCATAAAAGCACGTGTTAATTACATTACAACACTAATACAAGGAACGGAATCCCTAACTTTCAAAAATCGCTTTAAATTGTTGTTTTGTGCAGTCTTTTGAGGAAGGGAAATGTCCAATAGACCCGATACTAAATTAGCAATGACACACATGATCGCTAACCACTAGCTCAGGGCCGTAGGGTCCTTTTGCCCCCCCCCCTTTCGCCGACTGAAATGTTCTAAAAATGCATACTTGAAAGAAAAAAGAGTCCTCCTGCACATTTTTCCTACTTCATTCAAAAAACAATTTTCGCTGCGCGGCGCATTTCCTAAAACGTTCAAGCATATAATGTTCAAACCTTTAATAGTAGAAATTCAATACACATGAACTACATTTAAAATGTCCATTAAAGGATTCTACGTACTACATTTGTATTTTGAACAAAAAATGTCTCTTAAAAGATTACTTTGTTTATATGTCTTAGCAAGACAATTAATTCATAAGCCGGTATGTTCAGATCGAGCAGGGTTGCATTATGATATGACGACACAATTATCAGAATTATCATTTCTAAATGCAGGTTACTTCAAATCGAAAAATTACCATGGTAAGAACGCTTTAAAATCATTAAAATGCATCGTAAAACTCATCTTAGCCACTCTAAAACGTAATATTTTTTTCCTGGGGGAGACCCCCGAAACCCTCCAAACACTAAATCTTCGGGCGCTCGCAAATTCATCAAAATGCATCGTAAAACTCATCTTAGCCATTCTAAATCGTAATATTTTTTCCCGGGGAGACCCCCGAACCCCCCCAAACACCAAAATCTCGCGCTTTCGGGCGCTCGCAAAGTCATCAAAATACATTGTAAAACTCATCTCAGCCATTTTAAATCGTAATATTTTTCCCGGGGTCGACCCCCAGACCCCAAAATCTCGCGCCTTCGGCGCTCACACGCTAATTTGACCAATTTGCGTACATTCGTTAATGTCCTTTTATCGACCCCATGGCCACTGTCTATAAATGTGTACAAGGATTATATTAATGACATATGAAAAATGTATATAAAGTATATATGGTTGTGTTTTGAATTAATCTCCTCCTGTAGGTGCGGCGCGGTGGGGAGGGGGGTGTGTTGAATGAATCTCCTCCTGTAGGTGCGGCGCGGGTTACAAAATATTGAGGACCTTTGCCCACCATTACGTTTCATCTTCCTACGCCACTGTATCTGCTATTATAAAGCAACCAGAAAAACCCACTCACCAACAACCTCTCGTTTTTTCACTCTCTCATGTTCAGTAAAAGCTCATATATAGCCTCTCTTCCTTCCTTCACAGTCTCTCACACTTCTCAAATTTATCTCTTAGGCAAGCTCCCTCACTTTCTTTATTCCCTGCATCCCTATCTCTCCTTACCCTCTCCCTTTAACATTCTCTCTCACTCTCTCTCTCTCTCTCTCTCTCTAATTAGTTATTCACAAAAAAAGTTGTTTTAAGATTTTAGCCTATTTGATTCCAATGACCTTGAATGAAGAGCAAGGTCATTCATTTGAACAAACTTGGTAGCCTTTCATCCCAGCATGCCGCAAGCCCAATATGAGTACCCTGTGCCTTTCGGTTCTTGAGAATAAGTTGTTTAAAGATTCTAGCCTTTTTGACCCATGTGACCTTGACTGAAGGTCAAGGTCATTCATTTGAACAAAATTGGTAGTCCTTTATTCCAGCATGCCACAGGTCCAATGTAAGGTCTCTTGGCCTCTCAGTTATTCACAAGAAGTTGTTAAAAGATTTTAGCCTTTTTGACCCCTGTGACCTTAAATGAAGATTAAGGTCATTCATTTGAAAAAATGGTAGCCCTTCATGCCAGCATACTGCAGACCAAATGCGAGTACTCTGAGCCTTTCTGTTATTGAGAAAAAGTTGTATAATGATTTTAGCCTTTTGACCACTGTGATAATTGGTCATCCTGGCCCTGAGATGACCTAAAAAGTAATGAAACGAAACGAATCAAAGCCTCCACCTTTAATACGTATTCATTCCTCGCTACTCTATGGGTTACTATCACTGACGTTTTATCCACCCCTGGACCATTTCGTAGTAAAACTTGAGCCAGTAAAGGAGAGAAAAACAAACCTGACCCATCTTAGACCTTTAGAGACTTCCTTTGAATTCTAAAGAGAGAGTCATGCCCTATTTCAAAGCAACTCAGTCAACCACAGTGTACTATTATACAATTCCTTTGGTGTACATCAAAGGATCAAATTATCCGTGTCTTCTGTTGCCTTCAGTTTTACTATGGAATAGTCCAGGTGTGTATATCACGACAGTGACAGTAACCCCTAAATATACTCAAATGCTTTCCATTGTACCCTTAAACGTTGTCATATTGCAATTGGATATCTGCAAAAGGTCAGATAGTGTAGATAGTAACACAAGGATATGAGAATCAGTTACAGTTTATGTAACTATGGGCCCACCAGAGTGCCCATAGACTATACACGTATACAGTACTTAATATCAAAGAAACACAATTTAACAAAGCATGACAATTTATTGACTCGTGCCCTATCCAGGCCACGAACTCACGATCTACGGCACCCAGTCGCCTAGCCAAACATACCTGCGCCTTCTACCACATACAGTTCTATGTAGAGTATGATTTTTACCGATTTCTCTTTATCTAGACCACTAAAACGCCAAAGAGTGGTTGGTCCATAATTATATAAACTGTAAATAATTCTCAGATCCCTGTGGCTAACTAAGGCTGTAGATATGTTCCCATGGACAGGGATGAAATGTTGATCGACCTTCAATCAAGGTCGAATTCATCAAATATATCAGAACCTGAACTTTTTGTATTGAAAGAGTTCTTTTGTATTGCCTAAATTGTTTGCCACTACTGTAGTGTTGTATTGTACCAATAGCCATGAGCCTTTTTGCTTGTTACTTGATTGAGTACATGTCACAGAAGAATGGTCCTATCTATGATGTGTTGTGAAGTTCCTGTGTTTTGGAGACTGCTGTACTTGTATTGTATCTTACGAGAGTAAATCGCTTTCCCTTTGAATGGTGAAGCATCACTAAAATATGTCACCATAGACATTAAATCGCAACACCTATGTGGTAACCAGTCGTCAAACATCCTTGATACTCCAGGGGTTACTGTCACTGATGTTATAGCCTACCCTGGATTATCTCATGGTAAAACTGGAGGCAACAGCACAGAACAGGTAATTTAGTCCTTTGATGTTTAACAAACAATCTAAATTTAACAAAAGAGCCGTAAAACGGTACAATGTGGTTGGCTGTGTGGCTTTTGATGTTTGGCGTTGCTCTCTCTGTATTCGTCAAAGGAAATCTTTTCAGGCCTGTGATTGGTTCAGATTTTTTCTCATGAGATGCCTTCAGTTTTACTGTTTGGTGTGGATATAACATCAGTGATAGTAACCCCTAAGAATTGAGGATGGTCGTCACATTGCTACACGTTAATTTAAATGGTACTACTTTAAACTATGGTGCGGCTCTCTGCCAGTGGAGCCTTCATCACAAGAGTGACGCCCAACTTATAACCATTAATTCCACAAATGAAATTCACAAACTTGTGAAATGGAAATCATGAAATTTAGTAATCATGAAAGAAAGTTACTTTACAGTAAATAATTGTAATGAAAGGATTTTGAACAAAATACCTTATGGATAATAAAACAAACTAAAATGTAGCTTTTTAAATAAAACAACATTTATTGATGCACCAGCAAGCAATCAATTATCATGAACAAATGTTAATTGATAATTAACAATCAGTAAATTTACAGTATCACAAATTGAATATTGTATTCAGGTAACCTTAAAATATTTTAAATCCTTTAAAAATAATATGTCTGATTTTAGTGTATTATGCAGGCTATACAAATTTATGTAAATCTTGATTCACATTTTTTCAAAATTAAAAGTTTAATTATAGATTTTCCTGTGAGAACAAATCTCAATGTCTGATTTCTTGCTGCTAAAACGTGGAATATAATATGAACACCATATAACTCATTCACCCCTGAAATTTCATAATGGACTGGTCCAGTGTTTTATTTAGAAGAGCCTAAATGTGTCTTTAGGGGTGAATGAGTTAAGTGTCTTGTACAAATCATTTCCTAAACATATGTAAATTTTTCATATTTCTTAACTTATTTGAACCTTTATTGAGTAACAATATCACCCCTGAAATTCCAAAATGGACTAATCCAGACTTTGAACTGGAAGAATCTAAATGCCTCTTCCGGGTGAATCTAAATGCTTTGCCTTATCTAAAAACATAAATTCTCGTTCATAATTTAACAAGGATGAACAGATCAATTAAAACTAAAATTTACCAAGAGATTTCAATCTTTACACTAAAGCATTAATTAGAGTTTAGAATTGCTGGTACAATGACCAGATTTAATAAGCTGAATTAAAAAATAAAAAACAATATTTTGCAAACCTAGACAAAAATTACAACAGCCAATATTCAGCACCACCCTCAAGCTTTATATTATGAGAGTTATAATATTCCGGCATTGGACGGTAGAAATACTTAGCAATGGGGATCACATAAGAATGAAAAGCAGGATATATATCTTTTTGCTCACACATAGCCCAAAAAAGCTCAACATTGTCTCGATCAAAATAAATATATTACCCATACTCGGAAAACACATTGCACCTTTTCATGGCTTGTTGTATGAATACTAATAATAGTGGTTTTATATCATGAATCCTTAACAAAAATTCTTTAGAAAATTTAATCAAAATAGAAAGTTTCTTAGTTGAGAAGATATAAGCAAATTCAAGTAAGGAATAAAATCAAAATTAATGTATTACTGAACAAGAGAACCCAGAGGGATCTTGGCGCCCACCAAAGAATGATCTATGTCTGACAATGGAAAGAGGGATCTTTTCTCTGCTTTTCAAACTTTTGCAAACATACTATATATAAAATTTGAGACAGGTCACAGATCGCTTCAGTACTTCCTGAGAAACAGCAGTAACAAACTTCAACTATCAAAATCCAAGATGGCTCCTTGGCGGCCATCTTGATGATTGATCGGTCCCAAATCGAAATATGCACAACTAGGGCCCTAGGGGAACCTATATATGAAATTTGAGACAGATTCATTCAATACTTTCTGAGAAATAGCGATAACAATCTTAACTATCAAAATCCAAGATGGCAGCCTGGCGGCCATTTTGTTGACCGATCGATCCAAAAACGCATTATGTACAACTAGAGCCCTAGGGGAACCTACATATGAAATTTGAGAAAGATCCCTTCAGTACTTTGTGAGATATAGCGATAACAATCTTTAACTATCAAAATCCAAGATGGCTGCCTGGCGGCCATCTTGTTGACCGATCGGTCCCAAAACGCAACATGCACAACTAGGACCCTAGGGGAACCTATATATGAAATTTGAGACAGATCCCTTCAGAACTTTCTGAGAAATAGCGACAACAAATTTTAACTATCAAAATCCAAGATGGCTGCCTGGCGGCCATCTTGTTGACCGATCGGTCCCAAAACACAACATGCACAACTAGGACCCTAGGGGAACCTATATATGAAATTTGAGACAGATCCCGTCAGTACTTTCTGAGAAATAGCGATAACAAACTTTAACTATCAAAATCCAAGATGGCTGCCTGGCGGCCATCTTGTTGACCGATTGGTCCCAAAATGCAATATGCACAACTAGGGCCCTAGGGGAACCTACATATGAAATTTGAGACAGATCCCTTCAGTACTTTCTGAGAAATAGCGACAACAAATTTTAACTATCAAAATCAAAGATGGCTGCCTGGCGGCCATCTTGTTGACCGATCGGTCCCAAAACACAACATGCACAACTAGGACCCTAGGGGAACCTATATATGAAATTTGAGACAGATCCCGTCAGTACTTTCTGAGAAATAGCGATAACAAACTTTAACTATCAAAATCCAAGATGGCTGCCTGGCGGCCATCTTGTTGACCGATTGGTCCCAAAATGCAATATGCACAACTAGGGCCCTAGGGGAACCTACATATGAAATTTGAGACAGATCCCTTCAGTACTTTCTGAGAAATAGCGATAACAAACTTTAAGTATCAAAATCCAAGATGGCTGCCTGGCGGCCATCTTGTTGACCGATTGGTCCCAAAATTCAATATGCACAACTAGGGCCCTAGGGGAACCTACATATGAAATACGAGACAGATCCCTTCAGTACTTTCTGAGAAATAGCGATAACAAGAATTGTTAACGGACGGACGGACGGAAGGACGGACGGACGGAAGGACGGACGGACCACGGACAAAAAGCGATTTGAATAGCCCACCATCTGATGATGGTGGGCTAAAAAAATCCATGATATTACTTTTTATTCAATAACCCCCAATCTAATCAAATATTATGAATTAGGATGTTTACTATGATTAAAGATGCTCCATCTCTGACAAATGATAATTTTTCTCTATCAAAAACAGGAGCAGATGATGAGTATTTTTCTTCCATTACAAAAGTTACTTACTTTACACTATTACCAACATTGCAAAGTCTGAACTTCTTATTTTATTTCAAGATAAAAATATCAAAAATAGTTAATTGCATCCCGAAAAAATTCTGTGGCACTATGTCCTATATGGAATGCAGTACTGATTGCGCATGCACCAAAAGCAAAATCAATAATTTTTTTTAGTTAATTAGACGTATATATAAATGATTAAACACCAATTATTGTTCATATGATGCGTATATTTTATGCTGTGTAAGCAGTGAAGCATCTTTAAAGTATGTATATGTTTGTATCCACATAATCATAATAAAACCCTAAACACAACAAGATGTTTTACCTCCGACAGAGAAAAATCAATTTATATGCCTGCGCACTCAGTTTTGCATTCAACAAGGAATTAAATACTACAGAATTTTTCGTGATGCAATAATTAATTTCAAATATTTTAAAGATACATGTAAATAAGATACTCAATCTTTCAATGGACCATATAAGTGATAAGAAGGTTACTTTTGTAACTTATAATACAGTTGCCTGTTCTTGTTTTCAAATGATAAGATTTTAAGATATACATTTCATTGGCGGTGAAGTACCCTTAATATAAATAATAATAATTCACATTTTTCTTTTATGTTTTAAGAATTTTTAGAAAGAGTTATCTCCCTTTTCCCATATAATGAAAGTGACTTGTATCAATTTATAATACCGTTTTAACAAGATAAATTTTCCAATTAAAAAGAATCTATTGCTAAAATGATTTTATGTGAAACAACAGAATCACATCAAAACTTAATTTCACAAATAATCAAATTTCTAATAGTTTTAAACAAAGACATTTTACTTCACGTGAAAAAAGACTTCTATCATAATTAAAAACCTTCGTTCAAAATTTGACTAGTTTTAAATAGGGATACTTTCCCTTCACATGAAAGTATTTGAGATAAATAAATTCAATATTCATCTCTAAATAAAACTGACGAAAATCCATTTGAAATGATGTATCTATCTATTACTGTTTTGTAGAATTACATTAGATTTTTTAGGTAATGCTACAAGGATGAGAAATCCTTTAATTAGCTTTATATAACTTGATAAAAACTGTTTCTATTTTTCAATCAAGAAATCCATAATTCAAACATACTTTATCATTCAAATAATAAAGAACTATTCTCTTGCATAAATAATTTCATTCTTACCTAAAAATGAAATTGCCGAAACACAAGAAAAAAATTTAAGATTCAATAACGCTTGATTTGAGATGTCAATATTTCCAATAAAAGATATGGATTTCAACTAGCATGACATACATTTGTTTCATTCTTCCATTAACTCACTCACCCCTGAAATTTCATAATGGACTGGTCTAATTTTAGAAGAGTCTAAATGTGTCTTCAGGGGTGATGGAATAAATTTGTCTCTAATCATCTTCCATGACGACATATTCCAGTGTTGTAGATTCAGATTTCCCAGCACCAGTTGTTTCTTGAATTTCTTCATAGTACATGACGACCCTTAACTGGCGTTTGTAGGCTTCAGGTACTTTGAACATTTCCCCGTGGCCGGGCACTATGTAGTCTGCTATCCGTAGGATGTTAATCCTGCTTTGCTCCTGGGCATCTGGCTTTTCACTGTTGTCCTGCCATAAACTCGGATTTTCTAGGTCCTCTTTACACTCAAACAAATCACCTGTAAAACACAACAATCAATTTCTATCTTACGGTATTAATTAATTACATTGTAGTATTAATTAATTAGTAATCAGGGCCCAGTTCCATCAAAATTCCTTAACTTTAAGGAATTCCTTTGAATATATAATAGCAAAACTCAAGGCTCTCTTTGTGACAATAAATGAGAATCGAAGGTAGTTTGGTACTTAAATATTAACCAAAATGATTGAATACCGTTACACTGTAGTTGACTGCTCTCTCTGTAATTTCATGAAAGTCTTTGCAGGCCTTTGATTGGTCAATTTTATTCTCCTGAACTACTCTAAGCTTTGTTATGAAATATTCCAGTGCTGGACATATAAATAGAGGTTACACAATGAGTGGTTTTTGAATATTGAATTTATTCCACACGAGTTAATTATTTTTTAAAAGTTGCAAAAGACACAAGCTTTAGCGAGTGTCTTTTGTAACTTTTAAAAAATAACTTACGAGTTTGGAATAAATTCAATATTTAACAACCACGAGTAGTGTGACCTGTTTCTACCACAATCATATTCATTTCTAGCCGATAGAACTACGGCAGGGATATGGTAACGTGTGTTTAACGAAATATGCAAATAAGGTGTAGTAATATGTTTATCAGCAAAAAGACACTAATTAGTATTAAAAAATCATCGTTTGATAAAGAATCCATCGATATCAATTCTATTGCGGTGATAGTAACCCATGGAGTATCAAGGATGACAGAGACCATAAGTTAGAATTATTGCTCTCTCATCCCTGTACCAGTGTTAGCCAGTAACTGGTTTACCGCTTACAAGACTCCGTCTCAATGATTACCTGTGATTGCCACTGTCCCCAATTTGGTGTTACGGACGATTACCGACACGTCGGATCCAGTATGGCCGGGAGTTGGGACAACTTCTACATCATCGTCAATTTCATACGGGATTCCCTATGAAATCACAGAATATCAGATTAATATGCAATTCAATGAAATCACAGAATTTCTGATTAATACGTAATTCAATGAAATCACAAAATTTCAGATAAATGAAATAAGATTAATATGTAATTCAATGAAATCACAAAATTTCAGATCAATGAAATCACAGAATTTCAGATTAATATATAATTCAATGAAATCACAAAATTTTAGATTAATATGTAATTCAATGAAATCACAGAATTTCAAATTAGCAACATCTTCAATTTATAGTATATTCGATGATCATTCCAATATCAACTATATAAATATCATGATTTTAAATTAATTTCTGACACCAAAATCTCACAATACAGTAAAACACGATTATAACGAACGAAATAAATTTGTTACATGCATAATTCGCTATACACATATTACAATCACCCGGTATATAGGAAACTTGACAGTGAATGGAATTTCTATGTTAAAGCATGATTTCATTGTAGGTATGTCCATTATAAACATATTTTACTGTACGTATACATGTATATATATTTTTAGGTTTAGCAGAAAAGGATCAAATTTCCTTACATCATCCTAGACTCAAGAAAACAGCATCATGTTTGTCTTACAGTCAGTTATTCTCAAAAACAGTAAATTAATTCTCATCGAAACTAAAACCTCGCCTGCAGCCAGACAAGGCATATCAAATCTAGATACATTTAGATTTCAAAGGTAATCAAAGTTTAACATTATACACTATAAAGGTTTTCAGACTAATTTTTAATCAAAGACAAATTAGATATCAAAAACTTTGTAAATCGCTAGATGCTACAACAAATTAAATCTTCTTTAGTTAATTGCAAACAGTTAGTCCCCAATCAACTGTATGGACAAGTTCAATTCACACATTCAGAGTTATTACATAAACAGGAGAATACAGAAAAGATGCTTCATTGTTTTAATAATGTGTTAGCTAAGGAAATTAGTACAAACAACTATAAACTAATGACTTAAATCAAGTTAACACTGGCACTGGAACCATATTTAGCACATTGCTTTAGTTTGAAACATTTCCCAATAGCCAGGCAGTATTAAGTCTGCTAAACCTGTCTATATTATTTGGCCATTAATATATGTAAAGCAGGTTTAGCGGACTGGACAGTATATATTTAGTATTTAGTCGGTATGTCCCTGAGTACATGCAAAGTAATTAATTGTGGCGTTAATCAGCAGTTAATTAGAGACAAAATGTAGATTTGTCTTTCTCAGAGACAGAAATTGAATGCACCTCTATTAATATCTGGTTACAGTGCTAGAGTTGCTAGAGTAAATTTAGAATATACTGTTAACAAAACTTTTTGGCATGCAATTAAGTTTCTTGAATTTCATGGGCGATAAGAAATTGTGAAACTACATATTCACGAAAAACTGTTTCAAATACAAAGTAAAGTATAACTTCAGAAGTTAAGAACACAAAATTAAATCTCAGCAATAACGTCCTTAGGTATAGAGGTATGAAATTTAGTAAAAGCAAAAACAAGATGGCTTACAGTACATATTAATTAATTTCATTAGATTGTTAGTCACACAACAAAGTATGCGTCATGACTGATCAACTTTACATTTCCAAACTCAAATAATTAAACTCTTCTAAATCAAATGAGTTAAATTGAGTTTCAACAGTTTCTGCACCAAAACAATTGCCAGGTACTTAAGTCACCTTAGATATTGTTTGTTAATATTACCTACATTGTATATATAATTAGCACTCTATATCATGTATACAATTAATGTAACTGTATTAGGATAAGGTTTTCTCTAAAGTTTTACAAAGTGATACAAATGATATTGCGTCTTTTGTAAAATGTTTCAAATGGTCGCAATTGTTCAACTATAAATTGTCAACATACAGTCACACCTGTATTAGCGACCACCTCTGTATATTGTCCACCTACTTAATTAGACCACTTTCTCATGGTTCTAAACGGCCAACTTCAACAAAATTTGCCCTGTGTATATATAAAAGACCTTCGCCGATTGGCTATACTGTATAAATAAAAAAATTTCTTGGTCCATTGGGTGTATATCAATGAGGATTCAGCCAGTAAAGAATGGACAGAAAAAAAAATCACTTTGAATATGTTAGAAAGGAGAGATGATACAAACATCAGTGGTTTTTAAAACGTTATGATGGACATTTTTCCATAAATCCTTAGCCTTTGGGACAGAAAAAGACCACATCTACATAGGTTTGTGACTAAATATTTGACACTAAATACATGTATATCAGTTAGTAGTAACAATATACCGGATTGCTTTGTGAGCCATAACTTCTGTGCTGTATCTAAAATACAACTTTAGAGTTTTCTGTAGCTTTATCCTGCAATTTCCGTCTTTGCATTTTACAGATTTACCTCCCTTGGAAATATAGGTATCAGTTTTAGTGATGCCATTATTGTGTGAGCAAAACTCTTGTTTTTTTTCTCTAAACTGTATAGTGTTATGCACACAAAAACATGACATCACAATCAAAACCCACGCGCAAGAGCAAGTAACTCTGAAATAAGCATTCATCTCGTCTTCATATAACTTTCAGAGTAAATTTATTGAAATAAAATCATCCTTCTAATTTCTTTGACGTAAATGAACTGAACATGATCATTAAGTAGGAAAAAACGACAAAATCTCACTTCACTTCTCACTTAAAGGCCCACTACCTTTCCGGAGCAAAATTTAAAGGTTTCTTAACAACATTAATAACAAAAGAAAATATATATCGATGGCTTAAGATGAGGTTACAAAACCAAACATATGCAAGATTTCCTGTCTAATGTACGATAACAGTGGAGATTCATTTCGCTGTTTTGCCGTCTGGCGCAGTGATAGTCAACTACCGCGCGGCATTTAGGACGACGGCGGGAAACATAAAACGACCCGCGTTATGAAAATTAACATTTCATTTATTCTAATTAAACAGTTCTGAAGGTGATGATAAGTGTGCTAGTAAACGTATAGTTAATAACTTCTGCGACTCTACAAAATTATTGATCTCGTTTTACATTCCTTTTTTAAAAATTAAAAGCCGTTTCTGAAAGGTAGTGGCCCTTTAATTAGAATTTCAATACGGGAGTTTCGAGATCCCAAAATGACGTGTGTGAAGTACAATTTACCATCGATTAGTCCCACCATCTGGTGGTTATGTATCATCGTTGGACACGCGTTTTGTGACGCCATAATCATCAGAAGGTTGGACTTATCGACGGTTAGTTGTACTTTACCTATGTCTTTTACGAAACTCCCTTAGAAAATAGTTTAAAGGTTCTAGATTATATTCAGAGGGAAAGAAAGGAAAATAACGAGAGAAGGAAACAGTTTACACAAATATTCATAAAGTGTATTTAAGTAAAAACAGGTGAATTTTGAACTTATGAAAAATTAACCTACCATGTCAAAATTATGGGATATATATTCATCGCCATGACAAATGTCATGTGACAGGATGTGGGTGGCATGGAGAAAGAGGTTGAGGTTTCCGACATGATCAGAGTGTCCGTGGGTACACACCACATACTCGATCTTATCTGGGGAGGTACTGTGCTTCTCTAAACCTACAAAAATTTAGAGATATTACTACAGTATTGTGAAAAATAAATTTGGTTATACATTAATTTTTTTTTTTAATTTCTTGAAATACTTGAAATATACTGAAAACTAGAATTAAGAAAGAGTCATAGAGGGCCTGTGTGGCTCACATGGTTAGTTTTGTAATAATCACTTATCTGGCTTAAAACAGAACACACAAAAATGTCATGTAATGCAATGAATTCAATATATATGGGGGTTTTGAGATACCAATATGACATGAGTAAAGCATGATTTACAGTAGAATAGTTCCACCTTCTGGTGATGTCAAAATGTGACCTCACAATCACTGTAAGGTGGGACTAATCAACAGTAAATCTAACTTAACCCACGTCGACACATTGAAATTTTAATATACTGGTACAGCCATTCATATGGTTCAGATCTAGAAAAGAAGTCTGACCAAATTAACACTGACACCTCAAACCTCTAGGGTTCAGCCCAATTCATGTACCGGTACATACAAAATTTGAGCGAATCCGTTCATAACTTGAAGAGAAGATGTTTGTTATAGCAAATAGACCTTTCTGATTCCGTTCTCATGTTCCGTGGGGCAAGTCCAACCATTTGAACAATTTTGAATCTCCTCCTAAGTACTCTAAGTGAACCTT
Source organism: Argopecten irradians (assembly GCF_041381155.1). Taxonomy (NCBI): domain Eukaryota; kingdom Metazoa; phylum Mollusca; class Bivalvia; order Pectinida; family Pectinidae; genus Argopecten; species Argopecten irradians. Next base: position 34,947,110 of record NC_091147.1, on the reverse strand, counting down.
TCTTCAAATCAGTGAAACTATATCACAAGAAGCTCTCCTCCTATTTTGAAATTGAAATTGACACTAATTATATGTATCGGGGTGCAATATTGTATACAATTAAGTGTTGATTCATGCCATGCTTGTTAATTAATAAACAACAGTTCTAACGAGATCAGATTCAGTGCCATGAAACAAGACGGACAGCTATTGTCGTGTCACTTTTCGAATCACATTGATGTTTAGTTACAAAAACAGACAGTTAAAATAGCATATGTTTTTCTATTTTGTATTTACATATAACAGAGTTATCTGCCCTTGCTGGTAAGTATTAATTTTGACATCATGTTTTTGCGAGAAAAACGTCACAACTTTCGAAGAAAAAGATGTAAGTTTCGCCCACAGAATTATGACATCACATGTACTATGGATACCTACCTGCAAGGGAGCTAACTCTGTAATATACAAAGACGGTATATGATTGACTGACACAACTATAAGCATATGGTACCAACTGGGGAGAGTACAACATTTGATAACCAAACTAAAGCTTTAACTCATCCACCCCTAAAGACACATTTAGGCTCTTCTAAATCAAAGACTAGATCAGCCCATTAAAAAATTTCAGGGGTGAATGAGTTTATCAAGCTCATTGTGTACTGTGGAATCTCATAAACAAAATTTCATTTTTATTTATAGAAGCATCTAACAGTGACCAATCACATATAGGAACATGGCTTTAACTAGTGGGTCTTTGGGGTAGATAACTTATGTAAGGGCCCCACTTTTAATGTAAATCATTTCATTGCTAGCCAAATTCACTACTAGCATTTTTTCCCACGATATTGTAAGATGAAAAGTTGAAAAGATTGATTTACAAATAGAGAGCTAGAAGACTCTGACCCTGAAATATTATCTTCAGTAATTTACAGACTCACCTAGACTGGAACTGACATCAAGAGATGAAAATTAATATTCTACACTCACATTAAAAAAATCCTACATAAGTTGACGTATACGATTGTTATTTATCTTCAAACTAAATCATACATGTCTTTTTTATCTTTAATTTATTTGAGATTCCACAACACATGGCCTGGGTCCATGCTCAGATTTACCTGGTGAAATGCATGAAGGTAAAAGTTTTCGTGATGGTAGATTTTTCCAGCAATGATCTGGATTGCTCCAGTAAACAGGTTCAAATTGCCAACTTTATCGGACAGGGCACTAGTACCCACAACGAACCGAACCTCGAAAGGTAGAATACCATGTTCTTCAAGACCTAGTGATTTTTTAAAATAAATTAAATTCTTTCATAAATGTTTTGACTTGACAGAGAAAAATTCAAAGAAATTATGTTGCTGATTCCTTCTAAGATTTCAATTGTCGATATTATATTTTGATGACTTTTCCTAAATAGAGGTTTGAGGAAAATAAACTGGCAAACAGGAATATTCATCACCTTAATTTCAAACTTCCACTTTTTTTTGTAATTTCTTTTTAATATCTATCTTAGCAGAGATGACCAAAAGAATATACAGCGGACTCTGCAATAGAATGGATGCGGATAGTCCGGAAAACTCTCAATACAGACAAAAATATTAGGGAACGGATTACAGTAACGTTACATATTAAGCAAGGACAGAATTTGGTAGACTGGAAAGTTTGTAATCTGGCTGGTTTCAGCTGGAATTGAATTGATTGAGGTGTCAGGATTATCAAGGGCTGTGTTTAAAACACATGGATGTTACCTTTTTGCATACAATAAGTCCAATTTAGTCCATTCTAATAAGCACAGATTAACTTTTCTTTTAATATATAAGTTGTGAATAATATTTAGTGTATGGTTCTATAATCATCTGTTGAATATTCAACCATTCTCTGATGATGTCACCTTTCAGTATGAGGTCTTTGTCCCAAGGATTCCCTGTATCCACGATGATATTCTTCGCACCCTTCAGCAAAGTAATGGTACCACATGCTTTCTGATGCCCTGTGAAACATATCCAAATTATATTCAAAATCAAAATACTGGAAAGCTTTACCATGCATTTAAGTTGATAGATACTGTGGACATATTTATTTTCGTGCAGTCAAACTTTTGCACAAATGCGAAAAAACTGGAAATTATGACTTAACAGCAGATATAAATTAGGTTAATTCAGTGATTCAATAATAGAAACACACTTTTACAAAATTCAATGCTGTACATGTACATTGAATGACATGTACAGTTCATTGAATTTTTTAACAGTCTTTTTATCATTTACAACTTACATTTTGGTTCCCAAATAACTTAGCGTCCCCTTTGTTACAATAATTAAAAGCTAGGGGCCCTAATTACAGTGAATATGGTATACACAAAAATACTGTTTAATCTTAGCACTTTAAACGTGGATATTTTCATTTTCTGACTTATAACTTTTAACAACAAAGATTATACATTTACAAAATATTACGCACAGTTGAATTTTTGCAAACAAGCGACCTTCGCGTAATTAGCGAAAATTCCCCCATGGCATAAATTTCCACGTTTAAGGTATATGTACTGACCTGGCCCTTGTTGTTCATTGTACCCTTCCTTTAGGATGGTCACTTCATACATCGTTACAAGGTTATGCCCTTCGAATTCACAACTTTGAAATTAACGAATCTACTCTAAAACCGCAGGCATCGTCGAAAACCCGTCGCAATGCTGTAACAAACATCCAAATATATTATCAAAAGAAATGAAAGGAAGATTGATTACATATTTGAGCATAGAGTAAGAAGCATAAATGTTGCACTTTTGATATCAATTATCGTATTCTACCCAATAAGCGCCCAAGTCATTCCTTTTCACTTTTTTTTCAATTCTTTTTAACGCCCAGGGCGCTTATTGGGTTGAATATGGTACTGCAAATGAAAATGATATGAATACAGGGATTTCAAGATCCTAATATACCACGTGGGTAAACTACAATTTACCATTGATTAGATCACCTTCCAGTGATCATGATGTCACAAAACGCACATCAAATGATGACATCATAATACCAGATGTTAGGACTATAGCTAATTGATGGTGAAATGTACTTTACTCATGTCATTTTGGGATCTCAAAACTCCCGTATTGATAAATGTGTGCTCTGGATTGCACTTGTGTGTTTAATCATTTAAAACACTGCTTCTCAAAAACTTTGAACTATATATGTACAGTATATAGTTGTAGAAGAACAGGGAAAATACACATAAGATTCCTGTCCAGTGCCCCGACCAGGAATTGAACCCAGATCTCCAGTGTGAAAAACTATGGCTCTGCCAACTGAGGCAAAGAAGCAATAATTGTCCGTCAGCTGAGTGACAGAGACCGTATTTAATATGATATACAAACCAAATGGACCCGCTCCTTTCTACTCATCCTGTTTTTCTTGTGATTTCTTAAACCTCAACCTGAGACTCTTTAACCACCTTCCATGGCTTATTTTTGGACGCCAAAATAGAAGAACAGGGAAAATAAACATATGTTTCATGTCGAGTGCCTCAACCAGTAATCGAAACCCGGGTCAATGGTGTGAAAAACTACGTCAGTAGTCTGAGCCAAAGAAGCATGTTCTGTCAGCGAGTGACAAAGACCGTATTAAACACTATGTACGAACCACACTGACCTGCTCCTTTTTCATAATTTACATGAAAGAGAATTAAAGACATTGTACATGTATGGGATATTGTGCCATCATTTATGATCAGTTTATATACCTTATATTTGAAATAGTGTCTGCTAAATCCTATTGATTCTTGAAATCAGGCTACAGACTGGTGGTGCCACAGCTTCCCTGAAATTATATCACTTCAAACTTTATATTTTTACCATAAACTTATATATATGCATGTATATATGTTTCTGATTTTTACCCGATCTTCAGTCGTATAGGAAAGATAAAAGACATGTGCAAGGCTAGATCTACAATATCCCAAGATATTAATTTGGCATCTGAGTATACAGTGCATATATCATTTTTTCAGAACTTTTCATGGAATGTTATTCATGTATGGCTTGCCAGACTTCAATATTTGCCATGCAATACTCTCCTGACTCGTGATGTTTTTTATCATACAGATGATGAGCCAAATGATATTTGAATAAATCCCATTCTACTGTGCAAATCTGCCATCAACGTACATTTATGATGCACATACCTGCCATTTATCTCATATCATTTATAACAGATCATAGTTCACCAACTTTCTAGAAATAACTAAAACCCTGGCGGAGAGATTCTACCAAGTTCGATAACTGACGAACCGGAAGTGACCGTGGAGAAAAGGGTAGCACGGTCTGCCACGATAATTTTACGAAGTGGAAAGCAACTGCTTTGAACCATGCATAAAATATCTTCTAAAATTTCTCTATACAATATGGAGATTTTTGTTTAAATGTCAATTCAAAAGATAAACATAAGTGACTCACCACAGTAGATTGTACAATTTATCAAAATAAGGCATATATTTAAAAATCTAAATATTCAATCTGTGTCATAACTGGGCGAGAATTTTGATGTGTTTTTCAATGACCTATTGAAAACCATAAGTTTTGTTGAATTTATATGTGAAAATCTTCTAAGACACAAACAAATTAGCATGTAAGATGCTTTATTCAACAATACAGAATTTTATGCACTGTAAGTTATTTTTAAGCCACCTGTAATTTTTGTTTTTAGCTATGAATGGTAAGATATAGTCGGAAACACAGTCGGAACACATCGCCCTCGTGAATGAAATGTAGTGAAAAAGTACAAGATAATCCGAATGTGGCTAGAATGTGCACGATAATTTATTAAAGATGCAACGCTAGCTTGACTGGAAAGCAATACAATTTTGAAGGAAGCTTCTTGGATTTTTCCTTAACTTCTGTAATGTTTTCCTATTTAGAATTTTAAGTTAAGGAATATCTGAGCCTTTATGCAAGTGACATTGCGTCTCAGAAAACTTATAGTGCTTCTGTTTTGTTGGTGATGCATTGCTTGTACATTTGTATGTGTTGGTTTTAACTTAACTCTGAAGTGAAAGTAATCCCTTAGTATTTTAGAATCTTAGTTATCAAGGACGTGGTTGCTTTTTTGTGAGAGTATTACTATTTTTAACCATTTATTGTATTTACATCAGCAGTTTGTATGCGGAAGATGCCATATACACCGTATAGCTCGTTTGAATAGAAATCGATTTTATACTTTGTTAATAAAAGCGTCTGTATAGATATGACGTAAGTTAGAAATATTTAAAGGGCCACTACCTTTCCGGAACGGCTTTTAATTTTTAAAATGGGAATGTAAAACGAGATCGAGAATTTTGTAGAGTCGCAAAAGTTATTAACTTACCGTTAATACTACATGTATCATCACCATCTGAACAATTTGATGAAAATAAATAAAATGTTAATTTTCATAACGCGGGTCGTCTTATGTTTCCCGCCGTCGTCCTAAATACCGCGCGGTAGTTGACTTGTCACTGCGCCAGACGGCAAAACAGCGAAATGTCTTTCCACTGTTATCATATATTACGCAGGAAATCGTGCATATGTTTGGTGTTGTAACCTCAGCTTAGGCCATCAGTATATATTTTCTGGTGTTATTAATGTTTTTAAGAAACATTTATGGTTTGCTCTGGAAAGGTAGTGGGCCTTTAAGGTCCAAAGAGACATAAAAATCATGAATATGGAAATGTACATGTAAACGTAGTTAGATAAGTCCAGTTTCAACTAGTAGTACTAGGTAGATCATATATCATTGCCGTTCCTGGTAATAATTATATATATATGTTTGTTTGTTTGTTTGATTGATTAACGTCCTATAAACAGCCAGGGTCATGTAAGGACGGCCTCTCATATGTATGCGGTGTGTAGCGTGTGTGAAGTGCGAGGTGCGTGTTTTGGGAGACTGTGGTATGTTCGTGTTGTGGTTACTTTAAAGGCCCACTACCTTTCCAGAGCAAACCATAAATGTTTCTTAAAAACATTAATAACACCAGAAAATATATACTGATGGCCTAAGCTGAGGTTACAACACCAAACATATGCACGATTTCCTGTCTAATGTACGATAACAGTGGAGATTCATTTCGCTGTTTTGCCGTCTGGCGCAGTGACAAGTCAACTACCGCGCGGTATTTAGGACGACGGCGGGAAACATAAGACGACCCGCGTTATGAAAATTAACATTTTATTTATTTTCATCAAATTGTTCAGATGGTGATGATACATGTAGTATTAACGGTAAGTTAATAACTTTTGCGACTCTACAAAATTCTCGATCTCGTTTTACATTCCCATTTTAAAAATTAAAAGCCGTTCCGGAAAGGTAGTGGCCCTTTAACCCGGTCTATGATGTAATTTCAAATCAAATGCAATAAAAATGTATATTGAATAATGGTATAAGTTCATCTCACTTTATACTTTCCTGAAACAAAAATATAAGTTTCTTAAAAAGGATAATTCTATGAGACCAGAAAATATATATCGACGGCCTTTGCATCCCCGATACTCCAAGGGTTACTTTCACTGTCTTTTTATATCCATCCTTGATAATCTCATAGTAAACTTAAAACTGATGTTCAGGAGGAAAAATCTGACCAATCACAGACCTGCAGAGATTTCCTTTGAAGATTGCAGGGAGAGTGACGCCCAACTTCAATGCCACAATGTAAACCACAGTGTACCGTTATTTAATTCTTTTGATGTAATCACATGCATCTACGTTCAAGTTGAATACATGACAAACTACCTGTTCATTTGCTGTCAAATACAGAGCCTTCAGTTTTGCTATGGCAAAGTCTAGTGGTGGATATACCGACAGTGATATATACATGTAGTAATCCCGGCAATTTCGTGAATGCGATTTTTAAAGAAGATTCTTTAAAACTCAACAAAACCATTAACTTCATTTTAATGTAACTTAAGGAGTCGTTTCGATATGTACCTGAATCCAGGTAAAACTACGTACTAATATATTCATAGATCGATACAGTGTGGGCGACTTTCATATGCTTCTTAACATGAATCTCTCGACTAGGGTCAATTTTTTACTTGTTCTCTGTGTGTGTACACAGCTACAATATAAAGCTAGCTATATAGTACTAGTGTATGTGGCGTGATCACTGGAGCGTGTCACAATTACACAGGTATTCTACACACTTGTGTATACATGTAAGCTTAGGAACCAGCGTGTTCACCGGACACAGGATACAGTTTATGTACATGTACAGCCATTGACCAGATGTACGTATATAACTGACCAGCGAATGATTCTTTACGGTTTCAACAAATGACTGCTGATGGTTTCTGTAGCTATGGATGAGGCAGGTGAGTGAAATAACACGCGTGGATCAATATGAGTACCAATACATTATTGTATGTGTTGCTCAACAGTCACACACACATGTTCATGGATACCAGAGATTTAGGAGATATATAGAATAATGATGTTTTTGTGTCATTGTATGGTAGATATTGAGCAGCATGTATGTATAATTGTATACCTTTATGATTGTATTGGAGAATATGAAGGGTGGGGGTTGTCGAGGCGCATTGTACATATATGTTCGTGTATGTACAAATTAAATACAATGTACACGTACGTATAGTTACGTACATCTGGTATATTTACAAAATAATAATGCCATTGACGTAATCTTAATATTGATCATGATCATCATCATCATCATCATCATATATATATATAGATATAATGTATATCCTTATGAATATATTGGGAGATGGCGGGTAATGGGGGCGAGGTACATGTACATGCTCGTGTAATATGTAATCATATCTGAATAATGATCACCAACAAAACAATAGCTTTTATAATGTTGCAAAATAGAAGATATATATCCCTATACACGTAACTACATAGTACATGTATACATATGTACACTTGAACTAATGTTTGTGTGTGAAGGGGTGGGGGTCGTTAGCTATTTAAGTGTGATTGAATGGTTAACTTTTTTGGATTTTGATAGGCGAAGTTTGAAAAAGCAGAGAAAACATCACTCTTTCCGTCTGAAATTTAACATGTAAAAAATAACCAAAATAGCAAAGAGATATATACAAAATATGTGCAGGTTCAAGTCTAAAATTTATAATTAATTGAGTTTTAACCGTAGCAATAAAGATCACCTGCTTTCAGTAGTCTATACAAAAAATTACATTTCCTAATCTAAACTCTTCTAAATCAGTATGTGAACAATCAAAGGCTATACAATGTGTTATATAAATCTAAATAAGATGAATTATGAAGCAATGACAATGACATGAACTCTAATCCAAAATTGTTCACCAAAAAACACCAGTATTCGTCACGATTTTCACTATTTTTTTACTACAATACAAAATAACATAGGTAATATGATCATTAAAAACATTCCACAATATTCACGTAATTCCATACAATTTCATATTCGTGACTGTACATGTACATTTGTACATCGCTATCATACTTTGAGAACTTAACAGCGAGTTTATTAAGAAAATGCAAACTAGTTTTAGGGTGAATACATTTAAATGCTGCCTGTCAGTCCAAACTTTAAACGATTTTAGACTTAAGACTGATTCACGATCCAGTCTTTTCAGTCCATACCTGTAGTCTGAAAGTTAACACCGTGTGCCCAATGTGTGGTCTTTAGTCTACTACCGACTGTAGTAGGGGGTTCGACTACACACCCTTTGATTTTAATTTGTTTGAATGCTGTTACGTGTATCATATTGCCCTCCGCTGTTCCGTATATAGACTACTGATCGCTAGTCTACATCTATACACCGCGGTCACTTCTGTATAAAATGAAGTTATTTATTATATCAAAATAAAAGTTTAAAAAATTACATCAAGTTGATTGTTTTATAGTACAGTTCACGGCCCCAGGGTGCTGTCGAACATTCTTTACATATATACATATACATTGTATTTATATTGATGAAAAAACTTTTCACCGCAAGTATACAAGTATACGTATGCTTAAAATAAAATATTTAATATTATTTTCATTGCTGAAACAAAATCACACAGACCACCTCGTTATGTCCATATATTTGGCATCTTGGCTCATGATTTATGACTCATTCATTACATATACATTGTAATTCAATTTTGCTTTTATAAAGCGTTTTATTGGCTTAGAAATTTACTTTATCAGGCTATAAATGGAAAAATGGCGTCGCCGTTTGTAACGTCGCTTCTAATTGGCCGATATAAGGGCGTAATGATTTCATGAACAAAGAGTAACAAAAGTAAATAAGGAATTTTCGAAGAGATTGTCTTTAGTAAATTGAATTGTAAGGATTTATTTGAATAGATTTTGTTTTATTTTATGGAGATATAACACAAATATCTGAGTGTGCTCTCATCATAAACCGCTTCGCACTTTATTAAGAATACACTCGATTTTTGTGTTATATCTCCATAACATAAAATATCTCTTCAAGTAGAGTGATATTATAATATACATTTATATGTAAAATGTAGACTTAATTTGGCTGACCCGACATAACACATTTTAGAAAGGACAAAGTTGTAAAAGTCCTCAGACAAATAAAAAAAGAAGACAAACAGTGTTTGCTGAAGTCAGCGATCATCCTACATCACATAAAATAGATTGAATATAGTATGTAGAAGTTATAGACAAGGGACTTAAAATTTATTTCATCAGCTCTTAAGGGGAAAAATAGCATCGCTCTTTGTAACGTCTCTTCTGATTGGCTGGGATAATGGCATTGTGAGTTCATGGGGGTCCTAAAATTAATATGGCATTATAAAGACTGTCTTTTGTATATTGTATTTTAAGGATTAATCATGTGATTAAGAGTACAGTCAGATTTTTGTGTTATATATCTTTAACATAAACAAATTATCATGCAACTGCCGAACATACTGACCGATAACTACTGCCGGATAAACTTGTGCGTTATCCGTCAATATGAAATGCTTTATCCGTCAATACGATCACGTGAATTTATTCCACATCTAACGGAACATTTTCTAAGTTGACCCTGAGCTTGAACCTTCCGCCGGTGAATGAAACGTCCTTCAGTTCGGCTAAAAAGTGACGCCATATTCACCGGAATGACGTCATTTTTTTACGGTATCGAAACTCTCGTATGGCGTCGTCGTCTTTTTCTTGACTCATGGCAAAGATATGTGTTGGAAAATGATTCTTTGATGGGTAATTGTTATTTTTTTTAGTTTTTTTTCTGTATTGTTTCATTGATATTACACACTGAATAGAATTACTGGAACTGTTTGCGAAGGGCTTATAGTACACTTTCATTCGGTTTAATGAATGAATCTTTTCCTGTGCATCAAAGAGACGCCTCGCTTCGAGAGAAACCAAGTAAACAAGTTACAGTAAGTGTTACAAGCAACATGTGTCCCCTGTCTTCAAAAAAAAATCTGTAGAAAAAAAAAAAAAAAAATTATCTATGTGTAACCTCACAGACTACCAGTGTATGAAGTTTGAACAAAATCTGTTGGTTTGTTCTAAAGATATCATCTGGAAACTAATATTTTGTGAAAAAAAAAATATTTTTATTAACAGTGACCTTTGTAATTGACCTTTTGACCCCAATGTCAATCCCAAGCTGTACTTCCTTATATGTTAACACTGTATGAAGTTTGATCATCATATGGAATTTTGAAGATTTTGTATTTAGTAACATTAACCTTTACAGTTGACCTTTTGGTCCCAAAATTCAATCCCAAGTTGTGTCCCCTCCTGTGCGATCATTGTATGAAGTTTGAGCAAATTCTGCTGATGTGTTCTAAAGTTATCATCCGGAAACTAAAAGGACCATTTATGGTGTGAGCGCTTTTTGGCACCCATTTCCAGTAATTTTTCAAACCTAGTAATTGATTTTTAAATAAGAAATATCGAGTTCATCTTTGATAGAATACGCATGATCGTTATACTTCATTGCAGCTGTAGTTGATATGGTAATTATCCTAAATATGCAAAAATTATGATAATGTGGAAATTGTTATTCAATTATGTGACCATACATTGTGTTTTGCTAGGGTTTTCTTCAAGAAACCATAGAGCTCATTCTTGAAAAACTTTATATTTCTCTTAAAGATGCGTCTGTTCAGACAAAAAAAGTACCTACATATTTTAAATAAATGTTAAGCTTGTTGAAGATTGTGCTCTATCGTTTCTTAGACAAAAACTGTAAAACAAAAAATATTAAATAGGCAAAAAATGTCAAAATTTGTAAATTTAGTTAAAGATGGTCCATCGCTGACGAATGGTATTTTCCCTCTATTAAAATCAGGAGAAAACGAATACGTATTTTTCTTCAGTTACAAAAGTTACTTACTTTACACCTTAACCACCATTGAAAAATTTGAACTTTTTATTTTAATTCAAAATGAAAATATTAAAAACAATTAGTTATGTCCCGAAAAAAATTCCATAGCACTATGCTCTACGTGAAATTAAGCACTGATTGCGCATGCATCAAAACCAAAATAAATCTTTCTTTTTTTAAATGCATTTTTGTGTTAGTTAGGCACATATAAACATGATTTAACTTTAGTTGTTCAAATGATAAGTATCGTTTATCCTCTGTCGGCGTTGGAACATCTTTAAATGCATATTACGAGTGGTTACCATGACAACTTAAAACTGTGAAATTAGAAACGTTTATTGTAATTAAAATCAAACATTCCATATGAAATAATTTTATTCTTGAGTTTTTATTTTGGTGCTCGACACAGAAAGCCGTGATGACTCGGCAAAGCCTCATCATTTCGGCTTCCCTAAGTCTAACACAAAATAAACCTTGTACAGTAAGGTACAACAAAGTCAGATTTATGTTTGAAAGCAAAGACAATTAGTTAAAACAGAGTTATAAGTTACGGTTTGTTCAGGCGTTGAATTTTGCATTTTCCCAGGTAGACATGCATTATTGAGCTGACACGCGGAGATGGCAAGACAAACATCCAGCCACTTTACTCAAGATGATGTAGACATTGGACCCTAACCAACGGCTTGTCGGATACTTATAAAAGAGTTTTGTCACTACAGTGGCAATGGATGTGACATCTGATCACAGATCATACAGCTGCACTATATCTGCAATGTCGGTAATGGGGATTGTGCCCAGAATTTTTCGATATCGATTCATAATTTTATTTGTGACTTTTATAATGTTCTGTGGGCTTTGTGTCTTGCACATCCTAGACAAATCTGACATCACATTTCGAGATGAGGACAACCATAACTTGGAGGCACACTTTGACATGAAGAAAAGAAGATCATATTTCGGTACTCATGTTGATATTATCGACATCGTTAACAGAAAAATCCAGAATCGAACCGTCCAACTTGATGGTGCCAATCCTCATCCATTCCGATACATGAATAATCCAGGCTACTGTCATTTCAAAAGTGATAATTCTCGTACCATATTGATCATTGTGAAATCCACAGTCCGAAATGTCTTACTAAGACAGTCTATACGGATAACATGGGGTAATATAACGGACGAAAGTGTCAAGGTTGTCTTTATGTTAGGACGAAACAGATCCGAACACTTCCATCAAGAAATTGTGGACAAGGAAGCGACCACACATGAAGACATTATCCAAGAAGACTTTCTAGATGCTTATTTAAACAACACTCTGAAATCCATTATGTCGTTCAACTGGGCGGTTCAGTTCTGTGAAAAAGCCCAATTTCTCTTATTTTTGGACGATGACTTCATAATTGACTTTCCAAAAATCCAAGACTATATTTACTCTATCCCAGAGAGGGAGAAGGAAACACTTTTTATAGGCCATCGCATTGCTCGACCTGTAGACAGATTCCCAAAGTCAAAATGGTACATATCATGGGAAATATATCCTTACAAATATTGGCCGCCATATTTAGCCGGCGGTGCATATTTAACAAGTATGACAGTTGCTAAGAAATTTAGCTATGCTTTTCCGTATATTGATAGGCTGGGAATAGATGATGCGTGGTTAGGTATTGTTGCTAGAAATGTGAGGATATATCCCCAGGATCATCATTACTTTCATAATCATGGCCGGTACTCACATCTGGCTCTAGTCCTCCAATGCTGTCATACTCAGAAGGAAATGTTAGATACATGGTGGCAATATAATCACAATACAAGTTTCCGATTTGGGACATTATAGCGTATTCACTTAAGGATTGATTGTCAATTTTGTTGCTTGCATTGACTGATGAAGAAAGTTAATCTCGTGCAAATGAAGTGAACTGCGAAGCAGTTCATGTAACATTTGCACGAGATTAACTTTCTTCATCAGTCAATGCAAGCAACAAAATTGATAATCAATCCTTATATTTACATTAACCAATTTAAAAATTCCGCTGTTAAAAAAAGTCAAATTATATGTGTTCGGTATAAAATTATTATGCAATTTTGCAACATTGTACCAGTTATCGTACATGTATGTACAGCTACGGAACAGCCGCCAGTCAGTTCTTCTCGTCACCAAGGCAACACAAAATGTAGTTCCGAAAATAACTTCATTCTTTGTGCGTTGTTACGATAAAAAACGGAGATTTTGAAATATTGTTTTTATATTCAAGAATTAATGGCTTAAATTTTTCATAAAACATTATTATGTAGCTTCAAATACAAAAATTGCTGCGCAGTACTAGCAGTGCAGTCAATGTGTAATCCGGTCGCTCGATTGAGCAGGGGTCCGGTTTCGAAGAAAATGACGATTGTGGTGAAAATGCTGAATAGTTGGTATCTAAACATAATCAAACCCTTTAAAACTCAATTATAATTGTTATGGAATTAACTGAATGTTGTATTTCCGTCTGATAATTATTTGTAGCTGACATTTAAATATGTATTAACTAAACCTGTTGTGAAATCCAACCCCTGTGTCTGTAGTATGTGATGCAGTCCAATAATCATGCTTCCGGGGCTCAATAAAAACGTGTTAAAAGCGGGACTTAGTCGCAGATCACTGGAAGACTTCTGTGTTATTCTTGAAATGTGATAACTTCTCTGTCTACTGGAGTTTGGGGATTAAAATTCGGTATAAAGTAAGTAGAGAAACATCGATTTGAAAAGTTGGCGGTTTCCAACGACCCTCCAATGCCGTGGATTTTGACACTCACAGAATCGTTTCGTTAGGCTTAATGTCACTGAATTTAGCCTGTTTGCTATTTGAGCGTATTTTCATGGAATCTATCGTTTCTAAGCTTACATGTATGACACCGTTTCACATATATTGTACACATTAAACTATTTGCGTTCGATTATGCCTACTAGGCTATGCGATGAGTGGTGAACCTCACTGCGTTCGGTCCTAACATGACGCTAACCCAAATTACACTTTTTGAAGATAACATTGTTAAAATTTTCTTACGTGTGCTTGAATTAAGATATCTCTCTAAACATTAAACAAATAAATGCTTTTAGTTTTAATTTCATGCTTTGTTTACTTGTCAGCAGTGCATATATTTATAGGCCTAAATAGAGAGCTTTGAAGCATCCCCGGTTCAGGCTATGCTCAGCATTTTTTTACCTGGGCTTGAGCCTAATTCAGTGTGTCATCAAAATACGTGTAAAATATCTCTAGGCGACTATAATATTATATTACTGACAATTTCTAATATCACTTTATCAAGCATTCTTGTCTGTGCTTCTAAATGTACAACGGTAGGCCTAGGCCACATCGCAGAAAGTTCGTTCAAAACTGAAGCGGCGTAAAACTACAATGTAGGTCAAAATGTAAACAATGTCAAAATGTATTCTCACGCCGGTCAGAGGTCAGCACGTGACCAAGCATCTTCATTGGGAAATGAAGTGATCGGAGTTTACTAGTTTCATTGAGGCGGAGCGAAGTGAAAATGTATTCACTTCAAAATGCTCCACCGCCGACAGAGTATTAACTGTACTCATTATTTGAACAATAATTGGTGTTTACTCATGTAAATGTATCTCAATAATTAACACAAAAAATAATATAACTTAATTTCTTTGGCTTTTGGTGCATGCAATGGATTTTTCCGGTGCGTAATTAATCATTTTTAATATTTGTATCTTGAAGTAAAATAAAAAAAATTCAAACTTTTCAGTTGTGGTAATGGTGTGAAGTTGGTAAGTTTTTTTAACTGAAGAAATATACTATACTATATCCTCTTTGAAAAAGAAAACATACAATCCGTCAGTGGTGTAGCATCTTCAAATGTAAAATTGTGTTAAAATCTGTTGTTCCTACTCAATAACTTGTTATTTCGTAGGTACACAAGTTCCCAGATTTTGACTCGAGAAATAACAAATTAACCAAAAATACGTGCATGCAATTAAGAGTACATATGCGTTATTTTTTCTTCTTTTTTTTCCATTTTATTTCATGACCTCGGGTATCGCGCAATATCGCTATCTCAGAATTCCCGCGATATTCCGAAATTATTATCCCAAGAAAATTACTGGCTTTACAGAAACGTCGATATATGTAAACCAACTAATATCCGCGGTGGCTTATTTTCGCGTGTCCATGCCTGACTACTTTCACATTCATTTGATTTCGCAAAATGGGTCTACTCATCTGTGACACGTTTTCGCGTCGATTGATTTCGCCATATTGCGAACACGTGAATTTAAGAAAACGCGAAAAAATGAGTTAGTTTGCAGTATATTTTTGAAGATATGCGTCATGGTTGACATGTGGGAATACTCAATCTCAATTCTAAGTGGCTTTGATCAAAGTTTTGCCACATAAATAATGTCTGATCTTATTACATTTGACATTCTGTAAACGTGTATATTTTCGTGTGTAGATATTTTCGCTGAGGGAACGTTAACAGTGTGATCATTTTCGCGTTTTGTCTGTATTTATAGTTTTCATTCACAGATTATATAAAGTGCATGTTTTGATATATTTGCACATTCACGTACTGTAAAGTTACCTATTTTAGCGGTAGTTTTATTTTGGCGTTTTCACGTTGTTAATGAGTTTAGCTAACTCATGATCAACGCTGAAGTTTGTTAAGGGTTTTTCCTGAATTGAACGCCGAATTGCGCTAATTTATATCATCGCTAATAAATCTTAATTGACAGTTTTTCGCATTTGCGGGAAAATTGAACTTCGCTTAATTTGACTTCGCTATAATAAGTGCGACTTCAGTATTCGCTTAAATTAAATAGAACTGAAATGAATGAAACTTTCAACACCACAAATAATTTCATGTTTTCAGTATTTGGATTTGTTTTAAAGATATATGCACCACAAGTTTCACACTGACGAACCAAGAAGAGCTCGTATTCTTGGTTTTTTTTATGGCGAATAACAGTTATATTTCATCGAGTGGGGTGGAAACTTTTATATTTATTAAAGATGCTCTTCCGCTGACAAATGATTTTTTTCTTAATAAAAATCAGGAACAGACGAATTTTCTTTATTTACAAAAGTTACTTACCATTACCGCCATTGGAAAAGTTTGAGCTTCTAATTTTACTTCAAAATAAAACATTAAAAAATAATTGATTGCACCCCGAAAAAAAATTCATTGCACTACATCTGTATGATCTATATGGAATGACGTATTGATTGCGCATGCACCAGAAGCAAAATAAATTAGTTTATGTGTATTTTTGTGTAAATTATACATATAATACTCACCATTAAACATTAATAATTGTTTAAATGATGAGTATCATTTATGCTCTTTCGGCGGTGGAGCATCTTTAAAGTTTCCACCTAACCAGATGATGTGTTCTCTCATACCTACATGTGTAATACTGCCTGGTCCATGGCAATACACCTATGTCGCCTTAAGCTGTATTGCATGGCTACCCATGCAATAAAGCCTCGTGACGTCACAGCATCAACAAAATTACTATTTTCTAGGCACAATTTTAACATATTTTTTATTAATTTAGCTGAATTTACTTTAAATGATAATAATTCAATTTTGCTTGTTACGAGCATTTTCATTGGCTTAAAAATTTACTTTATCAGCCCATAAAGGAAAAAATGGCGTCGCCGTTTATAACGTTGCTTCTGATTGGCTAAGATGACGGCGTAATGATTTCATAGACAAAAGAGTCCCAAAATGATTTTTGAATATTGAAGAGATTATCTTTAGTAAATTGAATTATAAGGATTAATTTGAATATATTTTTTTATGTTATGGAGATATAACACAAAAATCTGAGTGTACTCTCATCATAAACCGCTGCTTCGCGGTTTATTTAGAGTACACTCAGATTTTTGTGTTATATCTCCATAACATAAAACATCTATTCAAGTTAATCCTTAACTAACAACGGGATCTGCGTTGAAAATATCACGTAATTTTTTAAGTATGGAGATTTGACTTGCAGTCGCGGTTTTTTCGAAATTATTTCAAAATGGCGGAAATTAATAGAAGTAAAATTGCAAGAAAAGGTCGAGGTATGAGAGAACAATACTCTTTCATACGTGGATATGAAGGATAGGGAAGCCTCGGGTTTTACAACATTTTGTGATCCCGAGGGTATGATATCCCTATCCTTCATACCCACGAATTAAAGAGTCTTATATTATTCACCAGCAAACATTACCAACATTATACGAATTACAAAACTTACTATGCATATGTTTTAATTTTACAAGTACAAATAAGAACTTAAAATGATATTTGCCAGTATTGCCAAAATTTATTATATTTATGTCTACAGTGTAGTGAAATGAGTACATGAAGTCCGACCATGTAGCCAAGTTGTGGTCTACAATATTATTTCCCATTTTTTTATTGTTATTTGTAAGGTACATGTTTTCATCTAAACATACTTAAGGCACTAAAAAAACTTTTTTCCAGTGCTATGGTGTGTTGTAATTAATGTTTATATGACATTATTCATATTTGTCTTTCCATTTGAATGATTTTCACACCTGAGTTCATTAAACCTAAAGGTTTGCAATTAATAGCGACGAAAAAATAACGCCAATTTATGGCACATACAACTTTTAAGTAGAAAAGGACACGATTATGTATAGAGCCGCTTACTGTAAACCAATGTTCTTAGCGGCTTTTGAATTTTGCGATTTTCACAGCAAAACAAGTTCGCTAAAATTAAAATTCGCGAATTGAAAAAGTGAATGGAAATTCCTATCAATAGATAAAAATGATGTTTAATGTAGATATTCATTTGCGGAAATAAACTTCCGCGAATTTATTTGGATCGCGAAATTTGCGAAAGTAAATCGTACGCAAAAGAAAGTTGGTTTACATGTATAGCGTTTGCTCGTTAAAATGTCATCTTGTCAATTTTTTACTATTGCGAAAATTATTAAGTACTTACAGTATTTCTACTCTAACAGTTGATGCCGAAAATGTTCAATGATTTGCTGTGTTATGTTACACTTGTTATATTATATTATATTATCAATAACCTTTTGTAACTTGCCATCACATTTATTGTGATATAGAACAGATGACAGTCTTTACTAATAAATTTGATAATTTGGAATTAAGATTTTATTTTTATTAGTTTGGTTTAAAGAAATCACATGAACTCATGTTTCGGCCGGTACGTTACAAACGGGCTGATTCTATAATTATGTTAGAGGCTCCACCGCCGACAGAGCATAAACGAAACTCATCATTTGAACAATAATTAATTTGGTGTTTAATCATTTAGTCGGAACGCAATTTACTTATTTTTAATATTTTTATCTTAATGTAAAATTAGAAGCTCAAAATTTTCAATGGTGGTAATCGTGTAAAGTAAGTAACTTTTGTGACTGAAGAAAAATACGAATTCGTCTGCTCCCGTTTTTGATTGAGAAAGATACCATTTGTCAGCACTGGCGCACCTTTAAATGGACAATTCAATGAGGCTAATTCTGCTACATAACCACGAAGCAAAATATGACATAAATGTATTGTTCGATATTCCTTATGAAACATTTAACAAGAAATATAAACACATTCCACGACATTGTTAAGTATTTTGATTGATACCGTTGAAATTCCAAATCGTTGATCAATACGATTAAGCTGGTACAACATGTACGCTGTACCCATACCCGAGCCAAAGTCACGCACGTTAATCAAATGCAATACATAACCACTGAGGAGTTGATGAAATTATTTTTAGACAAGAACATGCATCTAATAAGGTGAACACACTACTGTAAGAGCGACTTGAGTAATTCTAGACAAACATTTCTTTACTACACTGACAAGGGCCAGGGTTCGGCATACAAGACATCCGACCACTAGTGTAATGGCGGACAGTAAGCGAGTTTGATAATTTCACATACAATTCACTACAGTGGGCTTTTCTGGCATATCACAGTAAAACCAACTTATTAAATTTCTATTTGAGCTGGTTTGTTTTCGATACATGTGCAAATTTTAATATACTCTTAGACTGAATTGTCCCTTCAAACAACCACTGACATATATATATACTCTTATAAAGTAATTTCTGCTCCTGCTTAGCCATTGGGCGACTGATTTGCCTGTTTGTAATGTGTAATATGTGTATATTTGCAATGTGTATAATGTGACTGGGTGGGGTGTGCTGTTCAGTGTATTTGGCAATATGCTTCAGTGAGATAGCACTATAAAAAGGACACGAGTTCCACAAACTGCAGCATTCCACATTACCGATGCTCACACACAACACAATACATACAGGGGATGTCGTCCTTAAATGACTCTGAATGTTAATAGGATGTTTAAGTCGAATCAACCTATTAACCAACCTTTATGGATACAGGTCAGTAAATGAAGTAAACCTTGGGGATTTTAGAAACCAACAACAGTGTAGTTGATTATTATTGTTCATAATATCCAAGATACCGATCATCATTATAAATATAGATATACCTAACAAGTTTTTGTCCTTTTTAAGAACCGTCAGTGATATTTAAGTTATATGTGGCAATAATTTTCATTCTCACGAATCAAAAATAATTTTTAATATATTAATCACCACCAAATGTTACTACATTGTAGCTTTTTCAGTATTACAATACTTACAATGGATTGGTATTCATTTTTGAAAATCAAATAAGAACTCAAAATGAATTTTGGTATTACTGCAAAATATAATTATCTTTACTTCTACAGTGCAGTCAAAAGAGTACACATGGTAAACCAAAAAGCCAAATTGTGGTCTACCATTTTATTTAACATTTTTACAGTAATGTAAGTAATTCTAAAAATACCATAATCTATATTTTCATCTAAACATTCACGAAGCATAAAAAACTAGAACTGCTGTAGTTCATTAATTCTTTGTTGTTGCGAATACTTAGAAAGCATTGTACGTGTATGTCCGTGCCTTTTGATGATTTCACATATCAAAACTTATGATTTTCAATTCTAGGAAACATAACATGGCAAAATTTTCGCCCAGTTATGACATATTTAAATTCATCACATAACTAACCTATCCAGCCATGTCATAAATAGAGTAATTCACATGTGTAAAAACACTATTATGACGTCAAGGTAGTTTTGACGTCATAATATATATGACATTGCAAGATTGTCTCAGTAGACGGAAACGTCACATCTGAACCGGATTTCTACTGTTTTATATAGTGACCAAAAGCTATGTTTTATTTATTATTTAAAGTTATGTGATAAATAGAATCTTACACTCGTGACTATGTGATATGAAATTTATCAAACTCGTTAGATGATATGATATGCCACTCGCCTAAAGGCTCGTGGCATATTAAATTACACAACTCGTTTGATACATTTCATGTAACAGAGTCACTCATGTAAGATCCTTTATTCAAGGACAATATTATTTAACAGCTGTAATTTTCCAATGGTGTTATCGACATCATGCATGTACATTTCTCATTTCTTTTTATGACTTGTCAGCGTTGCTAGGGGACGTCATACATTTGTTTCGTCTTTTTAAGACTCGTAATTGACGTTAAATGTCTAGATTTATAGCTTCAATAATTTTAAAGTAGTTTGGATACATTTGATTTTTTTTCAATATTGAATTTCTAACAAACCCAAATAAACCAAGGAAATGGGTTTGGGAGGTTTGCGCAATTCAAATGTCACCCATTGGAATCATGGTCCATTATTTTAGCTGTCTGAATACTTGAACTCCCCGCAATGTCACCTGTACAGACATTTAGTTGATGGATTATCATTACAGTTTTATTTGAGTAAATATATTTCGAAGAGTAATAGAATTGCCCTCACTAGATTGAGATTATCACCCCACTCGCTAAATATTGAATCAGGAAAATATAGAAATATTGTTAGAAATAAGCGTTTTTTGCAGAATCTGTAACTCTGGTGATGTTGAACATGAATACCACTTTTTGTTTATACATGTATGTCCATTTTTTGTGATATTCGTTCAAAACGATTTAACGTAATTATTGGAAAAAGCCATCTGTGTTTAAAATAATACAATTAATAGGCTCAACTAATTTGAAAGATTTGTCTATGTTAAGTAAATACATTTACGAGGCTAACCAAATAAGAAGAAATTTATTGCCATGAAATTATAACTGTCCATTCTCTATGTATTTATTATACATGTGTACATGCAACCTGTCCTCTCTACACTACTTTGTAAAAAGTTTATGTTTTGTACTGATGGGCTTTAAAGCCTAAAGTAATGGAGAAAATGAATTTGAATACCTGAGTAAACATAAAACCGATACGGTAGTCGAAATGCTTGTAAATTAGATTTTTTTCACATTACATTTTATTAAATTATATCGGCCCACCACAACAGCAATACAGTTAAAACATTTTGAAATAGCTTAACATCGGCACAGTTCATAAGTACAATGTGTAATTTGTTGGTTTTTTTTAAATGGCAAATTACATTTCCGAAACAAACAAAAAATGAAGTTTCTTAAAATAACAACAAAGGGAAAATTATATTGATGGCATAAGATGGCAAATTCGAAAAAAAAGTTTTTTTCTGTGTAATCTCTTTGAAGATTAATTTCGCTGTTTTGTCGTCTGGGACAGGAATAAGGACGATTGCAGGAAACATAAAACGACCCGCGTAATGAAAACTAACATTTAATTTAATTCAATTGTCAAAAAGGTAATGATAAGTGCAGTTTTAACCTTAAGCTGATAACTTTCGTGACACTACAAATTATCAATCTCGTTTTACATTCAAATTGAAAAAATAAAAGTCGTTTCGGAATGTAAGTGGGCCTTTAAATTGCGTCCTTTTCACCATACACGTGTACCTAGTCCGCTAAACCTGCCCATATTATTAGGCTTTTAAAAAAATGCCTAATATAATAATAGTCTATATAATAGGCAAAAAAATTAAAAAGCCTAATAATATAGGCAGGTTAACGAAGAAACGTGTACCTTGTTCACAATCCTGCATGCTATAAAGGGAACCATATAAAGATGTCTTTCACAACTTTTTATAATGTCGTATTTATCTAAATAAATGTTACTAGTTTTGATATTGTTCTTTTCTCCGATATATTTACTTTCATAAATCCACGGAGCCATAGATTTGATGAGTACATATCTTAAAGAATTACATGTATAAAAAATATCTTAATGTTTGTATATAATGGTGGACTATCTTTACTTTGCATTTAAACACATTGAGAATTTGTATTGACTAACCAGTTCAGTCATAAAGAGAGACAAGGTTTTGAAATTTAAACTTTAAGCGATTTTGTTCCATTGCTGTTGGATGCCATACTCACACACGTGTAAGACGAACATATACATAATTCAGTCTAGACAACTACCTATCAGCCACCAAAACATGTGAGCAGAAAGTTTTAAGTTTGTGAATTTTTGTTAATATTTATTACGTTAGTATTGATCGTTCAGATCAGGTTACGTAATTTTAAATGTATACCGGGCAATTTTCTGATAACATTTCTAGTGGAATTCACTGTTATTGTACAACACGAACGTTTCATTGGATTTAGAATTCAATCGTGAAGGTAGAATATTTATTTTAATTTTAGTGTAAGTCCACAGCATTATATGGTGATATTCATAATCTCATGTGTGACTCGGTATTGAAAGTGGTACAAAAGTAATATAAGTGTATTTTATAGTGAAACTCACAACAGGAGACCAATGCAAATGGATGTTGTCATACCAAAAGTCATGATTTTTTTTCAGAAAACACGACATTTGAAAAGATAGATAATTAAAAATGGGGATAATTACTTATAAAACAGTTCTATTCACTAGTCCATCTACTAAAAACAAAACATATATGACATCAACAATTTTCATTGAATGGGTCCCCATTTTCGGAAATCACGTGGTACAAACTCAAACAAAATGTCTGCTGGTCAGGAAATCGAGGCGCTTGAGCAGAAACTAGAAGGTAGACATTTTTTTGTGCTTGGACTCGCCTAAAAACCACGTGATTCCCGACAGTGGTCCGTCGTACGCGTGGTGTGACTTCGTATCTGAAATTTTATGATAATATTTATTCCGTAATATGCGGCTTCGTATTTTTAAACTTTAAATAAATGTAATGTAATGTTTAAAGTGAATTCATTTGTCTAAAATGAAATACTGCTTGAAAAGAGTGAAAAATAAACACGTGTAAAATGGTAGAAGTTACAAATCGAAGCACCCAACATACCATGGCCAGTTGATATATGTTCCAATTAACATAATTACACGAGTATATATATTGATTTAAGTACCTGTCCATGTAGAGTTGAATATATATAAAAAAAAAAGATAAAATAAAAAAATAAAACTCAACGTTGAGTTTTATATTTTGTTGATTTAAGTATATCTGTCATATACCATAAAACATCGTGATAATAAGCGACGGCTTGTATTATTTTTAGAAGGAAATCCCGGGCTTATTTTAGAGACCAGTATATTTCCATATCCCTCTTATCACAGGGACTTTGCACGATTTTTTTAACAAACAGTATACATATATCTATGATACTATAATATAAAAAAATAAAACTCAACGACCTTCCTCTAGTACTTTCGTCATTTCGTGATGGCTCTTCAGGAAATGGCGAAAGTACAAAAGGAAGGTCGTTGAGTTTTTTGTATATTCAACTCTACATGGACACGCACTTTTTTCTTGACTGATACTATAATATATATATATATATATGTGTGTGTGTGTGTGTGTGTGTGTGTGTGTGTGTGTGTGTGTGTGTGTGTGTGTGTGTGTGTGTGTGTATACTGTTGATTAAAAGAATTCGTACCGGGTGAAAGCCGAACTAATTTCAAGATACAAAAAATGTACACAGACAAGAAATCCCAGGTTTACTCTCATGACCGGCCTACTTTCGTTTCAGGCTTATTATCAAGATTTTAGGGTTTTCCAATAAAAGAGCTTCGGTGTCATATGGTAAAAAATAATCGCTAATATTTTCAAATTGGTACTTTTCACTTTTAAAATATCTCCTGTAGATATTTACACATGTATAGCAGTACTTGTATCAATATAAACATTAATATGCATATTTTTTTAAAAACTCTTTACAATTTGTACTCATCAAAAATCTAAGACTCCATTATAAAAGTAAACATATCGGAGAATATAATAAACAGTTACATTAATATTTTTTATGCTTAAAAAATCGTCAAAATATATGGCTCAATTTATGAAAGCAAACATATCTGAGTATATTTTAAAAATTTACATTCATATTTTTTAAAAATTCTTGAAAATGTTTACTCGTCAAAATCTATGGCTCGTTTGTTATGTAAATAAACATATATGAGAAAAGCACATTGACATGACGTGAATCATTTATTTAGAAACATATAATATTCGAAAAAGCAGTGAACGATATTCTCACATAGACATCCACTAGAACATGCAGGCCGGTTATTAATGTACACACTGAAAATATGATAAAAATGTTCAAAATTAGGAATTACAGTGTTGATGATAGGTTGCGTTTCGCTCTATGTTGCGTTCCGCTATTATGTATTCTATCAACCCGATCCGGAAGTTGTAAGAACCATGTACCCAGAATGCTTGCTGTTATTAAAAATGGCTACCTGTTAGTATGCCTCGTGGTTATCTTTACCTCACAACAAATTGTCCTGTTAGACAATACAACGAACAAAGCTTTTACGACTCAATAAAACCGCACAAAGACAATGTCAAATGAAAAAAATGTAAGATCACAAAATATTACTTGTAATCTCCAGTTTTAGCAGGTATAATCAGTATTCCAATAGCTTCTGAAATACTAAAGGGAATTATGACGATTTATTCAACGACAATACATTATCATCCTCGATCCTCCAGGGGTTCCGATCAACTGCGATCTCTACACCCCTGGACTATCTCATAGTATACTTGAAGGCAACAAAATAGAACAGGTAATTTAGTCCTTTGAAAAGAGCCGTATAACGGTACACTGTGGTAGACTGTGAGACTTTGAAGATAGGCTTTCTCTCTAGTCTTCAAAGGACATTTTTGCTGGCCTGTGATTTGTTCAGATTTTTTCCTCTGAGCTGCCTTCAGTTTTACAATGAGATAGTCCATGGGTGTACCTATCGTAAGTGATCGAAACCCCTGGAGTATCAAGAATGATACATTATCGGCGAAGATTGACGTAATTGGGAATTAAGGGGTTATATTAAAGGCCACTACCTTTCTGAAACTGCATTTATTTTTCTTTCATTTGAATGTAAAGCGTTAGTGAGGATTTAAAGTTATCTAAAAGTTATTATCTTATCGTTAATACTACACTTATCATCACGTCCTGATCAATTGTATTAAGATGCAAATGCAAAATACAAAATAGGTCAATTTTCATAACGCGGATCGTCTTATGTTTCCCGCTGCCGTCCCTAATACCTCGCAATAGCTGAATATCTGTGCCCCAGACGACAAAACAGTGAAATCTTCCCTGTTAACATTGATTACGCTTGAATCTTGCATTTGTTGGGTGTTGTAACTTCATCTTAGGCCATCGATATAAATGTTCCTATGTTGCTATTGATTTTAAGACACTTTCAATTTTTGTTTCGGAATAATCTTGAATCTTGCATTTGTTGGGTGTTTTTGTTTCGGAAATTTAGTAGACCTTTAAGGAATAAAAACAACTGAAATTTATTTTTATATAACTACTCATAAGTGCTCCAAAGGGAACGTAACTTACAATATTCATTATATCAACCGTCTATGTTCCAAATTTTCGGCTACGTAGCCTTCATGTTATGCAACAATAGCACTATCCTGTACCATCTGATGGTTCCATGACTCGGATAACGAATTACAAGTCATACTCACATGTACAGTACCAAGATACAGTATTATAGTTATGGAAAACTAGAAGATGAAAATAAAATTAATAATGTCATTAGGGAACGCATCCCAAATCTGTATTTAAAAATAAATATAAAATATAATAATACATTTTTTTTCATTTATGTCTTTTTGGTTTTTTTTTGTTCCAGAAATACACTGTAGCTACCCAATTAATCCCAAAATCTCCATACGGTTTCCTTGACGTTTTAGCTGGTGCTTGGACAACGCATGCGCAGAGGTTGTACTTTAAAAGCAGAATGGTGCGGTTGAGGTGGAAAGCTGTTATCAATAATTTGCCATCAGCATTATGTATCAGGCTAATTCGCCTGCGTGTACTTTTAATATTAATAGTTATCGTACTATTATCTAAGATATTGTTAGGCATAACGGGTACAGAGAAAGAAATGGACATGAAGAAAGAGGATAACAAAATTGAAGCCATGATGCAAAAATCAGATCGCTCATTTTTTGGACTTCACATTGATGTCCGAGATATTGTCAACAAAAAGATTATGAAGGATGCATCGATAACTGCCGATGATGTCGGGGTGGTGAACCCTCATCCTTATATATATATGAATAATCCGGGTCACTGTCATTTCAAAAGTGATAATTCTCGTACCATATTGATCATTGTGAAATCGACAGTCCGAAATGTCTTACTAAGGCAGTCCATACGGATTACATGGGGTAATATAACGGACGAAAGTGTCAAGGTTGTCTTCATGTTGGGGCGAAACAGCTCCGAAAACTTCCAGCAGGACGTTATCAATACGGAGGCGGCGAGACATAAAGACATAGTGCAGGAAGACTTCCTAGATGCGTATTTCAACAACACACTTAAATCTATCATGTCGTTTAACTGGGCAGTTCAATACTGTGAAGAAGCAACGTTCCTACTTTTTCTTGACGACGACTTTCTGATCGATTTTCCAAGAATTCGGAAGTACATTGACTCCATCCCGGAAGCGGATATGGCGACACTTTTTATGGGTCATCGCATAGTTCAACCAGTGGTGAGAGACCAGAAGTCAATTTGGTTTCTTCCATGGGAGGTATTTCCTTTCAAATATTGGCCGCCTTATTTAGCCGGCGGTGCTTATTTGACAAGTATGGACGTAGCAAGGAAATTCAGTTATGCTTTTCCGTATATAGATATCTTGGGTATTGATGATGCATGGCTAGGCGTTGTTGCTAGGAACCTTAGAATCAATCCACAGGATAACCATTTCTTTCACAACAATGGCAAATATTCGCATTTAGCCTTGGTACAACAATGTTGCCATACACAGAAACAATTGTTAGAAACATGGTGGCAATTTAGACATACAGACTTCCGATTTGGTGCGCCGTAGACAGAGTAAACCAATGCTAGATTGTATTGCCTTTTAGCAATTCATGCCAAATACATACTGATACATGAGGAATTCGCGCCATATATATATTTGTTACATGAACAATTCGTGCCATATATATATATTGTTACAGGAACAATTTTTGCCATATATATATGGTTACATGAACAATTCGTGCCATATATATATTGTTACAGGAACAATTCGTGCCATATATATATATGGTTACATGAACAATTCGTGCCATATATATATTGTTACATGAACAATTCGTGCCATATATATATTGTTACATGAACAATTCGTGCCATATATATATGTTACATGAACAATTCGTGCCATATATATATTGATACATGAACAATTCGCGCCATATATATATTGATACATGAACAATTCGTGCCATATATATATGGTTACATGAACAATTCGAACCATATATATATATTGATACATGAACAATTCGCGCCATATATATATTGGTTACATGAACAATTCGTGCCATATATATTGATACAGTCCGAGGGATGCTTGTCTATCAAACTTCGTGAGTTCAGTTTCAAAACAAGATCGTGGTTATTTAGTCTTTTGAAGATTCTGTAATATATCCGTAAATTTTGTAAGTGGAAATGAATTTTAGAGAATTGAACATTGACCAAAAAAATGCGAAAAAATAAATGGCACGCGAAAGACAGTTGCTATACAGTAAGGGAAAGGTTAGGGTGAAGAATCAATGAATATATCGATAGATAGACAGAAATTTGTTCAATGTATTATTACTTATCTCTTTGTCTTTACTTTGCCATAGTAAACCTTACACGGTAAAAATACTTGCCATTGTGGTAGATATCTATATTTAGTATCCATGCTCTTCATATTGGCGCTAATTAAAATCAAAACGTACTACAATAAAACCTGTCTAAAACCTCAGTATTAGGCCACTTTGTTCAGGACCATCATAAGACTTCTTTCTCTGGGTCCCTATTAGACTACTTTCTTTGAGTATCTAGTATGATCACTTTCTTATGAATTCAATTTGTACATGTAAACATTGGCGGACTTCTTTTGACATTCCACAAAATCACGTATCAGTGTTTACAAATAACAATGTACCAAACAATCGGAGATATACAATAAAACGGATTTAATGTTTTAAATGTGTTATTGCTATTTGACTTGAATAAAATAACTGAAATATAGGAACTATTTCTTTTGATTTCATGGAGAAAAGGGCGGGTTTTAGCTGCAGTCAATGGCGCGCTTTTTCTGAATGGCTGTTGTGCATGGATAAACATAACGGCAGTATAATTTTGACCGCGAATAACTGTCGTTCTGGTTGATTTTATTGTTTAAAGAAAATATTGTAAATATAAGGATTAACCTCTTACTCTGCTTAGTCGGTAAATTTACCTCGTGCTCCATTGGGTCTATCATTTTTTTAATTTCTTTTAAACCTAAAAATCCTACACATTTAAGAGGGTTTTAATAGTTATCATTGTTGTTACAGTGGACAATTTTCTAAAATTAAGTACAAAAATGTGCAGCAAAATGGGGGGGGGGGGGGGGGGCAAAAGACATGTTTGCCCCCCCCCCCCCCCCCCCCCCCCCCCGATTCTTCCCCCCTGTGTTATATAATGTTTGTTATCGCACTATCGAACAAAAGATTAATAAAATAATATATAAATGATAGTACATTGTCAGTCCTGTCAAAGATACGGCTTAGAGGATTTTTCATTCTGATCAATTAAAGTTACTTTCTGTCCAGACACTTCCTCGTAGCAACGATAGCTTTCTAAATTTGGAGATAGGGATTTTAAATGAGAAACGAACTAGAGAAAAAAATAGAGTGACGGAATATCCGAAACGGATTTCATTTATTAAAATAGGAATGTAAAATTAGATTGATAACTTTGTAGAGTCGCAAAAGACATTAGCTTAGCGTTAATACTGAACCTATCATCACCTTCTGAACAATTACATTAAAGCAATTTTAATGTTATTTTTTTTTATTTTTTTTTCTATATTTTCTGCTACCATCCTAATTACCGCGCGTTAGTTGACTCTTCACTGTTAACTTACATTATGGAGGAAATCTGGAATTTATTTCCTATTGTAAACTCATCTTAGGCCAGTAAGATAATTTGTATGTTATTATTTCTTTTAACAATTCTTTAAAAAAATTGTTTCTGAAAGGTAGTGGGCTTTACTAACAAAAAAAATGAAAAAAAAATATCCCTAAGAGCTAGCATTAGCCCCTTTAAGGTAAAACATATCGATCATTACAACGTCCTGTTGCCTGGTATTTTTAAGTATCCTTGAAAAAATTATGTGTTTGTGTACATATGTCTAAGGTTACATCGATTTAATATGAATGGTTTCGTTGATAAGTGAGCGCATCTTTGATAATTTGTTATATTAAGACGTTGGGCAAAGTTTTTTTTTTCTTCAAACAAGTGACAAGTGAAGACAAACTATTAGACATGGATTCGGTCGTATTTACTTGTATCAAGGCAAATAGACTTCTAAACAGTATTGATATTTTCATTTGACGTTGCATGTGTTTTTGATAAAGAAGTCAAATATCACCCTAACAAATCAAATGTGTTCACAGTATTATAATAATAATAATATCAAGGTAATACATAATTTGGTGTAGAATATATGAACATTGTTTTGATATTTTTTATAATATTTTCGAAATAAGAATTTATGGTAAGCTAATTGTACCATAGGGTTTGTATCTATAACCATGCTGTCATACTACTGCAAATCGAACTGATTTCCCGGTCTGATGTTTTTATCGCCCAGTGTCATTTTAGCTAAGAAAGGATTACTTGTTATATCTTCAAAGTTGAAAATAATACATAATTTGGCGCAAACAATGCATCATGATATAACGTGTGCAAGTAGTTATTTTGAGTGTTGAAATATTTCCGACAGTTCTCTAGACAAATTTTGGAGGGGTGGGTAATTGAATTCGCACTTTGAAAATGAATTTTTCACACACAAAAAACTAGCTGCAATATTGTAGCTCAAAAGACTTTTAGACTGAAAATGGTGTCGTCTTTAGAGCTACAATTGGTGCCTATTACTGCTAATGGAGCAAAGTAATGATTATGCAAACCATTATAAAACGTCTGTTGGTATTTTATCGTATTTGTTTGATATCGCCAACCTACTAGGCAATAAAACCGAACCACATAAAATATCAAATTCTCATCGAGGCATTATTTTTTGCATAATACATATGGAGGTCTTTCTGAAGGGTCTTTATACGGCAAGTCCACAAATTGTGAACTTGACGTCTTGTGAGCGGTATGGTAGATATTAAGAATGGTAGTTATGTTTGTTATGGACCAAAATAATATTTAAGTGCATGTATACGCATAAAATAATTGGAAACCTACAAAAATGTATAGAAATTTGTGCCCGAGTGATTTTCGGAGGCAGTGCTCCACTACGACACATAGGGACCAATTCGTACCCGGCCGAAAGGTATAGAAGGCCGGGTACGTATATTCGTTCTAACAAAAAACATGCGATTTTTACATTAAGCGGAAATTCCTGAAAAACAAAACTACAACTTCTTGTTGCAGTTAATTCGTAATTGTGTGCTAAAAACATCTTCAAACATTCCAAAATAATATTTTTTTAAAGAAAGACTTACAAAATGAATTGAAATAAAATGTTTATACTTGGTCCATCCTGTCCAGGCTTTGTAATCTGCATCAAACAGAGTGGAGAAACACGTAAGGTAAAACTTCCTGCTTCGATAACATGTGTGATCTCTCCAAAAGATTATTGATGATTTGCTATGATCTGATAGGTAGTTGTAATGTCAACATTTCTCATCAATGCGAGTTTCAGCGTTAGGATTAAGACAATACGTGAGGACCAACGACACCATAGTTTGTGATGGAAGATAAGTGGGTGTTATGCGCGATTGGGCAAATTAGTCGAGTTGTTATTGAATATCTTCATAAATAGTGTTCATTTGGCGTGGGAAGACTGGGCGTCGAATAGAGCATTTATGGATAATAATGGGATGTTTCGCCACGTATTATAATCAACACCAACATTTGTTGCAGGTTGCAGCTTTCGTTTCTGATAATTCTTAAAACACTTTGCACGCATGCCAAACTTTTGATCATCAGTAAAGTTATTGTCATCTGCTTTTTAAAACATCAAGCAAACAATTGTGCTTTGGAAGTCTTAGTTTTGTAGCAGATTTCTTGGTTTTTATGTCTCACGATAACTTTGGAACACCTATCGACCATTGTAAGAACAGAACTGTTCAATGTAATAAGTGTTTAAAAGTCTTCATCAGATGGGATTTTATATTTATATGTACTACCAAATAGCATAGAAACGCTTTAATATAAAAAAAAATATTTCAAGTCAAATCCTGGACAAAGAAACTATTTACTTGAAGAAAATGTCAAAAGTACATGTTATGTGTCAAAAGAACATTCAGATTGGGGTATATGTATCCTCGATATTCCTGGGGTTCCGATCACTTACGATCTCTACACCCCTGGACTATCTCATAGTAAAACTGGAGGCAACAGAATAGTTTGGTTTGTTTATTTTTACGTCCTATTAACAGCCAGGGTCATGTAAGGACGTGCCAGGTTTGTTGGTGGAGGAAAGCCGGAGTACCCGGAGAAAAACCACCGACCAGCGGTCAGTACCTGGCAACTGCCCCACATGGGATTCGAACCCGCATCCCAGAGGTGGAGGGCTTGTGGTAATATGTCGGGACATCTTAACCACTAGGCCACCGCGGCCCCCAGATACTGACGACAAAACAGAATAGAACGGGTAATTTAGTCATTTGATGTTCATCAAAAGAGCCGTATAACGGTACACTGTGGTTGACTGTGTGGCTTTGATGTTGGGCGTCGCTCTCTCTGTAGTCTTCAAAGGAATTCTTTGCTAGCCTGTGATTGGTCAAATGCTTTCCGCTGAGCTGCCTTCAATTTCACTATGAGATAGTCCAGGGGTGTAGAGATCGTAAGTAATCGGAACCCCTGGAGTATCGAGAATGGGGTATATGGGACATAAAATTTGTTGAGTCGTTATCAGTCATTAATACATACGTATGTCGTATAGAAAGTCCTAATTATAATTAACATTAACAGTAAGTCATTTAAGGAGCTGATCCACAAATGTAGTCTTGTTTGCATCCTTCAGGTTGTTACAGAATGTGTCCATTAAGATTTGGAGTTTAACAGGGTGATCTGCTATGTCCACTTTCATTCAACAAGTAGTTGAGGAAGTCATTTGGGTGACACATGCAAGCCAAAAATCAACACTTTGCATAAATGTTAAAATTTTGGTCTTTGGCACCCATCAAAGATTTATCTATGTCTGACGATTGAAAGAGATATCTTTTCTCTGCTTTTCAAACTTCAACTATCAAAATCAAAGATGGCGGCCTATTAAGTACTATCAACAAACTGAAGGACGTACAATGGAAGGACGGGCAAAAGGCAATATTTGAATAGGCCACCTTCTGATGATAGAATTGCGGATATCCCTGTCCGGGGTAAGAGAAAAACAATACAATGCACCTTTCATCAAATTGTTCTTCTTTTAAAAAGAGGAATGTCAACAAGAACAGACTTATAATATTTTTTATTGGTAGAAGTGTTGAACATTTATAGAACATTACATTCAATTTAAACAAACACCCTACACAGTATCTATTCACAATGTTATCTTAACTACTTCTTTTAACGCGACCCGTTTTCAATTACATAAATTAAGTGATATACTGTATTTGACCCAATAAGTGCCCCTTTCCTTTTTCAGCCTCCAATTTCACTTACTTTGAATTAAATGCAGACTGAAAATACGAAAACTTGCTTTGTTTTCTTACTGATTTCTTTTGAAAACTGATTTATGGCTAACTTTGTAGAATAATTTTATGAAAGGTAAGTCCTTATTTGTTCCTATTAAGCGCCCCCTGATTTGCTCTTATTTTTCTAAGCGTCATTGGCACTTATTGGGTTGAATACAGTATTTATAAAATCTTGCCACCTTTGGAATTGATTCAAGCATCAAACCTCTTCAGATGACAAATTATGATGAGTTCTACTGTGAACTGAATATTACTAAGCAGGTTCTGCTGTCCACAATAAATGGAGAATGGAGTGATTGGGACATCACCATCAGCATTCAAGGACCAAGTAAATATATAATTGGTCAAAATTAACCAGGAATGTAAATGTATAGGTCGCTTATAAACACACAAAGTCGATCAACAGGGAAACCACAAGGACTTGGAGTTACTTCCCTTTGCTTCGTTTCATAGAATCACTCCATCAGACTAACGTACATAAAACATTTTTCTTTTTTTTTTTTTGATTTTGTGGTTTTTTTTCTCTCCTTTTTTTATCTCTATGATGACAGAGCACACATTATGAATACAAAATGGTATTGTTCGTACCTTAAAGAGTTGTTTCCCTTTCTTTTATGCACAAAGAGTAATTAAATCTAACAAACCATTAGAGTTATTTCCTTAGCTAAAAATACACTAACAACACACATTTACACAATACAAAATACATATTAGCTCACATAACCACTTATACATATTATATATATGTAAATTGAAATAAATTGTACAACAAAGCAATGACTACTGCACATGAATAATATGTGTGTAACGAAACTACACCGTTTATATTAATGCCAATTTAGATTTACAAAAAAAATAAAATAATGCAGTTTTTCATTTGAGCATTACTTACATGTATTTATATACATAGTAATAAGTAGTCCTCCTAACAATGCTAATGTCTTGTTTACTGTTTATTTACAATAAGTTCAATTTTCTGGAATGGAATGTATCATAAAACCTTACATTTTGAAGACACAAAAACCTGAAAAAGTCTAACATGGACTTGACAAGAAATGAAATTACATCAAACATACAATGATGTATATATGTAAAGAATGTATTTAAATGTGGTTCAAACCACTATGATGCACATTTTATTTCAGAACAGGAAGTGGCCATCAACTTAAGCCTTTATACGTTCGTTCCTTACTTATAAGGTACATATGTAAGTTGAAATATTGGCTCCTGTGAGCCTCAAATAAGTGATAATGTGTCTTACAAAACTGGTTAAGTTTCCATAATGAAGAAATATATAATAAATGAAATATTTTAAATCATGTCAACCCTGAAAACATATTTAGACTCTTCTAAATCAAAGACTAGACCAGTCCATTATGAACTTTCAGGGGTGAATCAGAGTGAAAGGAGTCTGTCTGGATAAACAGAATTTTATAAAAGCATACATTAAATGGTAGGTCCTAAGGGTATTTTTTTATCTTTCAACTGTCATTTCCTGTACTGAAAACATGGATCTAAAAATAAACAAAAATACTGTTTTATTACTCAGATTGGCATATATACCAGGTTTTCAATCATTTAAAGTACATGTACAATCAATTTGAGATTAAAATATTTTTCTGTCAAATTTTTAAAAAGGAAAAAAGACAATAACTTTAGTGATCCATGTCACCAGATCATATTGTGCAACTCCGCATATGAAAATCAAACTTTATAATTATGAAAAAGTAGTGTTTAACCAGTATCATTTTCCGGCTACATGTATATTATAAATAATCTTAAATGCTGAAAATCAATGCTATCATTAAAGCAAAAAGCGGGTCATTTACTGTGTAATTAACAATATGATTAGCATCCAGGGCATTTAATTTAAAGATGCTCCACCACTGACAAATAGTATTTTTTCTTGATTAAAAACAAGAGCAAACGAATAATTAATTTTCGTCAGTAACAAAAGTTACTTACTTTACACCATTACCACTATTGAAAAAGTTTGAGCTTCGTATTTTACTTCAGGATGGAAATATTTTTTGTTTTGATCATTAGACATACATATAAATGATTAAACACCAATTACATTTCAAAATGATAAATATCATTTACGCTCTGTTGGTGGTGGAGCATCTTTAACAAATACAGAGGGAGGGTTGATAATTACAGTGAATATGATATACCGTATTCGACCCAATAAGTGCCCATATCCCTATAAGAGCCCCTCCCCCTTTTTGAGGCCTCAATTTCAATTGCCCAGGCATAAATAAGGACCAAAATTACATAAAACTGTATAGATTTGCAATAATTTTGACTTATTAGCACCTTTTCATTTTTATATTTTTTTAAGCACCCTGGGCGCTTTTTGGGTCAAATACGGTATTTGTTGATTATTGGAGAACATAAAAGAATGTTTTGAGATTCAATATGATGAAAAATATCTATTAAATGAAAGACAACAACTAGAGCTGGGTAAATATTGGAAGGGTTAAAACGATACGTATTGACAATACACAAAAACAATACATGATACGTATTGACGATACAGTGGACCTCTTTTTCAAAGTCAGCTAAACATTATTTTTTGAAAATTGTGACAAAAAATGACAGTATTGATGAAACCTGGAAAAAATCTACCAAACATTTGATTTGGTTTATACTATGTGTTAAATTAAGCTCTTTCAATTTATATTCTTAATTATGAAAAGGCATTTCTAATAGATGCTTATATTAACACTAAATGATGTTCTTACTTGGATGATGTTTTAGAATATATCTGAACAGGAATTTCCCATTTTTAAACGAAACTTGTTGGTTTATTAGTAATAATGATACAGCGATATACAGAATGTTTACGTATTGATAATCGATACTGTAACTCTGGTCAATACTAGCCGCAATATATCACTCGGCTAGAGAGAACTTCTCTTTAGCTCGATTGGTTGAGCATCAGACCAGTAATCCAGAGGTCCCGAGTTCGATCCCTGGCAGAGGCAGGTATTAAATTTATTGCAAATCCTGCACCCTGTTACAATACATTGCTGAAAAATGATATACATGTATACCAGTATATCGATATATTGATCCAGCCCTAAAAAACACAGCAATCGTGTTTATATATAAAACAAAGAGTTATCTGCCCTTGAGATAGATACTGATTGTGATTTCATGTGTTTTTGAATAATGTCATACTTTTCAGAGAAAATAACGTGAATGTCGCTTAAAAAATAATGATGTCACAATGGAAACACACTGGCAAGGGAGGTAACTATGCAATTATACAAAGACAAAATAAACAATGCATATATGCTGATGCAAAATCAAACTGCAACAAGAGTTGAATAAGAAAAGATTTAACACTGAAACTGCCTGTTTTTGTACACAAAGTCGCAGTATAGATATACAAATGTAGCTACCAGCTTATTTCTGACTTGTTTCTCTTAAGTTATTAGATCATGGGTACAGCTGTAGGTGTTTCTATGAATAAATCCAGAAAACAGAGACTAGTAGTTTGCTGCCATAGATCCATTTAAGTATAATGATGTATATATATATATTCAGTACTGGTATAATGGATTAACTGAATACAGAGATTAATTACATAAGTACATGTACATTTATCAAAATATAATAAAGAGTTTTTAAAGTAAAAAATATATAAGATGAAAATAGTATGTAAACAATATTTAGAATTCAG
Organism: Argopecten irradians; assembly: GCF_041381155.1. Classification (NCBI taxonomy): domain Eukaryota; kingdom Metazoa; phylum Mollusca; class Bivalvia; order Pectinida; family Pectinidae; genus Argopecten; species Argopecten irradians. The sequence continues at coordinate 34,909,986 of NC_091147.1, read as the reverse complement.
AAATCAAAAAGACTAGAAAAGATATATAAATTTTAAAGGTTATTAAGTAATACAATGTATATTGATAAATAAGTATATTAAGATATAGTGCATTGATTTCAACATCAAACTAAACCTGTAATGGAAGGGACATAACTCTGTGTTGGATTTTGGAATGTAGTGGGGTATATTTTCTAATTTCTTATTGAACGGGGAGGAAAAAATAGTTCAATACCGTATTTGCAATAATTAGCACCCTTCCCCCTATAAGCGCCCCTCCCCTTTTCTGGAGAAGAGTTGAAGTTGTATAAATGCCCCAATGCCATGGATTGGACAATGTTTTATAACATGTGATGCCTCTAACATCAGCATTGTATCCCATATTACATGAACTTGGGAGTCTTTTACCTTTTACATGTGAATCACAACATAATAATGCATCTCAAAGGATAAAAAGCATTTGCATATGTTTACTGTAACAGATTAATGTACCATGAGTAAAGAAAGATTAAAAACATGGCTGATTTTTTTCGTCCAAAACTTTGGTTCAATAAGCTCCCCCCCCCCCTCCCTCCTATTATTTAAGTGCCCTGGGCGCTTATAACAGAGAATACAGGATTCATATAATGACCTGAACATTAATAACAACCCAAACAAACAGAACTTTAAAGCACAAACACAGTTTAGTGTCTACATAAAATCATAAAGCAATACAGTCGTCATGAATGGGATTTTGGGACTCAATACAAATGTACATAAAATACCATAAATGGCAAATACAAATCATAGGCAATATATGAAGTTTGGACTCCAAATTTAAAGTCATAGATGAAAGAAAACTTCCTTATTTACAAATATTTACCAATGATAACATTAAAAGTCATATTTTATAATGTTCGTGAAGTGTCACTGTAAAGCAGTTTCTTAGTACTGTGCTTTTTAAATGTCACACATATGTAGAGAATATAATGGTAATTGGGACCAGAAGCAATTTAAATTGTAAATGTATCTTAGACTATTTTAAATCTAAAGACCATGACTCGGTTGTTCAAAGCATGATTAGCTTAATCACATGATTAGCGAAAATTTCATTTCTTATTTACAGCAACATTTTTAATTTGTGATCATGTCTTCTTTAAACTCAGCAAGTAAGTCATAAAAAAGGAGTTCTTCAGATTTTCATAAAATTTTATAAAATTTACCAGAACTTTTTCATCTTGATTTGAAAATTGTTGTTAAACTAAGATTAGGTTAATAACCTTTTGAACAACTGAGCCCAAATTTAAAAGTCAAACATGAAAATGTAGAACTTGTTAATACAGAACTGGTTTTTAATCTTTTAAGCCTTGCTTGGCTGATGACTATACAGTGGAAAACAAGGTGTTTTTGTGTCCATACACATAGCATTGTATCCTGTATCTCATTATCTAGCAGTAAATAGATTTCTTAATTCCCTTCAGAGCCATATATATATCCTAGACAAGTCTTGGACTCATGATTTTCATGATACGTGGGACTTATTTAAATTTTGAGATCCCTGTATATGTGTATATACTTCTTTATACTAGGATCGACTTATAAATATAATTATCAAAACTTGAAAATCATAGTGTTCTGGACTCGCCTTAGAAAATCATATATATAAAATTACTACAAATTACTATCTATTAATAGGAATATAATATATACTTAGACATATGTACATACATGTTTATTGATAATTATATATAAATGTATGTTGACTATTGAATGTAGAGCAGAGTATTAAAGAAATTAAAAAAAAAATGTAAACATTACTCAAAATGAGGTTTCAACAGCATATTAAGATCAATGTTTACATTTAATCTATAGTAAGAAGTTTTAGAAGCATGCCAAAAGCTTAAGGCTTCCTTAATATAACATTATTAGATACAGACCTGTTAAAAATCTATAATGTCTTTGAGACTAGCGAAAAACTTATATGCCTCTGCCCCAATTTCATATGTTGGTGGTAAAACTATACACTTAATTTCTTCAACAGCACCTACCTCTCTGGAAAGGCTTTAACTCATTAACCCCTAAAATTTCACAATGGACTGCTCTAGTCTCTGATTTAGAAGAGCCCAAATGTGTCTTCAGGGATGGATGTGTTGATAAGACTTCCATAATCAGTGGTTGCCATTGGCAACTACAAACATAAAACTAACTACAAAATTACCCTGATCACAGAATACTAAATGCAATAAAGATTTAAGATCTTTCTTTTTTTTACTGTAATTTCGTTGATGAATCGCTGAATTAGAGTAACCTGTTTTATATTGTAATATCCCGTCTGGTCCATGTTTCCCAATTGAACTTGTAGCTGTAGCTAAGTCTATGAGTCCTCTGTAAAAGTTCCTGAATTCTACAATAACGATTAACAGGATCTACAAGGTACGCTAGCTTTGTATGCGTGGCAAACTGGATATGTTTAAAATTGTTGACGAGTGAATTTGAAATAATGGATTCCAGAACATCGTACTCGCATCCTTCGCAGTTTATAGTCATGAGATCAACATCAAAACAACCAACTCCCAGTTTTGTCAGAAAAACTGTGGTGTTTACGACTTTTAGAGAACAAGTACCATCCGTTGTCTTCGCCAGGAAAGGTGATGTTGCATCACCATCATGGCCCTCAATGCTTAACATAAACACTTCATTCTTTTTACTCAACCCTATATTATAGGTCAGAACATTAGGTCTGTTCTTAAACTTTACAACAAGATTTCGATAAAGAAGCTTCAATGGTTCAAGCACAACATAATTCTTTGGATTGTAATGTTTAATTAAGTACGCTGCGTCTTCCCCAACATTGCCGCCGACATCGAGAACGAGACTCTGATTGGTCAGATACTTATGGTGATGATGGCGGACATATTGGTTGTCTCCGTACCAGAATAATTCGTGAGCTGCCTTGAAGTCTTTTTCATAATTCTGAACACAATGATCCGCTCGACTCTGTTCTTCACTTGTGAGAAGCGTCTCACGTAACAAAACCTTTTTCATACAATCTTGAGGTGTTGCACTGTTAAACGGAAGAAATTCCACTTTCTCCAAACCAGATAATTTCAACAGCTCTGGATCCTCTATGCAGATGTATGTCGGGGACTGTTTCGGACAACTGGATCTATGCAATATGAGAATAAGCAATAGGAATAAGCAGAGGATAATAACAGTTCGGAACAAATGACTAGGATTTTGTATGATGCTTTTGATGAACAGGGTTGGCCTCTGACTGAATGATGATGTTGAGGCCATGTTGGATACGGTTTGATGATAAAGCCTGCGACTTGACCATATGGAGTAGAAGAACCTGAAATAGAGATTAAAACAATGCAATAACGTTGTTTAGAATAAATACCGTATTTTCTAAATATGGAAAACAAATAACAATGGTCTAAATGTTAGGAATCGAAGGAAACTGAAGACCAAGATTAAATCAATTCACAATATAATGACCCTTCAACCTCGTGTATTTGTTTAGGTTACACTACTGACTGAGATAATGGAGAAGAGTGTAAGACAAACAGACAATTATTGAGAGCAATTTCTGAAATATCCCTTGAAGGAACGAGGAAAACAATCTCTTCAACATTTGAACAATGAAGCCTAAATGGCCTGTATCGCTCATCTGAATACTGGTTCAGCGTTTCTTTCCTCAAAAATTTACATGACATGTGTAGTGTTTTCGACATACTTAAAAAAAATTACAAGAAGAAATGGTTGCCAGCATTTGGGCAAAGAAATTCATATGGAGTTTTAACTATTGACTGTTTCCAAAAATTTGAACACCAAGTCGATATGCTAGTACTTACCGGTATATCAACCTCCACATGACAATGCATGTATTTAGCCAATGTGAATACCGATTGTGGAAAATCAGAGCATATATGTATAAATTAAATGTTATTGAATATCCGCTGTTTTTCATTTACATTCTCATCGAGAAGGTGTTTACATTAATATGGATATTTAAATTATCAATAACAATATATATGCTGAATTAAAATTAAAATGTTGAAGGCTTTTGAAAGCAATCAACATTAATATTGCAGTCATGAACAAAAAGAAATATGGGATATTGATTTGAAAACACCAGTAGAATATATATAATTCATCGTTCTAGGTTATCGGTTAGAATTCGCCAGTAGACTAGAATAATTCATTCATCATTCTACTTCTAGGCCAATTAAATACTACCCTGGGATCAGTTTCAAAAACATTCCTTCAATTAAAGGATACCTTCAACTTAAAATTCTCCTTAGGCAAGCAATAAAGATAAAACTTCTTATAACCTTAGATTTTTTCCTTAACTTCTGTGATGCTTTCCCGTAGAATTTTAAGCTAAAGGATTCTTTAAAGGTGCATATATATCTAAACATAATTTTTTTTTCATTTTTAAAACTACTAAAACAGATCTAGACAAAAAATTGTGTGCACATTTATATCCTGTTAGCGACACCACTGGTCGTCTTCTGTTTCTGGACGTCATCCTTATTACCGCTCGTAATTAGTTGACTATCAATGTGATAGACAGCCAAACAGTGCTATGAATCGAGAAACATGTATATGTTTGATGGTGTAACCTCATCTTAGGCCTTCGTCTTCAATATCATTTTTCTTAGGTTGTTATTACCTTTTAAACACTTTTTTATTGTTTTGTTTCGGAATGGTATGGGCCTTTCCATTTTTTAAAGCTAAAAGAGACTGGACATTATTATGTTTGCAGGTATCCGGTTTCAATGTTCTGTTAAAAGAATTCCCTCGTATCTATAAAATCAGAACCACGCACACAAATAGAAGATACGTAGCCCCTCCCACTAAACAAATAAATCACAAATCAACTCCACACCTCCGAGATCCCTTCTCCAATTAAACAAATGTGTAAATTGTACATGTATGTAGTAAATTGATTATCAACAGTTAGCAGTTCTAGTAGCTACTGTTGTAGCGGAAAAGATATCACCCTCTGAAGTCAGTCAGATATCTTTTCCGCTACAACAGTTAGCAGTTCTAGTTGGTAATCCAACCAGTTAACATTATCATAGAATCAGTACTTATTTTACAAATGTATGATATAATATTAAAATGTCGTACAAATGTAGAAGAATCAAAATATAATTTCCATTAATCAGGCATTAATGGATTAACACATGCGTGTGCTTTTAATTTTGGAAATAACATAATAGGCTATCATGTTTTTACAAAACCGGAACTCTGAAGCAGACGCCTGTGGATAATTCATGATCATTAAAAAAAACCACAAATATGCATTCGTGTACTGCGTATACAGGGGCGATTTTACAAGTATAGATTAAAGCCAGATTATGTCAAAGAGGTAATTCAGGTTCGCCGGTAGTTCACGGTAGCGTAGATCTGTGATTGTCAACGAGGTTTTGTAACACGCATGGGTTCCTATGACGTGTAAACCTAAACAATAACACAACGATGTTAATTATACTGCTTACATTTAAACAATTAGAGCTTCGTCCATCAGACCGTGTTATACATATACCGTAATTACCTGGCTTGTGAATAAGGACGGAAATTTAAAGAGCGTACCTTGCTACCTGTGTGCAGTTTCCTAGTCAACAGCTTTATCTCACCTGTGCCTCCACACATGTGTGTAATGTCGTCGCTATTCGGAATATCCTCGGGTGACACACACTTTCGCTCACGATCAGTAGCAAAAGGTAGCTTGTTATCACATGACCACAGGTGTAGCTTGCCAATGATTAGTATTTTATTGGTCACCGGTGCAGAATCATACTTTAAATATGTATGGAATGAGGGAGTTGGAATAATTAACAAGTACATATCACAAACATAATTATATATCCTAATTCTACGAATAATTAAATGGTAGATTTACAACTGTTCCTTTTTGAAATTTGCAGTCGATGGAGCTTTTTAGATACTCCACCGCTGACAAACGGTATTTTTCACTATCAAAAACAGGAGCAGACAAAGTTACTTACTTTACACCATTACCACCATCGAAAAGTTGTACCTTCTAATTTTACTTCGAGTTTAAAATATGAAAAATAATTAATTGCATCCCGAAAAAATTCCTTGGCACTATATATATATCCTATATGGTATAAAGTACTGCATGATTGCGCACGCACCAAAGGCAAAAAGGCGGTCCTTTCGGTCTAATTGTCTTTTGAGCTACAATATTGCAGCTAATGCAGATGTAGGTATTACAATCACGCTTCATTACTTTTTGGAGATATGAACATAAGTACACATAAAAACGAATTAATCTTCAAGCACACTGAGCAATATCAAAGATACACATAGATTTTAACTTCGTCCTTCTATTATTGATATTATCATATAATAATATTATTTCCCTACCTGTTTTACTCCCAACATCTTTCGGGTTTTGTGTTTATACGTGAATAATATTTGTAAAATCCTCCGATACTGACGAGTTTTGGTTTGTTTAGTTTTACGTCCTGGCAACTGCCCCATATGGGATTCGAACCCGCATCCCAGAGGTGGAGGGCTTGTGGTAATATGTCGGGACATCTTAACCACTCGGCCACCGCGGCCCCCAGATACTGAATACAAAAGTGAAACCAATATATATATTTATATTACTCAAAGGAGCCTATATACAATGTATATAGAGTGACTAGGAGAAAGTCAAACGAAGGAAAGGATGATATGAACGTTGATAAGTTGAAAGTTATGGAAAGTGGTTTAGAACTTCTGTCGTCCTTATCGGAGGAAAGATTTGAAAATAAAAGTATATTAGGAAGTGAAAATATCACGTTGTCTTTATATTATAGTTGAGGCGCATACTGGTTATAAAATGTTAAAATTTTACCGAGGAAATAGAGATTTTGTTGACGCCGTGACGTCACGAGGCTTTATTGCATGGGTAGCCATGCAATACAGCCTCAGGCGGCATGAGTGAATTGCCCTAGACCAGCCAGTATTAAACCCATAGGTATGAAAGAAATATATATATACAGAAGATCTGTACAGTTACAACTGATACGAACCCGAAATGGAACGCACGATTAATATCGTGGAACTGCATGGAGCTGATGTTTTAAGCGGGAAATATTCAGGCATTGCTTAAAGAGGGTTCAATGTTGATTGTCTGCATGTGATTATAACAGAAAACGGCGGGATGTGACGAACATTAAGAAAAGCTAGTAGTTCTGATTGCTGTTTGTGTTTTAAGTGTCGGCTGTAATGGATGGCGCGCAATTTTTTTTTTATTAAAGGACTAGATATGGTAATGGCTCTTTTTGTCCAATAAATCTACCATATTTCAAATTAAGTATTTAGAAATTAAGTTGCTGCGTTTGAAATATTGAATACGCCACTGATAAAAACTTAATGATAATTTTGTTGACAGAAAGTATGCTTTTGCTTTATTACCATGGTAACTTTACATAAATTATGCAAATTTGAAAAAAAAAATGGTTAATTTTGGCATATTTTTTGATAGTTTTTCTTATAAAAACAAAAGAGCACAACTTAGAACAAACTTTATATTTTAAGGGAATTACCAGACATGAAGAATACATCATTTTGAGAAATATAAAGTTTGTTCTAGAATGTGCTCTATATTAACTAGATGAAAAACTGCATAAAAAAGGCAATTTCTTATGAAATTTTCACATTTTGCATAATTTATGTATAATAAAAATGGTTGCCATGGCAAATAGAACTGTTATATTACCTAATAGCACTATCAAATATGTCAGGTATGTAGTTAATATTTGAAATGCAAGATTAACATCATGATTGTAAATAAGATGTAAACTATTGATGTTTTACGTCTACTCTTCTTCTGCTAATAGGTATTATACTCGTCAATATATATTCTATAATGATATATTTTAGATATGCTCTGATTTTCAACTATTTTCATTTAATACATGGTCACGTGACGTTCACTATATGCATCATATTGACTCGGTGTTTCCAATTTTAGAAACACTGAGTTAATATTCCTTTCTGAACGCACAAACAGAGCATTCTTCAGAGTGCCGTTCTTTGACCAACGCTTTTATTATGATTAACATGCACATAACATTTGTGGAAGAAACAACCATGTGAAAATCAATGACCTTTGTTTCGGTCTATGTGATGTAACTATTGTTATATCACCCTGGTAGAACAACCTCGGTGATTATAAATTTATTCTACAAAGGTCCATAATTGATATATATAAGATATACCCAGTCTCTGATATTCCACTATTTTCATTGGCGAATGCATAGTCACGTGACGTTCACTATAAAGCAATTTAATTCGGTGTTTCCATATTAGTAACACGGAGTCAATATTCCGAATTTGATTTGCGAACTTCATTGCCCAAACGCTGCGTTCTTCAGGGTGGCGTTCTTTGATCGATGCTTTTCTTGTTATCAATATGCATATTATTATTAGAGATTGTTTTTAACATTTGTTAAAGAAACGACATCAAACATAGAAATTAAGGACATTTAATTTGCTTTTGTTCATATTGTGTAATTTTCGGTGTTATATCACCCTTGTAAATTTTTTAATAAATACCTCGTTCGTTATGTGTGTCCATAACGCGGTAATGGATTAGAGTCTAGTCATCCTCGATATTCTAGTTGATAAGATTATTTGTACTCATACAATTATCTATCCACCCCGGAATATCTCTTAGCAACATTGAAGGCTTTCTATGTGATCATAGATGAGAGGATACTAAAGTTTGGACGTGGTCATTTAAAATTGATGTTCATCAAAATTGAATTCTCTCTGTGCGACCATATAGATGATGAGAGGGTAGTTTGGTCATTTGAAATTGTAAAAGGAGCGGGTCGGTGTGGATTGTAAATAGTGTTATATACAGTCTCTATCACTCAGCTGACGGAGCATGCTTCTTTGGCTCAGTCGGTAAAGCCGTAGATTTCCACACTGGAGACCCGGGTTCGATTCCTGGTCGGGGCACTCGACAGGAATGTGTATTTCCCCTGTTCTTCTACAAAATTGATGTTTATCAAAAATTGAAGGAACCCATGGAGTATTGAGGATGACCCACTTCTGGACTATCTCATAGTAAAACTGGAGGCAACAGAACAGGTAAACTTGACAGTGTGGGTTTGAAGTTGGGCGTCGCTCTCTTTGTGTAAGCTTCAACGGAATTCTTCGCATACATACCAGATGACTGCTGTTGAAATTCAGTTGAATGATCTAAAACAAGATGCAAGCCTAGAGTTCTTTCCTGTTTTCAGTGTCAAGTGTCAATATTGAATAAATGGCGGGCACAGACTAGAGTTAACGGAAGTGATTATGTAAAATTGAAGCCAACACCGTGAATCTTCTTCGGACCTGAGTACACTAAGTGTAGGCCAGCTCACAGATTTGAAACTTAAAACTTCACAGATTTGTGTGTGTGTGTGTGTGGGGGGGGGGGGGGGGGTAAAAAGGGGCCAGCTACAGTTGTAGTCAGAAGGTAATATCCTTTCCACTACAACAGTAGCTAAAAAGGGGCCAAACCATACACTTGATAATGCATGTTACCAGTGCTTATACCTTATGCTACCGTAATGATACAGTCCTTCCTGACCAGGATTTGAACTAGGAACAATAGCTGGATGCTCTTCCGATTGAGCTACCAAATATAGGCCTACACCCATGAAACTGTTGTAACATTCTTACCAATTGGAATTAAGTAGATTTTTAAACTTTACCCGTATTCCACTTGGTTCTTTGAACGCGCCTAATAAGTTAATAACTAAAATGTTTGTCCTGTTAGAAACGGAATTTCTATTCCAGATTTTTTTGTCTTAAAAAGTCGATATCTAGTATACCGGATAACAAAATAATGAATTTCCAAATTTTTCAGGTTTTTTTATGTTTATTAAGTTCGATTCGGTGCCATTTGACAACGCTCCAGGAGTAAAAGCGGATGAAAGCCACAGTGCTCATTGAAAAACCATCGATGGCAGTATATATTTGGCAACTGAATTAATTCGTTATGGTGCATAAATTGACATTCATCCGGTTGCACAATTCAAAATTGCCACCACACATGTAAATTATTGATTAATATATAAACTCGACGATCTCTAAAGTAATGAATTAATTAAATCCATGCAGTATAAAACATTTATCACTGAAAACGATCAAGGTAGACATCTAGATACTACTTTTGAATAATTTTGTGATTTCTCTTCCTGGATGGTATCAGAGACGCTTGTGTTATAAAAATGTAGAATTAAAAAGTATAACTGAAGAGGAGTATGCTATTTGAAATAAATGTGCTTTTTTAACGATTGAAGAGAGATATAGGTGTGTTTTTCCCCTTTCACATGGCGGAACTGCCAGCCTTGGACCCATGTTTAGTAACTTTTTAAGCAACTCTATACAATGCAAACACCTGTGTATTCTCGATACTCCAGGAATTACTTTCACCATCGTTATATCCACCCAGGGCTGGTGTTTATTACAGTAAAACTGAAGGCCGTTCGGGACGGACCATTCCAGTTCTGCTGAGACTTCTTTTGAACCGAGAGTGACGCCAACCTTTAAAGCAACACGCTGTATGTTTATTTGATTCTTTTGAAAACATGTGCATCAAAGTTCCCAACTAACTACTCGTCTGTTTTCACACACAGGTCTCCAGTTTTGCTATGGTATTTTCAAGAGATGGATATAACGACATAGTAACAGTAACCCCTTGGGGTATCGAGGATGGTGTTAAGTTATACTTTTAAGTAACTTCATAAAATACAAGCGCATGTAGATAATCATATTCGATACTCCAGGGGTTCTGATCTCTTACGATCTCTACACGCTTGGACTATCTCACAGTAAAACTGGAGGCAATATAACAAAACAGGTAATTTAGTCGTTTGATGCACATCAAAAGAACCGTATAACGGTGCACTATGATTGGCTATGTGGCTTTGATGTTGGGCGTCGTTCTCTCTATAGTCTTCAAAGGAAACCTTTCCGGGCCTGTGATTGGTTCAGATGTTTTCCGCTGAGCTGTTTCTAATTTTACTATGAAATCGTCACTATCAGGGATGTAGAGATCGTAAGTGATCGGAACCCCTGGAGTATCGAGGATGGTGGATATCATGACCGGCCTTTCAGTACAGATCAACCGAACAAATACACTTAATGTATTGTATTTGTTATCCAACATGAATCATTGTAATGAAATTAAATTTTTGTCGTTTGTTGATGAGTGTATTGTTGGTAGCTGTTTGTTGAAGAGTAAGTCGATGGGTGTAAAGTTGAATGATGATTGTTTTCATGGTTTTATTTAGTTCCATATTTATAACTAGTAAACTGGATAAAGGACCGTATATATATATATAGTCATAAACATCCTGACAGAAATTACAATAATATTTCTCCGTCCTACTAAATACATTCTACAAAATTATTTCCATGCTTCCAAGTGTTGGTGTCTGTAGAGTTGTCCTGTGTCAGTGTGTGAAGTGTGTCATAGTGGTTGTTAGTGTCTGTAGTGTATCTGTAGTGTTTTCTAAAGAACATCTTGAGCATCTCATATATTTGGTACCAGGAAGCAGGAATGGCGTGAAGATCACGACTCCAAAATGATATCAGCCAATGATTGAAAAACAACTTCGTAAATGTGAATAAACTTCCTTTATGGACTTCTATCAAGTCGATGTTCCTGAATCAACTACCTGAAGATGTTATGTATGTGCATTAAATCATATTTCATATCCATGGCCTGGTTATACCACATTATGAACAAAAATCCATATTGTAATTGATCATCTGGGTTGTAAACAAATACGCGTTGATGCAACCTTCGTGGAATTTATACAAAATAACCGAAAGTACAGAACGGTCAATGTTACAGCCATCTTCGACATCTTCTCGACTTCCGGTCACCGTTGAGCTATCAGTCGTTTTACCGGAAGTACTACAAGGATGTTCAGAGACTGTTCGTTTCGAGAAAAAACATTTACGCCTAACTGCACATTTCACCCATGGTGTTATCACTGTTTCCATGACGTCAGTTCTCCGATTAACAAGCATCCAATCGGTGTTTAATTCTCGGGAATACTCGTAAAATATCGGCTCTTCCCGGACGGTTTGCATGACAAGGTCTTTTGTGGCCTTTGACCTGAGATGTGTCTTACCGTCCAGTACAATAATACCGCTTTTGACTGACTTCGCAAGATCAAAAAGAATATCCAATTTACCATTAAGATTAAATCGTATTGAGGAACCAACCCACATCACGAAATCATACTCTGCCAATACCAGTTCTATAAGGACAGGTTTCAAAGCACCTGACTTGATTCGTTGAAGCTGAGCCGGATATTCGGAAAACGGAAACCGGCGTATCTCCATGGCAACGTTTTCTGATAAACTATACAAAGTTTCATTTTGTACCTCTGTCAAGCCGATGTCATACAATACCATATATATTGAAGGATGCTGCCTTGTCAAGTTCCCTATCACTGATTGTAACATTGCAATCGATTGCTCGAAATTTTGCGCATGCGCAGCCGACACAATTATAGGAATATCCTCGATGATTTGTTTTACCGAAACTACAGGTGGTGGAATGTATTCCTCTTCTGCGAAGCACTTGAATTTTTCCTTCACCAAAGTAGTCATAAAGATCAAGAAGAGGACGGAGAGAAAAAAGACCACAGAAATCACCAATCCAATAGCGATTGGAGCAGGTCGTGTTTTCATGATACTGAAAAACAAAACAAACATATTGTTATTTTGACGAATACACATCAGATACTTGCATCTTTATTTACAATTCATATCACTAATATATTATCCTTTGTACAGGAACTATCTTTTGAGCGGAATTAATTTTGTGGACATTTTCAAATGTTTTGTGTTTTTGAAATGTTTTGAATGTATGTTTGACTGACTGAATCCTCAAGTAGTCTTATATGTTTTGGTTTTATTTGTGCTATAATGAGAATTAGCTATGGTTCAATTTACATCCTATCGGCATGTCGTTCATCTGCCACCTCATGATAATAGCTATATCCGGTGTACGTTATACACGGATTTAAAGTTGCATGGCACTACTGCACAGGGAAGAGGGACACGGAAAAGTCCCTGTGCTACAGCTACATATGTAGGGTTGCTGCTCAAATGAAACCTAGCCCTATTCGATATTAAATATCCATTCATTTGATATGAATTAAATGTGTCGAAATTAAACTGATACAGCAAATGCATTTTTCCTAACATTAAAAAGTTTAATTTTTAAATTCAAGACAAAACAACTGTAATTTTCATTTCTAGCGATGATCCACAGAAAGGGAGACCATTTCACATATTTTTTTCATCATTCATTAATTATTCTAATATTAAAACATGGAATCAACATTGTCTCGGTATAGAAACGAACGGATTTCCGGAATTTAGAGCCATGTTTTATAGAAAAGATAATATTTTTAAAGTTTTTCTAAATATTAAATGAAGCCATTATAAATGACAATCAAAAACGATGCAAACCTCGCATTGGATAGAGAACTGTTCGTCGGTGCACAGGGGCACGTAAATACTGACAATCTTGTAAGTTGTATCAGCACCGTATGTCGTATCCTAATAGGATATGGCGTACCTATTGATTATTATACATGATTAATAATTTGCATGCCCCTGTGATTGGTGTTTCCTATTATGGTCACAGAAATAGACTATCCGAGGAACAGATCGCTTTGAGCTTGAATGGACATGAATACCTGTACAAATTGATTGTAGTATCATATATAAGACATATATACAGTGATCGCTTGGTGTGTAGCATTTAATTAGCTAAATAGATAATTAGTAGTAGTTACACATGTATGTATACGTTATTATACTCGACCTTATATATCATACTATTGAGGTTTTGAGGAACATAATTGTTAGAGTGTAAAAAAAAAATATATATATATCAAAAGTACTTAGCAAACGCTTTTATGAAATCAAGTGAATTACAGGTTTAATTTATCTTAATGTATCAGCCGTTTATATAATTGAATTGTTGAAATTAATTAATAGTGTTTCGTAAGTCTTTAAAGGCTGGGTATTTTGATATGTTATTTGTATATGATCTGATGATTTTTTTTTTTTGAATGCGTAACACCAGAATGTTAAATACTATTTAAATCACTGATAACACTTAATTTGATAAAAAATATTAATAAATTTATATATAATGCATCATATTTTATTTTATCTTATTTCGTCTATAATGAGCATACACAGTTGACTATGGTGGAAAAGGAGCTGAGTGCACGATCGGACAACTGAACCATCCTCGATACTCTAGGGGTTACTTTCACTGTCGTGGATATTACAACAGTGATAGTAACACCTCGATTATCGAGTATGCGACCGGACACGCCTGTCTCTTGGTGGGAAACACAAATAAATCTAATATAGCAATGCCGTATACTCGACCATTCTTTGATATTATTGTGTATGTACGTACATTGTACCAATTAATTATTAATAACCAATTAATTAAAATAAAGTTAATTAGTGAAAACATGACATACCTCTGTTAAGTGACTTACATCTGGTTTTAGGCCAGGTGTGCTTTACACATAATCGTCGGTCACTTGTACCATAGGAAAGAGAATAAACGCTTCCATTATTGTCTGTCTAACTCAGCTATACTGATCAAGATACATGTATATGTACGGCGTTTCTGGTTGTTCAATATCAGCAAAAGATATGTCATTTGTCAAAATAAAATGGAGAAGAGTCGAGGTAGAGAATATTAATCACTGCCGATTCATTATCCAAACACAAAATAAAAACTGATATAAAATCAATCACTTTGAACATACTCGAAAGTTCGTTTCGTTTGTTTGACTCTCTTCCATTCCGATAATTCATGAGTGCCCTTGTAAACAAACGTGTGTACGCCTCACGGAAGTAAATATCTCAACTAAATATTAAACTAACAGGTAAGTCTTCATTACAGAAACTGTCCGATTAAAGCTTATGTATCACCAAGAGACTTTTGTAGCTATTCCCTAGACGTGTCACTACGAACTTCTGGTAAAAATATATTACAATGTACATTGTACCTGTTGTACAACACATATAAAATGTAGTTTGCATGCATGTATGTGAAAATACTTGTACAATGTACATGAATGTATGTATGAGTATAGCTTATTCGGGTATTGGTATTGTAGATGTACACCACATATAGCCGTACTGACACATACATCTACACATGTAGTTTTTCTTTTGTGTGTGTCTGTGTGTTACTGCAACTCGTCTACATACATGTAGATACAATGTGTAAAATAGATGTACGACTTGTACACATATACATTGTATACCGTACTAAAATATACGTGGAACCTCAAACATTTTTACACGCATCCTCAGCACTCCAGGGGTTCCGATCACATACGTACGATCTCTACATCCCTGGACTCTCATAGTAAAACTGGAGACAGCAGAACAAAACAGGTAATTTAGTCCTTTGATGCACATCAAAAGAGCTGTATAACGGTACACTGTGTGACTTTGAAGTAGTGGTCCACTTTCTCTGTAGACTTAAAAGAAATTTTGTGTAGGTCTGTGATTGGTTCAGATCTGTTCCCCTGAGCTGCCTTCAGTTTGCTATGAGATAGCCAAGGGATGAAGAGATTGTAAGTAATAGTAACCCCTGGAGTATCGAGGAAGAATATGTTTGTGATCTATCTCATTTGAATTTATATAATCGATGATTTCCAACATCCCGACGAATTGTGGCATACCACTGTTTCATTATAAAAACATTTTGATAGTCTCTTTCATCTGTGTGCTGCCTTATCTCCGTCTGTCTGTCAATTCGGACACAAGATGGCCGAAAGGCAGCCATCTTAGATATTGATAATTGAAGTTTGTTATCGCTATTTCTTAGTAAAACCCAATCTTATTAAAATTAGACTTGTAATTCCGCTCCACTACGATGCTCGAGGTTACGCTCAAATACTGCAGTGTATGGGTGAGTAGAATTATACTTGTATTGGATCGTAACGTAGGACATAGTAGTGGGGCAGAATAACAAGTTTAATTTTAATTAGATTGATTAAGAACCAATCAGGACTTTTTTGCACAGATTTAATCTCTAGGTTCCATTTGGTGTCTGGTTTTGCATATTGCATATTCTTATCAAAGTTTTTATCCTACATTACATGTTTCAGTCTAAACTGTGGATGTTTATTTTTCATGTATTCTAGGTATATGAAACAGCAGTTGTTGTCCCTCGTCCTAGTCATGGCTTTTGTTCAACAATCCCAAAGTAGCGCCAAAGTCTTCAGAGATGATCGACTACACGCAGGATTCCAGACATCAAACGCCGAGTTTACATTGGAGCTTTACAAGCGTCTAACTAAAATGTCCGAGGACGGGAATTTGTTCTACTCGCCTTTCTCCGTCTCGGCTGCCATGTCCATGGTTTACCTTGGTGCCAGGGAGCAGACGGCAGCCCAAATGGTTCCCGCGCTCAGCATTCAGTCACTAGGTCAGCGAGTGCACGAAGCCTATGAAGACTACTTGAAGGTGGTTTTGGCAGGAAACGAAAACGTCACACTACAGATTGCCAACAGATTGTTTCCTAATAATAAGGTAGAAATTGTGCCATCATTTATTGAGCTTTGTGCTAAGCACTACCAAGCTGACGCGAAAGCAATGGATTATGGACAATTTGAAACCGCAAGGAAAGTGATCAACGATTGGGTTAGTCAGCAAACAGCAGAGAAAATAAAGGACCTTCTGCCACAAGGATCTTTGAATGAACTGACCATTATGGTACTGGTCAACGCTATCTACTTCAAGGGCAACTGGGAGACAAAGTTTGACGACAAAGCTACCAGGGATATGACCTTTCATAACCTTAACGGTCAACAAAAAAATGTGAAAATGATGTTTCACAAAGCCACAAAATTCCCGCTAAAGATCGACGATGAATTAAAGTGCAAAGTGTTGGAATTGCCATACAAAGGTAACGACCTCTCAATGGTCATAATTTTACCCGAGGATAAACAGGGGTTGTCTGCCCTTGAAGAGAAGCTAACTCCATCTGTCCTGAAGGAGCTGACGACAAACATGCCACCAATAAAGGTTGAAGTTTATCTCCCAAAATTTAAACTTAAATCCGGTTTTGAGCTTTCTAAACTCTTCAAAAGCATGGGAGTGACAGATTTATTTCACAAGACGAAGGCAGATCTGTCGGGTATTGACGCCACCAGGGCATCGTATGTGTCCGGCATCTTTCACCAAGCCTTTGTTGATGTGAACGAAGAAGGAACCGAGGCTGCTGCCGCCACTGCAGTTGTGATGCTAACAAGAGCAATGCCGAGACCGCCATTGGAGTTCAAGGCCGATCACCCGTTCATGTTCGTTATCAGGGACAACCGGGCAGATACCATTTTGTTTGTCGGGAGGTTTGTGGATGTTGATCAGGCTCAGAGAGATGAATTATAGCGAACTTGCCGTTGACATTGCCTCCGAAACTTTGTGTTCATTGCACCTACCCTACTCTACCTTCGCTTAGTTTATATTGAATGTTATCCTCGATATTCCAGAAGTTTATTACTGTCATTATATCCACCCCTAGGGTATTCAAAGCAACACTGATTGTAGTACAGGAATAAGAACTGATGAATCACAAGTCTGCATGGACTTCCTTTGTAGAATACAGGTAAAGTAACGCCCAACTTGAAATATCAAATGAAAATTTGAAGAAGGTCATCTCACAAAACTGCGAATAATAATTGATAAAAAAGAACCATCTTGCTAAATGTTTAGATGGTGGGATCTATTTTGTGTTGAATTACGCACTAAAAAGTTACCAACATTTTCATAAAATTGCAATCCTGATTATCTCTCCTTAACAAAACAGACTTAAAAGAATTTCAAAATTTCTTTACACATTTTACATCTACATATATTCCCCAACTCACAAATTAAATATCTGGAACTAATGCATCCTGAATACCCAATCAGCAGGCTTCGAAACATTCATCTTTATATGAAAATACTTAAAAGGGGATTTCCAGAAATCTATTTTTGGTTTGATACTGCGAACCCTTCGGGGTGAAGATGACGACAGTAAAGTAACCCGCGGAGTATCAAGGATCACCTACCGTACGCTATAGCTACCCTAGTCTGGTTCCCTGCTGCGAATGCTCCGATAGCTCTGCGCTATTCTTAGGGAACCAGACTATAGCTACCCTCGCTTGGTTAATACGTGTTTATTAAATCTCTGACTTTAAATTAGACTGAAATTATTATGCACCATCTTAGAAACCCTATTGATGAATTATTGATATTCCGCTAAATCTACCTTTATCACTAGCCTAAAATGTAGGCAGGTTTAGCGAACTATATCGATGCGTGTTACTCATGCAATAAGATCCAGACCAGAGCTTTTTCATTTGTTGTACGATGTGACAATCAAATAGCAAGGTGCACAGGTAAAGTATCTTGTCAGCTCTGGTCACGTTCATGTGGAAATGTGTAGATGAAATTAACATGAATATCTGTTGATGGGAGAATCTTATCAGTTCAGGTCACGTTCATGTGGAAATGTGCAGGTGAATTTAACAGTAATATCTGTTGATGGGCAATAATATAATCTCACGAATGTTATATCGTATCTAAACTATTTTCATTGTTTGATCCTTTGTAACAGGGTCCAGTTTCACAATCATTTCTTAAATTTAAGGAATCCCTTAACTTCAATTTCTCCAGTAAAGTATTACAGATTTTAAGAAAGAATTTCCCTTAACCTTTGTAATGTATGGGGAAAGTTGAGGAATCCCACAAAGTTAAGGAATATTCATGAAACAGGGCCCAGATTTCAGATTTGTTAAAGTATCTCGCCATATGTACTATCCTATTCGGGTTGTTTAAACATTGTATTTAACACCCCTATTAATGACTTAACAAATTTATGAAAGTCACATGTATTATATCATTATACTTAAGCACATTTTCTTTTTTGTTATATTTGATTAATTTAGATTTTTCCCTTGTTAAATTTTTTGACATGTTTATACGTAGTTTACATTGATATATTGAAATATGTTCTTTGTTTCATTATTACATATATCAATTAATATTTTTTATTCTCTTTACGAATGCTAGGTTATCTTTCTTGTTCTTTCTACGAATGCTAGGATTAATATACATTATATTGTTTATTACAGTAGTAAGGTATTATTTTACCGACTTTTCAAGGTTGAAAACAGTGACTGATGTGGAAAATGAATTACCGTATATATTGGAAAATGTACATATATACTGACGTTTCTGATTGTTTAATATCAAATGAAAATGGAATCGAGGTAGAATAATAATCCCTCGCTGCCAATTAATTATTCAAACACAAAATAAACTTAGTGTACTTATTCTTGACCTCAGATTTCGTTTCGTTTTTACCATACCTGCCCTAAAGGCAATTGAGCTTATGCCGTGGTCTGCCGTCCGTCTGTCCGTCCGGCTTCAACTTTTCTACTTAAACAATTTCTTCTCCAAAAATTGGAGACATAGAGTCCTAAAAGGCATGTGGCATGCTGGATGAAAGGCTACCAAGTTTGTTCAAATGAATGACCCTAACCTTCATTCAAGATCACGGGGGTCAAATAGACTTAAATCTTATAATGACTTCTTAATATCCAAGATGCCTGGAGAACTGATGTATGCTGAGATGATGGGCTATCAAATTTCTTCAAATGAATAACCTTGACTTTCATTCAAGGTCACATGGTAATAATAGAAATTCTTATTGACTCTCTAATGTTTGAAATATGCACCATGATTACCAGATAGCAGTTGTGCGATTTTCTCGCACTCCGCTAATTCATGAGTATCCTTTTAAACAAACGTATACATGTATACGTACCACGTAACACGGAAGTAAAAGTCTTATCTATACTAAACAAACATAGGGTAAGTCTTCATTACACAAAATAGTTCGATTAAAGCTGATATATTATCAATAATCTCGTGTAGCTATTCCCCAGGTGTGTGAATATAAGCTTCTGGTCAAAAATCAACTTACACTATTGCAATATAATACCAGGAGACTACTCATACAATGTACAAATACATGTAAGTATATATAAATATAGCTTATTCATTCAGGTATTGGTATTGTATATCACACTACATGTACATGTGATATAATTTTCCGTGCTGACATAGTTATATTTTTTAGTTAATTCGAAATCTTTATTTCTGGGTAACAACAACTCGTTTACAATGCAAATGAACTGTACAGTACAATGTGTAGATCTAGATCTACATGTACCATATGTAAATATATATATCTACTGTAATAAATTGTAGTGTAAGATCAAATATATATACACCAATTACCAATATAGTTTAATCTACATTTGTACATGTATTTTCTACTTAAATACTTCATTACACATCTCGACAACTTGTGGCAATCCTACATTTCATGTTCCTGTTATTTGGGGATTTTTATTTCCCTTATATTCTAGGTATATGAAGCAACAGTTGTTGTCCTTCATCCTAGTTATGGTTTTCGTTCAGTCACAGAGTGCCACCAAAGTCTTCAGAGATGATACACTACACGTAGAATTCCAGACATCAAACGCCGAGTTTACCTTGAGACTTATAAGCGTCTAACTAAAATGTCCGAGGAATTTGTTCTACTCGCCATTCTCCATCTCTGCTGCCATATCCATGGTTTACCTTGGTGCCAGGGAGCAGACGGCAGCCCAAATGGTTCCCGCGCTCAGCATCCAGTCACTAGGTCAGCGAGTGCACGAAGCCTATGAAGAGTGCTTAAAGATGGTTTTGGCTGGAAAGGAAAACGTCACACTACATATTGCCAATAGACTGTTTCCCGACAAAAGTGTAGAAATTGTACCATCCTTTATTGAGCTTTGTGCTAAGCACTATCAAGCTGACACGAAAGCAATGGACTACAGGCAAACCGAAACCGCTAGGCAAGAAATCAACGATTGGGTTTACAAGCAAACAGCAGAGAAAATAAAGGACCTTCTGCCACAAGGATCTTTGAATGAACTGACCATTATGGTACTGGTCAACGCTATCTACTTCAAGGGGCAACTGGGAGACAAAGTTTGACGACAAAGCTACCAGGGATATCACCTTTCATAACCTTAAAGGTCAACATAAGAATTTGAAAATGATGTTTCACAAAGCCACAAAATTCCCGCTAAAGATCGACGATGAATTAAAGTGCAAAGTGTTGGAATTGCCATACAAAGGTAACGACCTCTCAATGGTCATAATTTTACCCGAGGATAAACAGGGGTTGTCTGCCCTTGAAGAGCAGCTAACTCCATCTGTCCTGAAGGAGCTGACAACAAACATGCCACCAATAAAGGTGGAAGTTTATCTCCCAAAATTTAAGCTTAAATCCGGTTTTGAGCTTTCTAAACTCTTCCAAAGCATGGGAGTGACAGATTTATTTCACGAGACGAAGGCAGATCTGTCGGGTATAGACGCTGCCAAGACATCATATGTGTCCGGCATCTTTCACCAAGCCTTTGTTGATGTGAACGAAGAAGAAACAGAAGCTGCTGTTGCAACTGGAATTGTGATGATTCGAATACGTGCAATGCCGAGACCGCCATTGCAGTTCAAGGCCGATCACCCGTTCATGTTCGTCATCAGGGACAATCGGGCAGATACAATTATGTTTGTCGGGAGGTTTGTGGATGTTAAGCAGGCTCAAAGAGATGAATTATAGAAAACTCAACATTGACATTGCCGCTAAAACTTGTGTGCTTATTCTGCTACAGAACTTACTATCTATATACATTGACCTAGCGTACTCTACATTATCTTGGTCAATATTGAATGCCGTCCTCGATATTCCAGAAGTTACTATGACTTTTCGCTTGGTTTATGCTGAATGTCAACCTCGATATTCCTGACTCGCAATCTTGATTATATTAGAAATATTGACAACACGACATTAATAAGTATTTTGATTGATACCGTTGAAATTCCAAATCGTTGATCGATACGATTATGTAGGTATAACATGTATGCTGTACCCATACCCGAGCCAAAGTCACGTACATTAATAAAATACATAACCACTGAGGAGTTAATGAAATTACATTTAGACAAGAATATGCACATAATAAGGTAAACACACTACTGTAAGAGCGATCTGAGTAGTTCTAGACAAAAATTTCTTCACTACACTGGCAAGGGCCAGGGTTCGGTATACAAGACGTCCGACCACAATGTGTAATTGCGGTTTGAACATTTCACATACATTTCACTACAGTGGGTTTTTCTGGCAAATCACAGTAAAACCAACTAATCTAATTTCTATCAGAACTGGTTACTTTCCGATATATATGCAAATTTTAAGGTACTCTTAGACTGGATTGTCCATTTAAAAGAATTTCAAATTTTCATTTTACATGTATTGCCCAACTCACACATTAAACATTTGGAATTAATGCATTCTGAATTCACAATCAGCAGGCCTCGAAAAATACATCTCTATATGAAAATGCCCAAAAGAGGATTTCCAGAAATCTATTTTTGGTTTGATGATGACAGTATCATCTACCGTACGCTAGAGCTACCTTCGCTTGGTTTATACGGTATATTAAATCTCTGCCTTTAAATTAGACTGAAATTATTATGCACCATCTTAATAACCCAACAGATGCATTATTGGTACTAGTCCGATAAACTTGCCTATATTAATAAGCTTCCCCCTAATATATATTAGAAATAAAACCCCATAACATAGGCAGGTTTAGCAGACTATATTGCTGCATGTCATTAAAGCAAAATGGTCCAGTCCAGAACTCTTTCATTTGTTGTACAGTACCCCATTACAATCATATAACATGGTGCAAAAGTGAAATATCTTATCAAGTTCAGTTCACTTTCATGTTAAAATGCGTAGGTGAAATTAACATGAATATCTTTTGATGGTCAATAATATAATATCAAGAATGTGATGAAATAAGTAAGCGACTTTTGCAACAGATTTCACATTTATTTTGTTTAAACATGCTACACCGCTGACAAATGCTATTTATTCTTGAGCTACAAAAGTTACTTACTTTATACCATTACCACCACTGTAAAGTTTGAGCTTCTTCATTAAGATAAAAATTGTAAAAATTATTTAATTGCATCCGAAAAAAATAATCCATGGCACTATGTTCTATATGGAATAAAGTACTGATTACGCATGCACCAAGAGCAAACTAAATAATTTTATATGTACTTATGTGTTAATTTGACTCATATGTGCACGATTAAACATCAGTTATTTTTCATATGATGCGTATCACTTATTCTTTGTCGGCGGTGGAGCATCTTTAAAATATCTTTTATTTTGTACCATCAAATTCGGTTTATTGAAACAGTGTTTCTGTGAACTATCATTGAAAACTGCTGAAAATAAGTTCTTACATGTTGCCAATTTGGATTTTAGAACACTACTATAAATATCTTTACATATTTATAATTGTTACATATATAATATCATTATACTTAACGTATGTTTTCTTTTTCGTTATTTCGTTATACTTAGTTGGGCTTTTTTTTAGATTTTCCCCCTTGTTAATTGTTTTACATGTTTATACGCAGTTTACATTGATATATTGAAATATATTCATGGTGTCATTATTAGATATATCAAATCAATTTTTTTTATATTCTCTTCGAATGCTAGGATAGCTTTCTTATTACTACTACGAATGCTAGAATTAATATTCATTGAATTGTTAATTACAGTAGTTAGGTATTATTTTATCGACGTTTCAAGGTTAAAAACAGTGACTGATGTAAAGTGCAATGTGATTTCAAATAAATATAATTTTTCGTTTTTGAAGACTTTTTTGCTAGTTAGCCACTCACTCCCTTTAATAAATAAAATGAAAATGCTATAATGTGAAATCAAGAGGAGATGTCTATACCATTATTGACGAAATGTGCGATATGCTGATATGAAAAATCGTTAGAAAAGTTCGAAGTAACAGCAACATTGACTAGAACAATGAGGGAAAGGATTGCGATATGCTGGTGTGAACAATCGTTAGAAAAGTTCAGAAGTTCAGTGACCTTGTCTAGAAAATTATGGAGAAAAGGTGCAATATGCTTATTTGAACAATCTTTACTACCAAACATCATTATGAGTACATAGGGTCAGACAATGAAGCCAAACTGTGGTCTACAATTTCATTTCACATTTTTACAGTGTTATTAGAAAGATCTTGTAAAGTTATTAAGGCATAAAACAAGAATTTTAGACTGTATAAATTCTATGCTGTAACTATAATGCTTTTAAGGCATCGTCATTTTAGTCTGTCCATTTGAATGTTTCACAGATAAATATTATCAAACCTTATGGTTTTCAATAGATAACTTAAAAATAACATGTCAAAATTTTCGCCCAGTAATGGCAATTATAACTTTAAACACAATCTTGGAAACTGGCATTCTCGATACTCCAGAGGTTCCGATCACTTACAATCTCTACACTCCTGGACTATCTCATAGTAAAACTGAAGGCACCTCAGAGGACAAAATCTGAACGAATCACAGACCAGCAAAACAGTAGTCTTCATTGGAATTGTTTACTGCCAAAAATAATGTTCAGCTCTTATTTGTGCCCGAAAAATTAAAAGCATTGAAGTACTGCAATTCTAAAAATGTTGGTAACGTTTGGTGATGAATGACATATTAAAAGTTCATCTTCCTTCGCGAGTATGAAATATGCGGCACATATAACTTTAAAACGGAGATGCTTACTGTAAAACGGAGATGCTTACTGTAAGTAATATTTTTTCGCCGATAAAGCTAGGTGAAGCTTCCCGAACATTATAATTATTTTAACTTCGATTTCTAAAGTTTTTTCGTAGACGTCTACTAAAACGTCTGAAAGTGCTAGGCCCAATTATACATAATCTGTAACTAATTATCAGATCCCTGGGCTTGAAATAGGATCCACACTAATCTGTTTCGAAGGATTATTTTTACAAATGTCAATACGTTCATTGTTCAAGTTTTTGTGATATCTTATATTTTTCAATTGAGTTCAAAAATATTGAATTTTTATATTCGTTTCCTGCTACACAAGTATGCATTGACCGATAATCAAGCACAATACAAAATGCAACGTCCGGATTGATTGACAGATTGCAAGCGACAAAGCCTTCCTACAACCTGTTGCAAAAGCGTGAGTTAACAAGTCGGTCAATGATACAAAGATAAAACATTTAAATATTTGTTAATTATTAATCTCAGCTATCCAATATCATCGGATAATGTGCCACAACGAGGGAATAATGAAACGTTTTTATGCATGCTTCAGGGAGACATTTTTATAACAGTTCTTCCTCATATTATCATTCAATTAAGCAATCTGTGACAGTATATATTTACGGTAAGTACGTAACTTAAACCTATATTTTTGTTGTATTTTACTATGGTATTTCCGTATTCTTTTCTCCTACCAGGCCTTACCTGTATACTGTTTCACATCTTACCTGGTTGCACTAAACCTCATTATGTTTTTGTAATATTTTTGGTTTTAAAGAATATCTATTTTTGCCAAATGATAGGATGTATATCCTAATGGTACGGTGGGTTGGAGTAGACATGAAATAATATAAGACTCTTTCATTCTACCGAGGGTCACAAAATGTTGTAAAACCCGAGGCTTGCCGAACATTATAACTATTTGAACTACGATTTCTTAATTTTTCATAGACGTCTACTAAAACAACATTTTGTGATCCCAAGAGTATTTTTCTCTCATACCTCGACGTTTTTTTGCAGTTTTACTTCGATGATTTTTCTGCCGTTTTAGCACACCTGGACCGAAGGGCCGGTGAGCTTATGTCATGGCGCGGCGTCCGTCCTCCGTCCGTCAATATTTCTTTAAATCGCTACTTGTCATAGAGTTCTGCATGGATTCTGCCAAAATTCGGCCACAAACATCCTTGGGGGAAGGGAAACAGAACTTGTATAAAATTTGGCTCTGACCCCCCCGGGGGCAGAAGGGGCGGTGCCCAATAGGGGAAATAGAGGTAAATCCTATAAATCGCTACTTGTCCTAGAGTTCTGCATGGATTGTAACGAAATTTGGCCATAAACATCCTTGGGAAAAGGGAACAGAACTTGTATAACTTTTGGCTATGACCCCCGGGGGCAGGAAGAGCGGGGCCCAATAGGGGAAATAGAGGTAAATTCTATAAATCGTTACTTGTCCTAGAGTTCTGCATGGATTGTAACCAAATTTGGCTGCAAATATCCTTGGGAGAAGGGAAACAGAACTGGTATAAATTTTAGCTCCAACCCCCGGGGGGGCAGGAAGGGCGGGGCCCAATACGGAAATAGAGATAAATCCTATAAATCGCTACTTGTTCTAGAGTTCTGCATGGATTTTGACCAAATTTGGCTGCAAATATCCTTTAGAGAAGGGAAACAGAATTTGTGTAAATTTTGGCTCTGACCCCCCGGGGGCAGGAGGGGCGGGGCCCAATAAGGGAATTTGAGGTAAATCCTATAAATCGCTACTTGTCATAGAGTTCTACATGGATTGTAACAAAATTTAGCCACAAACATTTTTGGTGGAAGGGGAACAAAATTTGTATAAATTTTGGTTCTGATCCCCTGGGGGCAGGGGGGGGGGGGGCGGGGCCCAATAGGGGAATTAGAGGTAAATATTCAAATTTCTATAGAAAAGAAACAGTGAACCTGTATTCAGAACAATACTTGGCATTACACACCAGGTGGGCGATACAGGCCCTCTGGGCCTCTTGTTAAATTATTGCGTGGGAACGAAATATTATCGCGTGGGAATGAAATATTGTTACATTCCAACGAAGTGTTTGGAATGCCATACCCGGATGAAAAAGAAATAGTGACACCAATGCTTATGATTAATTTTTCCAGCGACTTGATAAAATGTGATCATTTTTTCCAAATATGTACTCTGATTCGCACAGTTAGCTAAAAATTTTCTTTCATACCACGACAAAATTAAAAAAGAGTTACATCAATACTTAAAGGAAAAAAAGTCCGAGAATGACGCGAAAACCCCACATTAAAAACAATGACGTTGCGTATTAATTTGGAAAAAAATAATCCATAGGAAAATCAATGGAATCGCACGTTTAAACGTATTTTGTTTTATCAAGTAGTCTGAAAATTGAGGTAAATAAAATTATAAGCATTAACGCCACTATATTTTTCATCGGGTTATGAAATAAATTTTGTTTGCAAACTTTTGTGAGAATCCGCAACGTTCAAATATTTTCTCCTGAGCTGCCATCAGTTTTACTATGAGATAGTCTAGGGTTGGATATAATATCAGGGTCTAGTTTCATAGATATTCCTTAATTTTACGGAATTCTACAAAATTCTACAAATGCAAGGAAAGCATTACATATTTTTATTAAGGCTCCTTAACTTAAGATTTTTTCTTAAATTTTGTAATGCTTTTCTGTGAGGAAATTTAAGTTAATATTCGTGAAACTGGACCCAGTTATAGTAATCCCTGGAATACCGAGGATGGGATAGAATCGATGTAAATCCCATATGAATGTCACAAAACATAACACACATTGAAAAGTCTTTTATTGTGGACCAAGCAGACAATGTCTCATCAGCCTTACTAGACTGTAAACAGACGAAAACAAAAGACAAATGGTGTTTGTAGCTGGACATCAATTCAGTTCCATCCTCGATAATCCAGAGGTTACTATCACTGACGTTATAACGTCAGTGATAGTAACCCCTAGAGTATCGAAAATGGACCATTTGTATCATTATATTATTATCCATCTTCCACTTGGCAAATTCCATTTATGGTTTATTAGAAAATGAAAAAAAAAATGTTATAAATACAATTATCATACTATTCATTTAACAATGATTCAATGTCAATTTATAATGTCGACTAATTACACACATTGCGCAAAGAAAACCAAAGACGTTTCTTCTTTTGTAGCACGAGTTAAACGAGATATGATATCCTGTGAACACGGATGCATAGAGATTACCAATAAGTGATAGTTGTTCATCATGTTTATGAAGCTCGAAAAAAAAAATATTTATCAAATTTTTAATTTTTGATTTTTGATAAATTTTGATAAATATAATACAATTAGTTCACAGTCACGCGTTCAGGGAACTTGTTTATCACATGACTTTAACAACAGTGGTGATCACGGGGATCTGACACGAATTTCTAACCATCAGTATACGCATATGTATATATACATATTAATTATAGTTTTATAATATATATTTTATATGTATACACTGTTGGTTAGAAATTCGCGTCAGGTCCCTGTGGTGATAATGAATAGTTGTCTCACATTACAGTCAGGGTAGCTCCACATATGGCATCATAATACATTCCGCCATGAAATATAGTACCCAAATACATAGTCAATATTCTATTGTTAATACTTACCTGTTATTTATGCAATTTAAAAGAAAATGCGTTATAAAAAGTAGTCCAAAGTTGAAAGCCAATCGGAATCAAGAGATTTGGAATTAACCAATGAGAGTAGCAAGCGTGTAAACATAAACCATAACCAACCGCTGTGGAATTGATCACACGATTATTCCATTGTGAAATATGAATTGCTATTGGATAAACTATCATCAAAGATCAGTAAAGGTCTGTGCAAATATTGACAAATGTACATCATATTGGTCAACACATCTGCAATTGTTGGTCTAAAAAATTGAATAGTAATTTGATTCAGCACATGTTGATGATAAAACGCATATATTACAACGATATTGATGAACACAAAACTAGTGTTTGTGTTTAATGCATAAATATTTTTATGTTCGAAACATGTCTTTATTTCTATTTTCTACAACAACGAAACTTTTTTAACGCATCATTTTAGTAGGGAGATACTTCCTCGTGTGTACCGATGATCTTACAATGAAATATACATTGTGCATCAAAGCACGAAATTTGATCGGATACGAATCTTGATTATTCAACATCATGGTTAACAAAGCATAAATTAATCCAGCAACAGCTTCAATGAAAACAATTATTTTTATGACGTAAAACTAGCTTCTCTAATTCGGGATTCTTATTGGAGGAGGTTTGTATATAAAGAAGGTACATGAGATGCTTTGGTATCCGAAGGATCCGTCGCCGAGATGGGGATACTTCGGACACGGCTCACTGGATGTCTGATCCTTGTAATAGCATTGTGGGGTAAGTACGATTGTTATCTGTTCTTATCTGGCCATTTCCTCCTTCAAATATTCTGACATCTGTATTTCATGTTTAGTCTTCCTATTCAGAACACATGTGATTTTTCGTTGTTCTAATGGCGAGACATTGGACATTATTTTAGGCACAAATGACTTAGAGTAAATACAAACTGAAAAATAGTAATCGAAAATGATGACAAACTTTTTCTTTGATCGTCAATATAATTATTTGAACACTGGGTTAAACATAAGCACTATAAATGGAATTGTATCATTGACTTTATGGGTAATTGAAAAAAAATCCTCCTATGGACATGTACATGTAATTTTGGTCAATAAACTAGCGTTTGCGGTATAAAATCGTTGACCTTGGTAGATTTAAATATGAGAGATCAATATGTTAAGAGTTAGCCGTCAAGGTGAGACATTCAATTCTTCAGCCTGTACAGTCTATAAGCAATCATCGATGATGCTAGCGTATATTTTGTTAGGCGACTTGTGTGGAAATTTTCATTTTTTTCCTTCATTCAACAAGATATTTACTTAATATACACAATAATTAATAATCATGTAGAATTCGCAGATTACATTACTATGCATACATTGTTTAACGCGGAACATGAACAGTTCATGTTCAAATTATTTTCTTAAATACGATGGGAAAATAAGTTTCTAACAGCATTAGAATGATAATTCCTAGCTATAATCATGTCACATGTTTTGGAATCTAACATATTGTTAATATAAGTATTTTGTCCAATAATGTTTCAAATTAGTCAGATCTCGGATATTGTCGACGCAATAGAAGTTTAAAATTGAAACTTTAATAAAACTTCTCTTTCAACCATATAGTCTTCTTCAGAGTTAAGCTCTCTCTATTGTGATGAAGATTTCGTTTTGCCATTTTAATAGTCGACATCAACTCTGTAATTGCATAAATGAAATGTGTAATAAAAAAAATTGCAGCTCTAGAATTTTAAAATGAATAACGTTTTAAAATATCAAACCAAAATCCTATGTTCGAAAAATGTAAGGAATCAATTCACATTGTATCTACCAAAAGATTTACACAAATACATATTTGCTCTGTATAATACATGTACATAGCAGAAATCAGTTTCGCGTTAACGTAATTCCGTAGCGTTTTATTTTGTTTTCTTATAAGTTTGTTTTAATGTTTCACGATATCGTAATTTCGTAGCGTTTTATGCTGTTTTCTTATACGTTTGTTTTAATGTTTCACGATATCGTAATTTCGTAGCGTTTTATGCTGTTTTCTAATAAGTTTGATTTACTTTTTCAGCGTTATCAGATGGGAAATCAAAACGAGGTACGTAAGGAATATTTTGTATATTACTTTATATAACTTGTTTCTTATATACTTTATTCATCAAATCTCTTATCTTAAAGATGCTACACTGCTGACGATTTTTCTATCAAAAACAAGAACAGACGAATTAGAAGCTTTCTTCAGTTACAAAAGTTACGTACTTTACACCATTACCACCAATGCAAAGTTTGAACCTCTTATTTTACTTCAAGATAAGATATCAAAAATATGGTTAATTGCGTCCAGAAACAAATCAATTTCACTGTGCCCTATATGGAATGAAGAAATGTTAACGCATCAACCAAAAGCAGAACAAGTTATTTTATATTTTTCCCCTGTTAATTAGATATACATGTACATGACTAGTACAAATTATTGTTCAAATGATATTGTTTATTCTCTATCGGCAGTGGAGCATCTTTACATAAAGATATAATTATACAATATGTTATATAAAATAATACATATAATGTGATAAATACAGTATGAAAATATTTCGTTCGAAATAATGTTTCTTAATCCCATTGCAATTTACTGTACAAGAATATATTTTCCAATTCCTGAACATGTGGAATGATGGCGGTGAAAATTGAAAATGTAAAAATTGTCGTGGAAGGTTATCAAAAATTTCTTTATTAATGTTTAAAATTGGATAACTATATGTTTGTGATAGATTATAACTTGTAAATAAAATTTATGACTTATGACTGCTTATTCATTAAATGATATATTTTCCAATATTTTAGTCATTTTATTTAGAATACAACTTAAAGAGGTAACTGAATTTCTATCATTTCCTTTCGTCGTATTTTTTCAAATAACTACAAAACTGTTTTGCTGTTTGAAGAAGTGGGTTTATCACTTCCGTAAAAATAATACCGAATAGAAA
This sequence comes from Argopecten irradians, assembly GCF_041381155.1. Taxonomy (NCBI): domain Eukaryota; kingdom Metazoa; phylum Mollusca; class Bivalvia; order Pectinida; family Pectinidae; genus Argopecten; species Argopecten irradians. The sequence goes on along the minus strand of NC_091147.1, from coordinate 34,878,574 downwards.
TCAAGATGGGCGGTAACGATTTGGAAACGTGTGTTAAAATTCAAATATTGAACATAGCTAAGTTGGTCCCACATTTTAAACGAACCAACGTTAGTCCAGATTGTAACGTCGTGGCCCGTGCACTACGTGACTTCCGTAACTCGTGACGTCTTTCCGAACTCTCTCACGAAAGGGTGAAGAAATTTCCGACTTCCGTTCGGCAATGATCGTAACTTCTATTGCGACCAGTTCAAAATCAAAGCATCGCTCAAGGGAAAGCAAAGACGATAAGAAATATTCAAAGACAGAAGGATCGCTCAAAGGAAATCAACAAAGATAAAAAGTACTCAAAAGAGAAGGATCTCTCAATGTAAAGCAAAGAGGAAAAGAAACGAAACATTCTATAGAGAATCAAACGAAATCAAGACTTATTCAACACTGGAAACAAAACCACTGATGGAAATTTCAATGAAAGTTATACTTTGTATCTATAGACCATAGGTGTTGTTATACTCGATGAAACATCGGGAAATTGTGGTAAGTCGGACACTTATTTGTCCGCTGTATAACAAGACATGACACTAGAGGAAAACTTAACTACATGTGCATGTCAACGCCAGTCCTTCACAGCAATGCGTCTTGGACTTAAAAAAAAAACTTACTTATAACTTTGTCCGCACTGTACAATTACCCTTTCGCTCGTCCCTTGCCATTGATTATTATGTATGACTTATTTTCGTTTTAATATATTTTAATGAAACATATTCAATCATAAAACCGCAGTCAAAGGGGAATTGTATTTAAGTTATATGTTATTTTGTTGTATACTAATCGCCAGCAATATTTTTTGTAGGAGGCAGATTGCGCACAATAAATACTCCGAAACAGATTCCAACGTATTTATACACCAAACTGAACAGATATGGCTATACCCTGAATCGTAGGAAAACTTTCGAATTTGCAGCGAAGGCGTGCAACGATGTCCATGTTGCTTTAATGGGCCGAGGTGGCGAAACGGGCAAACTATACGAAATTGTCATAGGAGGCTGGCAAAATTCTCAATCCGTAATCCGAATACGGAAGCAAGGACCCCAGGTTGACGTTAATCGTGGGAGGTACCTGGACTGTCATAAGTACCTACGATTCAAGATCACGTGGTATAACGGCGAAATTAAGGTCCTGCGCCTAGTTTACAACAGTTGGAGGACATTTCTGAAGTGGAGGGACCCAATACCGCTACGCGTAAAATCTATTGGCGTTTCTGGTGGCTTATGGGCGGATGTTACTTGGCAAGCCAAGATACTAGGTAGGATTTCGTGTTTGAAAATTGAAAACACGCTTATATACGAGGGAACTCATTTTAAAAAAAATTGTAATTGTTATTAGACATTAATTTACACGAGAAGCGAGTTAGGTGCACAATATTGTTCTTATAATGAACTATGATTGTTTGTTGTTATTTGTGAGCGGTAAGCTGCAAGTAATATCAAGTAGAATAAAATGTTTTTGAATAACAAATCCTAATGAGAAGATTCATATTGATATATATAAAATAAATATAATGAAACATATTCAGTTATAAAACCGCCGTCAAAGGGGAATTGTTTTGAAGTCATTTGTTATTTTGTTGTATACTAATCGCCAGCAATATTTTTTGTTCTTTGGTAGGAGACAGATTCCGCAAAATAAAAACTCCGAAACAGATTCCAACGTATTTATATACCAAACTGAAGAGATATGGCTGTACTCTGAATAGTAGGCAAACTTTCCAATTTGCAGCGAAGGCGTGCAACGATGTCTATGTTGCTTTAATGGGCCGAGGTGGCGAAACGGGCAAACTATACGAAATTCTCATAGGAGGCTGGCAAAATTCTCAATCCGTAATCCGAATACGGAAGCAAGGACCCCATGTTGAAGTTAATCGTGGGAGGTACCTGGACTGTCATAAGTACCTACGATTCAAGGTCACGTGGTATAACGGCGAAATTAAGGTCCTGCGCCTAGTTGACAACAGTTGGAGGACATTTCTGAAGTGGAGGGACCCAAAACCGCTACACGTAAACTCTATTGGCGTTTCTGGTGGCTTATGGGCGGATGTGTCCTGGATAATCATAAAATAACGTAGGGATATCAAAAAGGAAAATATTAAATGATACGTAGAGGTAAATGTTGATATATGTATTTCCGACATTCTTGATAAGCAAAATTTCATGATTCTACATTTCTATAATGTCTATCTCTCTTAATGTGCTAAAATAAAGTATATGCTGTATTATCAAAATAAAAGCTATGACATAATCACTATAATGTTCGTGTTTTTAAGCAAACCTTCAATAAAACGATGAATACGGCATTCTGCCGGATATTTCATCAATCAGCGTTGAATATCCTTCCGAAACCGATGGTATAGAAAAAAAAAAGTTGTCATTATTTCAGAAAGACGCACGACTCCATCCTTATCAAATCTGCCTCATTATTTCTGAATCATTGAATCATTGCGCATTTAGAGTCAAATTGTATGTGCTGTAATTACAAGAACTTTTCATATGCTATTCACCATCAAAAGTTACCAACATTTTGATAATTACAATACTTTCAATGCAAAGTTTTTTTGTATTAAAAGTACAAATAAGAGCTGAAAATGATTTTGACAGTACTGCTAAAAAGCATTAAATCTACATCATGAACATACGGTCAGACCGGGAAATTAAATTGTGGTCTACAATTTTATTTCTCATTTTTACAGTGTTATTAGCGATTTCTGCAGGTTTGTTTCCATCTCAACATACATAAGGCATATAACTGACGTTTTTTTATTCAACATACATGTTTTTTCCGGCCATTTGAATGATTTTCACAGCTTTACTCAAAAACCAATGAGGTTTTAATTGATAATTGAAGAAAAAAATAAAAAATAAATTTCGCCCATTTTTCAGCACATGTAACTTTTATGTTTAATAGATGGAGTAAGTTTGTTACCCCTATTTCTCGGATACTAACATAGTGCATGTTGCATTTTGGGACTTTCAGGATACTTAGTGATATTTATACGGCATGATAATCATGTATATTATATCACACACCAAATCAAAATAATAGATTAATTAACTGTCTATCGATTGAGAGTATTTCCATCGTTATGGGAAGCCATTTTGAAATTAAATACGTGATAGCTTAATACGTTGAAAATACATAATTTAACTTAATTTCAAAGGATTTTAGCTTCAGTATCGGTCTCAAAATGCAAATTACACAACTAGGGAGAACTCCAAATAAAATAAGATTTTGAGACAATCCCTCCAGTAGTTTCTTAGAAATAGTGGTAACAAACTTCAGCGATTAAAATCCAAGATGGTGGCCTGTTGGTATCTTGTTGACTGATGGGCCCTAAAATACAACAGTATATGCACATCAACGACCCTAGGAGACCTTGCAAATGAAATTTGAGATTATGAGAACTAGCGGTAACAAATTTCCACTATCAAAACATAAGATGGCAGCCGGTCGGCCATCTTGTTGACCGATGGGTCCCAAAATGCAATATGCACAACTAGGACCGTAAGGAAAAATACAAATGAAAATTGAGAAAGATCCCTTCAGCACTTTCCGAGAAATAGCGGTAACAATATTTAACTATCAAAATCCAAGATGGCTATCTTGTGGCCATCATGTTGACCGATCGGTCCCCAAATGCAATATGCGCAACTAGGGCCCTACATATGAAATTTTAGGAAGATCCATCCAGTACTTACTGAGAAATAGCTATAACAAGAGTTCTTAACGAACGGAAGGATGGACGACGGACAACGGACGAAAGGCAATTTGAAAACGCTCTATCTGATGATGATGGGCTAAAAAACTAACTTTATCACTTTTTAAAAATTAAATTGATATCTAATTAATTAAAAAAATTATGACACAATAAGATTTCTCATGTTTCATATTATTACTTTTAAACTTAAATTAAAAATAGTTTTCTACTTAATCTGAATTGTTATACAACTTAAGGTATTCTTATATTTTCGCTTTTTCACACGAAGTTTTTTCACTTAATCACTATCTCAACTTAAAGTTATATAATTATGCCGTAACTGGGCGAAAATTTTGACATGTTATTTTTTTCTGCAATGATTTCTTAAAAACCATCATGTTTAATAAATAAAGCTTTGAAAAGCATTCAAATGAACAGAAAAACATGTTTAATGGCTTATAAACAGTAATTACAAGACAGAATTTTAGAACTGTAAAATTCCTGTTTTTATGCAGAGACAACTTTATAATTACTAATTACATTGTAAATATGTTTAATGAATTGTAAACTACAACTCGGCTTCGTGGTCTGACCTTATGTACTCATATTACTGCACTCTAGGTGTAATCATAATTATATTTAGCTCTAATTTGTACTTATTAAATCAAAACCTATGCATAGTAATTGTTGTAATTTTAAAAATTGTGGTAATTTTTGGTTGTGAATAAAATATCAAAAGCTCTTCTTGATTCGTGAATATGAAAATTACTGCACGAATAACTAAAAGTAAAAATGGTTTTTGCATTATCTTTTTTTCATTTTAAGTTAGATATAACGTCAGAAATAGTACCTTACTAACCCTCTGAAGTGTCGAGGATGAATATTTAGTTGGTAAAAGACAACAAAATAACTTCGGTATGCTACACAATGTCATATTTTCATTTGAATAAAACAATCCACAGCTTGCAATCATACACCCATACAGTAAAGCAATTTCACACAACCGTTTGAATAGTTTTATAAGTTTAATTTGTGCGTGATGAACGTGTTTTGAATCAAAAAATGTAAAATTTGATCCACTTAAAAATCGAAATCTGTACAAATATCTCATCAATTTTACATCTTATCTATTGAATTTTATGGTCATGATAAACTTTCAGTTACCGCATTCGACCCAATAAACGCCCAACCCCTTTCCCCACTTACTTTGAATTAAAAGCGGACTGAAAATATGAAAACCTTTTTTTACTGATTTCTTAAGAAAAATAATTGATGGCTTGTTTTGTAGAATAATGCTATGAAAGGCGAATCCGAATTTGAGTGTAATAAGCTGATTTGATCCAATTTTTTAAGTGGCCTGTGTACTTAATGGGCCAAATACGATAACTGTTATAAATTGACAGCAAACAATATATTTAAAGATATTCCACGGCCGACCGAGCGTAGATGATACGCATCATTTAAACAAGGTTACAGTAAGAATTGCAAGCAACACACATCCTCGGCCGTCAATTACATTTCTAATATATGGTAAGTTGTTATTATTGCTTAGTTATGCTATCATTGTATGAAGTTTGAACAAATTCAAAGTGTTGATGCGTTCTCAAGTTATCGTCAAGAAAAATAAAATTTGTGAAATAATATATTTCCAGTAACAGTGACCTTTGAAGTTGACCCTTTGATCCAAAATTCAATCCCCAGCTGTATTCATTTATATGCTACCATTGTGTAAAATATGATCAAAATCAATCAGATCGTTCTTAGGTTATCATCTTGAAACCAAATCCGGACAGACAGACAGACAGAGGGAACAAACACTATATATAGTCCCCTCCTGTTTCACCGGCAGGGAACTAATAATTGATGATTAATTGTATATATATATACATGTATGTCTAATTAAAACAAAAAATTACATAAAATAATTTTAAATTGCTTTAGGTGCATGCGTAATCAGTTCTTCATTCCATTTTGGTGAGCAATAAGAACTGTAAAGTGGATATTTTCAGGAGTGTAACATTTTGCAACTAACATCGGTAGCAATGTAATTTCATACACATACCAAATATTATGCGTGGTTGGTTAATTTTCGAGCTAAAATGTCCTTTACGAAGTTACATCATGAAGTGTAAATTCACCCCTAACGTAAATTTCCATGTTGACAGAATATTTATTTGAAAAGGATCCAAAATATCAATCAAATATCTAATCACATGTATCCATACATGGAATGAAATGGTCTGTGACGTGGGTGCTGCATTCCATCTTTGCATATTACAGAGTAAGCACCCTTGTGGATTGGTATCCATTGTGACATCATTATTTTGTGGGTGCAAATCACGTCGTTATCTCCGAAAGTTACGACGTTAAGCTCACAAACATATGACGTCACAATCAATACCTATCCACAAGGGCAGATAATTCTGCAATATGCAAATACAGAATACTTAAATTTGCAATATATCAAGTGAGTGTACTTGACATAAATAATCAGACAATGTGTCCTTACAATTTCAAAATGCATATTATATCACATGTGCATTGTAAATGTAAACCTGAAACTATTGAAAATGATTGAGTTCATAATCTTCAACAAAAATACTTCTGAACTATTAAAAATGAAATGGCATAAGTCAACATTTTAATGTGTACAAATACATGAATGAAACGAATAACAAACAGCATTACTTGTACAGTAACGATCGCGTAACAATTTACAAGTACTATGGAATCAAAAGGCCCACGGGGTCGTATTACTCATTGTCAGATGTGATGATCCTTTCAGATGTATTATATATTACCTATATATAGTATACACACTGTTTTCTGGTTCTCAAAATAAAGTTTGATTAATTGTACAAAACAATATCTTTATCTAACAACAGTATCTTTTTTACAATAATAAATAACATAAATGAATGGCATACTAACTTTAAATTTCAACTGTACAAAACAATTTATTGCGATTAATAGAGAAAAAATATAAAACAATTTCTATTTCTATGAAAATCTCTTCCTATTTAAAGATGCTCCACCGCCGACAGAGCATAAATTATATTCATCATTTGAACAATAATCGTGTATATAATAGTCTAATTAACACAAAAAATAACATAAAATAATTTATTTTGCCTTTGGTGCATGCGCATTCAGTAGTTCATTCCATATAAGATATAGTGGTACGGAATTTTTTCGGGATGCAATTAATTATTTTTCACATTTCTAACTTGAAGTGAAATTAGAAGCTCAAACATTTCAATGATGGTAATGGTGAAAAGTAACTTTTGTAACTAAAGAAAAATACTAAATCATCTGCTCCTGTTTTTAATAGTGAAAAAATACCATTTGTCAGCGATGGAGCATCTTTAATACCATACCAACTTTTAATTTCACCTGTACAAAACAATTTATTGCTGTTGAAAGAGAAAAAAAAATAAAACAATTTCTATTTCTATAAAAAGTTCATTTCCTAATTAATACTATACACCCACTATTAAATTCAACTGTACGAAAAGTTTTTTGGTGTTGACACAGAAAATTTATAAAACATATTTTTATTTCCTTGAAAATCTTTCTAATTAATACCATATACTATTTTTAAAGGCCCACTACCTTTCCGAAACAGCTTATAACTTTTAAAATGGGAATGTAAAATGGGATCGATAATTTTGCAGAGTCATAAAAGTTACTAACTTACCGTTGATAGTACACTCATCATCATCTTCTGAAATTTTTTTTTAAAAATAAACAAAATGTTAATTTCCATAACGCGGGTCGTCTTATGTTGTTAATACCGACGACAAACAGTAAAAAAATCTCCAAAGTTATCATGTATTACGCAGGAAATCTTGTTTATGTTTGTTGTTGTTCCCTTATCTTAGGCCATTGATATGTATTTTTTTTTTCAAGAAACCTGTAAATTTTGCTCCGGAAAGATAGTGGGCCTTTAATGAATGAAATCAATCAAACAGATCCATATCATTTTACAGTAATAATCTTACTAAGATAAGAGAGTGTAAAGAAACCAAAAAGACACATTCTAATTCAACCCTGCTGAGATCGTAAAGATGCTCCACCGCCGACAAATCGTATTTTGTCACTATCAAAATAAGGAACAGACGATTTAGTATTTTTATTCAGTTACAAAAGTTACTTACTTTACACCATTACCAACATTGAAAAGTTTGAGCTTCTAATTTTACTTCAAGTTAAAAATATGAAAAATAATTAATTGCATCCCGAAAAAATTCCGTGGCCCTATATCCTATATGGAATGAAGTTATGATTGCGCATGCATCAAATGCAAAATCAATTATTTTTTTATTATTTTTGTGTTAATTAGACATATATATACACGTTAAAACAAAAATTATTGTTCAAATAATGAATATCATTGATGGTCTGTCGGTGGAGCATCTTTAAGCTAAAGCAGATCAATTTGACACTTTAACGCTGAAGCACAATAATGTATATAATATTATAATTTCAACTGTACAAAACTATTTACTGTTGTTGATAAAAAATATAAAACAGTTTTTATTTCTAAGAAAAGTTCCATCTGATGAGGGGACCGGCCAGCATTGGAGATATCCAGTGTATATTACGGTTTTAACATCCTGGATTTCCAGTGACGACTAGGAAAGACTAGATGACGACGACGAATAGTACACCGACAACCTGGAGAGACAGGAGGCAGTTGGGAGAGACAAGCAACGCACAGGGCGTTAGGCTTGGCACGCCGAAGCGCATCCTCCGTGAAGAGGAACCCTTAGAACCCTTATATGCAATGGGCATATATATATGTTAAGACACCCTCCGGGTCGCGTGAGAGTAGGAGATGACGAGCGACCTATGGAGGAGGCCAATGAGCGGAAGCAACAGAAATACCAGCAACTGGTTGAGGAATTTTAACAACGTGGATGGAAGACATGATGTCTACATATAAAGGTTGGATGTAGGGGCGATGTCAGTCTGGTGAGACTTACGACTACTAGGGGTCATAGGAGCAGATCGGCGACATCTGATATGGACTATAAGTAGGCAGGCAGAGGGTTGGTTCCAGTTGGATCTGGAGAAAAAGGGGACAAGAGTGGATTGGTAACCAGACAAAGAGCTATACTTGCATCAGGTGACGATAGGGAATGTAGACCTCACCGCCCGAGGTGAGAACCAAGATGCAGTAGCTATGGCAACTACCAACAGTCACATCAATCGGAAACTATAGCCAATCGGTTCCTAGTTGGGCCTAATCAACCCAGCCAGCACACCTTTAGAGGACGAAAATTGCCGAAGGAGGACCCACCTGATGAAGGGCCAGATCGATAGCGGACCAGTTCCTTGTTGGGCCTGATCAATCCAGTCTTCACACCTTCAGAGGACTTCGTGGAAAGCGCCGGAAAATCTAAGGAAGAAGGACCCACCTGATGAAGGGACCGATCGATAGCGGACCAGTTCCTAGTTGGGCCTGATCAATCCAGTCTTCACACCTTCAGAGGACTTCGTGGAAAGCGCCGGAACGTCTTAGAAGGACCCACCTGATGAAGGGACCGATCGATAGTGGACCGGTTCCTGGTTGGGCCTGATCAATCCAGACTTCACACCTTCAGAGGACTTCGTGGAAAGCGCCGGAACGTCTAAGGAAGAAGGACCCACGTGATGAAGGGACCGATCGATAGCGGAAGAGGACTTCGTGGAAAGCGTTGAATCGTCGAAGGAAAGAGGACCCACCTGATGAGGGAACCGGCCAGTATTGGAGATATCCAGCGCATATTAAGGTATCTTTCTTAAATAATTAAGAAGTATTTATCTTGCTTAAATAGTTAAGAAGTATTTATCGAGTCTTATCATTGATCATAGAGACAATTGGTCTTAGATAAACATAACTCCTTTAATTTTACTAATAAACTAGATCTTAGGAACTCGGTTGGACAATGTATGTATTTAGATTGCATTTATTTCGAAATAAAAAAAACTTGTTATAGTAATAAATTAAAAACAATATAAAGAATTTCACATACCTGGTAAGCGATAAAAGAACATTATTGAGAGTTACCTCGCTTCCAATATAGCTTACAAAATATCTGAGGGAATGATATTATAATTTGTGACAATCTTTAGATTGTAAATATCAAAGAAACACAATTTAACAAAGCATGACAATTTATTGACTCGTGCCCTATCCGGGCCCCGAACCCACGATCTACGGCACCCAATCGCCTAGCCAAACATAGCTGCGCCTTCTACCACTGCGCCACATTCAATTGTATATGATTAACATGAATGTATATGCGTGTCAAATATCATTTTGGTGACAAATTTGATCCGTCTTTTAAGATTTAATTTCTTCTTTTTGTGTCTTGATAAAGGGGCAGATTGCCTTGAAAAATAAATTGTGTCCAAACTGCTTGGAATTCTTCATTACTCTATATTTACCAATTCAAGTAATTTACATCTTACAGACATACATTTATAAGGATATAATGTTATCTGGACTTAAGCTGTTTAATGATATACATGGGACTTAAATGAAAACTTTGGCAAATCTTCAAAGAATACTGCAAAATATAATAGTAAAAGAATAAATATCTGAAAAATCAAAAATATTTGTACATATATATAAGTGAGTAAAGATACAGAGTGTATTTAAAAAGTGATATCACATGAGATTCTTTGTTGAGATTTTATAATTAATCTATATTAAAACAGAAAAAAACCAGTTACCGTATTTCACCACAAATAAAACCCCTCCGCAAATAACACCTTGCTACTACCCGTCTGTCTTACAACAGGACTTACAACAGGACATTCAAAATTCCAAGATGTCTACATCATAGATTGATGTTATCAGGGAGGTTGTCCACAAATAAGACCCCCACACCACTTTTGATCTTTATTTCTTCTCTGGGTGGGGGTCTTATATGCGGTGAAATACGGTATACAACTGGTGTACTTGACATGAGTGTATACTATATGCACTAATAGAGTACCTACAGAATAGTCTACTTTTGTTACAATTAATGATTGAAATCATTCAAAAAGATCCATATTAATTTTCATTTATAATCTTACTAAGATAAGAGAGTGTAACAAAAATCAAAACAACACATTCTGATTCTACCCTGCTGAGATCTTAAGCTAAACTAGTCCAATTTGAAACTTAAACGGTGAATCACAATAATGTATATAATATTTCAAGCAATATATTTCATTTATAAATATTCCTGATATACAAAATATGAAAGTAATAATATCATATTATGCAAATAGTTCTATAGATATCACTTATATAAGTAATATATTCACCGTAACTACCGCCTGAAAATCAAAGGAAGGGGGGGTGTGTTTGCTTATCAGTGAACAAAAATGTAATAGTGGACAAAACTTTTAGTCATATTTTAAATCTTTCTATACTCATGACACATTAATCTGTTACATTAAATAAGCCTGTTTTAACCTCTGAGACGCATTATTATGTTGTGATTCTCATGTAAAAGACTCACAAGTTCGTGTAATATATGGGATACAATTTTGACTTTAGAGGCAGGACATGTTGTAAGACATTGTTAAATCTATGGGGTGGGGGTGTTTATACAACCTCAATTCCTTCTCCAGAAAAGGGAAGAGATTCTGTCTGTTAAGGTTTGGTAGGTCCGGATACATTTTTTACTAAGTGTCTGAGATCGAAATCCCGACTTTCAATTTTTTTGTAGAAAAGTGGAAACAAATTAGGATAGGGGGGGTATGAAATTAGGGTTGATCGGGTAACTCTAAACAAATATATTTCTTTTGCCTTATAGGGGAGGGGCGCTTGTTACGGTGATTACAGTAATAATATATAAGTTTTCACAACAAATAGTTTATATGTGTAAACAACAAAAACAAAACGCATAAATAATACTGCAACATGCACCAGTTATAAACGTCAAAGTATATTATATATCATAAAAATATGTAATACTGTCAACACAAATAAAATGCATCATAAAGCATAAACCTAGACAGGAATTCTAACAGTTTAACTCATTCACCCCTGAAAACACATTTAGACTCTTCTAAATCAAAGACTAGACCAGTCCATTATGAAATTTCAGGGGTGAATGAGTTATGAGCTACATATCCTCCCAAAACTTTTATCAGGAGCCTCTACAACCATCTTGGATACTTGATCAGGAAGAAAGAGGGATTAGGTATTCTGTATTTGCATATTACAGAGTTATCTGCCCTTGCGAGTAGGTATTAATTGTGACGTCATGTGTTTTGCGAGAGTAACGTTATATTTTTCGGAGAAACAACATGAATCGCGCTCAAAAAATAATAACAATCGATACATATCTGCAAGGGAGCTAACTCTGTAATATGCAATGATAGAATGTCGCTTATTAATTACATATTAAATCTTAACCCTGTATACAACAATGGTTGAGTCTGGTAGGTGTGACACCTTGTGTATTACCTGACCAAAGCCATAGGTACTGATCATATTATTATCAGGACTCACATGTATATATTTCATATATATATATATATAATAATTATACTGCTTTAGGGGGAATCAATATTTTATATATTGTTTTATACATAAATTACTGACCTGGGTTAATCATGCATAAAATATTGTCCCAGTTGACCTAGGTCATTTATTTTATGCATAAAATATTTATCCAGGTTAGTATTTTACGGGGATCAAAATCTTATTGAACACTGGTAATAGACAGTGTCATGTAGGCATTAATAACTAAGTTTTACCTGCATACATGTTTTATCACTATTGTTGCTGACCTAATAATATCCTTATTAATACATCAAACTGAATATTCATATGGATTGAAACAAGTAAGTGTATAGAAACAGTTAAATTTACAAACACCACAGTACCACTTATTTCCATTAATTACCAACAATTTTATGTTGCAATATTTCTGGTGGGAATAAATACTGTCAAAAATCTGAACCACTACAGTAGTTAGATGAGTTAGTTACACTAAAAATACTTGTTTTAGTGGTATTTTTTTATTTTAGCATTTTTGCGGTGTCTTTGAAGGGTATATATCTGGTTTATAACCAACGAATAACACTTATTGATATCCACGGCAACAAATCATAATTTATACATTTTCACATTTGCGCTTAAATTTGACTGTGGTAAAATCAGTAAGTTTACAGTATACAAAAACGGATGGAACAGAATAGGACAAATATATACTGTAAAGCAATTTATTTTTGTATGCAATTCAATATTGCGGATTTCATGGGCAATAAGAAATCGCAACAATACCCCTCTGCATAACTGCTTCAAATACAGAAGCCTAGATTGCAAAAGATATTGAAGACAATAACAAATCATGAAAATAAATCTCCACACCATTGGTTCAAATTAGGTAATATAGGACTCAAAAAGTTTACATCGTGAAATTAAATCTCTGCAAAAATATCCTTAGGTACACAACCGCAAAATTAGGTTGCTGCGAAAATAAGTCGGTTTATGTCCTTCAACATGGCATGGTAATTAAAAATGCATATTATATACACATATGTTGCAATATCTACTGGTGTAAGTGGAAATTATAATAATTAATAATTACTGAACCTGAGACAAAATGTTATCACAAACCTCATACCCTGATTACCAACATCACTGATAATTCCCTCTTACAGACTTTGAAGGCAATCAAAGTTTTCTCTGAGACATAACGTATATTACAAACCTCATACCCTGATAACCAATATTGCTAATAATTCAGATCTAAAGCCTTTGAAGTCATTCAAAGTTATCTGAAACCCAGGACGTATATGAATAAATATAAATCCTTGTCTGAAACATTTAAAAGTTTTTCTGCAGACGTTTACTTTTACTTAAATAAAGATGAAACTTCCAATGGCAAAAAAAAATATTATTCAATTCTGAAAAAATTGCAAACCAGATATGTTGAGATTTATAAGTGTATGCAATTCACATAACACATAAAATGTGCAATGTATAGCCAATCAAACATTCATACTTGCCAATCAGCGCTAAAAAATTATGCATGTGAGCATTTAAACCAAATTCAATCTCCAAGCAATTCTAAAGTTTACAATTCAATAATTCATTATCATACAATAATAAAAAGCACCATTCACTGAATATCTTCCTTGTGTTTTTCTTGTGATATGTTTTCCATCTCGATAGAGTTATCTCCCTTGTTGGAATGCTCCAGTGGTTTCTCACCAATAGAATCTGTCTTTGAAATGGCAGTTATATATGACGACTTCCGTAACGAAGATCCTTGAAGATCAGACTTTTTGTCAGAATCCGTTAAAGGTGAACATTCAGAAAGAGGGCGAGGATTCACTGAATTTGAATTAACAGACTTTTCTTTCCCATCAAAGTCAAGCTTAGTTCCATCGACAGATCGTGTCTTCTGTAACAAACTTCGTTTCTTATGAAGCCTTGATTTTGGTGAAGATTTTACAGCAGAGGCGTCACTATCAGCTAAATGTCCATCGTCGATTGAATCAGAACTTTTCGGCTGACGATGCGTGTCTACTACATGACTATTTGGAGTATTCTCCCCTTCTGTAACAGAGGGCGACTTTTCAGTAATTTTCAGGTTTGGGAGACTTTTTTGATTGGGAGATTTCTCGGGAGATGATAAATCCTCTTCCTCTGAGATCACCTCAAATTTTTGTCCAGTTGAGTTCCTCATCGGACTACTAGATGGAACATCGAGCTTTGCCCGACGTATCAAGGGAGATAAATCTTCCTTTACATCGCTTCCATCTATGGTGTGAGACTTTTTGAACATATGTGCACGTTTCTGCGGAGTTTCAGATACAAAATCTGCCCTGTTTGCTCCTGCATCTCCTTCCCTAAACTGACTCATCATCCGCAGTGACGTAATGTCCGAAGGCGAACGCTCACGTATGAAGTTTGACCTCTGTGCAGGAACAGCAAGGCTTAGGCGACGACGATAATTTGCTGTTGCTGCATCTGCATTGAAATTTCTGCCCGGAATTTTTTCTGTACTTCCTAGAAGCTGTTCCATGCCAGGAAGGTTCCCTGGCATGACAGCCCGAGACATCCGTCTTGTTCTTAATTGTTTCTCCTGAAGGCATTTTAGTAAGTCAGCACTACTCTCATTCTTCAGATTCTTGTCCAGTTTGGCAGGAATCTAAAACATAATACCGCACTCATCAATGAAGATTTTACTCTTGTTAAGTCTATAAAGAATTAAGAATTACTGCTAATAATTGGGGCTTTTAATTTAATTAAATTTGTGGATTCACACCAATTTGCGAAATCTAATACCTAGCAAATGTCTACAAAAAGCATGATTTTACATGTCAATTGCTAGCTCATTTCGGCACTTTAAAAGACTATAAAGAATATTCACAAAAACAATTCCACGCAAATAATTTAGAAGCAGTATAAACAGCACATTTTTACATACATGAAATTTCAACTATACAGCTAATTGATGGTTGTTAAGAGTCTTCTGAAATTAGATTTATGAATTAAAGATGCTCCACCGCCGACAGAGCATGAATGATATTTATTATTTGAACAATTATTGGTGTTTAATCGTGTATATATGTGCCTAATTAACACAAAGAATAACATAAAATAATTCATTTCGCCTTTGGTGCATGCGCAATCATTACTTCATTCCATATAGGGTATAGTGCTTCGGAATTTTTTCGGGATGCAATTAATAATTTTTTCATATTTTTAACTTGAAGTAAAATTAGAAACTCAAACTTTTCAATGGTGGTAATGGTGTAAAGTAAGTAAATTTTGTAACTGAAGAAAAACACTAAATCGTCTGCTCATGTTTTCGATAGTTAAAATATACCATTTGTCAGCGGTGGAGCATCTTTAAGCAGATGTTTTTTGCAGTTTTAAACAAAATTACTTAAGTAATCTTTTGTAGTGAATTTTCTGACCCCTTCCAAACTCTGACCACGATACCAATACTACTGAAAATTAGACAATATTATTTCGGACACTTTTATTTCGTCTTTGCATATTACAGAGTTAACTCCCTTGAGGGAAGGTATCTATTGTGACGTCATTATTTTGTTGGCGACCAGTGGTCAGTATCTGGCAACTATCCCACACGGAATTCAAACTTGCAATTTGAATGTGGAGGGCTTGCGGTTATATGTCCCAAAATCTTAATCACTCGCCCTACATGGCGTCTAATATGAAAGTGCTCCAGGTATATCTTTGATGCATGGCACTTTCTCTTCATTGGTTAACTCCTACATCCCTAAAGACACATTTAGACTCTTCTAAATCAAAGACTCTATCAGTCCATTATGGAATTTCAAGGGTGAATAAGTTAAACAAAGTATAGAATACACTACCTCTCGACGAACAGGTGTCAACATCTTGCGGACATCCTTCACTGTAGGGTTTTCGATGTGTTTTGATTCTCTACGTTTACCAAATATTGGTTTGTTCCGGATGTTTGCCAACGTCTCTCTTCTGGCTTCAGCTATAAAAAAGTATGCATATGATGTAATTCGTGCATAAAACCTTACTCTATGATAAAAATTTATTCTGCACAATATAAATAACATATCATAAATTTAATTACGATTTTAATTGTGAGAAGTGTTCCATCGAGCCTTATATTAAAGATGAATGTTAATTTTTATTTATTCAAAACAGGAGCAGATGAATAAGCATTTTTCTTCAGTAACAAAAAACTACTTATTTACATTATTGACATCATTGAAAAGTTTGAACTATTATAATTAAATCTATTTTAAATAATCAATTGCATTCGAAAAAAAGCAATGACATATTGCTCTATATGGAATGAGGTACAGATTGCGCAGACAACAAAAGCAAAACAAAGAATTATTTTTCATTGAAATTATTTTAAATCACGTTTTTGTATAATTACCTCCCCTTCGAATGAATTCAATGTCTGCTTCTCCTTCCCCAAGGTCAAAGGTCATTGCCTTTGGTGGTAGGGAAGGAACGGTGACAGAGGGCAGCACCGTGCCCTCCGAACTATCACTGTCATACTCTTCCTGATAAACACTAAGAGGAAAAGGCCAAAAAGGCATGTTAAGTATAATTGACGTTTTTTCAAATAATAGCTCAGATACAAAACTATAATGACATTTCCCTGTGGAAAGTGGAAAGGGAGAAGAGAAGGTACAACATTGAATAAAAGTCAAAAAAACGACCTTGGAACTGAGCGACCTAGTTATGGATAATTGAATCAGTCTCATTACACAAACAATTATAGCAGAATTACTTGTACATTTGCCAACAGAGTAACTTTATGGAGCCAGAGATGGAATTTATTTGATACAGAAAGAGATAGCTCTAGGTTAAAATCTAGGTCAGAGTATATATGTCAAAATCTAAGCCAAAGTATATAGGTCAAAATCTAGGCCAAAATCTAGGCACTACAAAGAAAAAATTGAAAGAATAAAAAAAGTATAGAAAAAGGAAGTATTATCAGAAAGGAAACAGCAGACTTACGTTTTTTGTAGTAATTGTGAAGGAAGAAGAACTTCAGAACTTGCATATTTGTCTTGTATCATTTTAGAACCTGCTAAATTCTCAAAGTGCTGTCTGAAACAAATCAAAACATCAGAGATAAAAGGTTGAAGATTATCTGATATTAATTTACCTTGAAGAAAACCATGTACTAGACAGTAGACTGTACTATGGTGGCATAGTGCAAGAAAAAGAATGTACCGTATTCGACCCTATAAGCGCCCCTTCCCCTTTTTGAGGCCTCAATTTCAATTGACCAAACATAAATAAAGACCAAAACTACACAAAACCGTATAGATTTTGCAGTAATAGCGTCTTATTAGCACTTTTTCATTTTTTTAAACGCACTAGGCGCTTATTGGGTCGAATATGGTACTACCATTTTCTGTCTATGACTTGATAAATTCCAAAGATATTGTGAATAATGGTTATAACATATTTTTTGGACTAGGTCAGATAAAAATGGTGAGTTCTTGTTGGATATTTAATCAAAGAGAATGTAACAATGGACTTAACATTTATTTTATCACAGGTATACTTACTGTAAGGCGATCTGTTCAAACATAAACATTATATGTTCGTCCATACTAACAGGGTCTCTCTGTAACCATAGGTTCAGATATTTTCTATTATAGTGCTCTAGGATTTCCTGGAAGAAACAAAAACATTTCATCAAAAATACAATTTCCCAGAGGGCCTGTATCGCTCACCTGGTTTGTAATGCCAAGTAATGTTCTGAATACAGGTTCATGGTTTCTTTTCTGAAGGAATTTTAATATTAACCTCTAAATCCCCTATTGGGCCCAACCCCTCCTGCCCCCAGGGGTCAGAGCCAAAATTTATACAAGTTCTGTTCCCCTTCCCCCAAGGATGTTTATGGCCAAATTTGGTCACAATCCAAGCAAAACTCTAGGACAAGTAGTGATTTATAGGATTTACCTCTATTTCCCCTATTGGGCCCCACCCGTCCTGCCCCCGGGGGAGTCAGAGCCAAAATTTATACAAGTTCTGTTTCCCTTCCCCCAAGGATGTTTGTGGCCAAATTTGGTTACATTCCATTCAGATCTCTATGACAAGTAGCGATTTAAGGGATTTACCTCTATTTCCCCTATTGGGCCCCGCCACTCCTGCCCCCTGGGGGATCAGAGCCAAAATTTATACAAGTTCTTTTCCCCTTCCCCCAAGGATGTTTGTGGCCAAATTTGGTTTCAATCCATGCAGAATTCTAGAACAAGTAGCGATTTATAGGATTTACCTCTATTTCCCCTATTGGCTCCGCCCCTCCTGCCCCTGGGGGATCAGAGCTAAAATTTATACAAGTTCTGTTCCCCTTCCCCCAAGGATGTTTGTGGCTAATTTTGGTTACAATCCATGCAGAACTCTAGGACAAGTAGCGATTTAAGGGATTTACCTCTATTTCCCCTATTGGGCCCCGCCCCTCCTGCCCCTGGGGGATCAGAGCCAAAATTTATACAAGTTCTGTTCCCCTTCTCCCAAGGATGTTTGTGGCTAATTTTGGTTACAATCCATGCAGAACTCTAGGACAAGTAGCGATTTAAAGGATTTACCTCTATTTCCCCTATTGGGCCCCGCCCCTCCTGCCCCCGGGGGGTCAGAGCCAAAATTTATACAAGTTCTGTTCCCCCTCCCCCAAGGATGTTTGTTGCCAAATTTGGTTACAATCCATGCAGAACTCTAGGACAAGTAGCAATTTATAGGAAATGTTGACTGACGGACGGACGGACGGACGGACGGACGACGGACGACGGACTACGGACCCCGCGCCATGACATAAGCTCACCGGCCCTTCGGGCCAGGTGAGCTAAACAAGAGGCCCAGAGGGCCTGTATCGCTCACCTGGTTTGTAATGCCAAGTAATGTTCTAAATACAGGTTCATTGTTTCTTTTCTGAAGGAATTCTAATATTTACCTCTAATTCCCCTATTGGGCCCCACCACTCCTGCCCCTGGGGGTCAGAGCCAAACTTTATACAAGTTCTATTCCCCTTCCCCAAACGATGTTTGTGGATAAATTTGGTTACAATCCATGCAGAACTCTAGGACAAGTAGCGATTTATAGGATTTACCTCTATTTCCCCTATTGGGCCCCGCCTCTCCTGCCTCTGGGGGGGTCAGAGCAAAAATTTATACAAGTTCTGTTCCCCTTCCCCCAAGGATGTTTGTGGCCAAATTTGGTAACAATCAATGCAGAACTCTAGGGCAAGTAGTGATTTATAGGATTTACCTCTATTTCCCCTATTGGGCCCCGCCCCGCCCCGCCCCGCCCCGCCCCGCCCCGCCCCCGCCCCGCCCCGCCCCGCCCCGCCCCGCCCCGCCCCGCCCCGCCCCGCCCCGCCCCGCCCCGCCCCGCCCCGCCCCGCCCAGCCCCCGCCCCGCCCGCCCCGCCCCGCCCCGCCCCGCCCCGCCCCCCGCCCCGCCCCGCCCCGCCCCGCCCCGCACCGCCCCTCCTGCCCCTGGGGGGTCAGAGCAAAAATTTATACAAGTTCTGTTCCCCTTCCCCCAAGGATGTGTGTGGCCAAATTTGGTTACAATACATGCAGAACTCTAGGACAAGTAGCGATTATAGGATTTACCTCTATTTCCCCTATAGGGCCCCACCCCTCCTGCCCCCGGGGGATCAGAGCCAAAATTTATACAAGTTCTGTTCCCCCTCCCCCAAGGATGTTTGTGGCCAAATTTGGTTACAATCCATGCAGAACTCTATGACAAGTAGCGATTTAAAGGATTTACCTCTATTTCCCCTATTGGGCCCCGCCTCTCCTGCCCCCGAGGGACCAGAGCCAAAATTTATACAAGTTCTGTTCCCCTTTCCCCAAGGATGTCTGTGGCCAAATTTGGTTACATTCCATTCAGAACTCTATGACTAGTAGCAATTTAAAGGATTTACCTCTATTTCCCCTATTGGGCCCCGCCCCTCCTGCCCCCGGGGGGTCAGAGCCAAAATTTATACAAGTTCTGTTCCCCTCCCCCAAGGATGTTTGTGGCCAAATTTGGTTACAATCCATGCAGAACTCTATGACTAGTAGCGATTTTAAAGGAAATGTTGACGGACGGATGGACGGACGGACGACGGACGCCGCGCCATGACATAAGCTCACCGGCCCTTCGGGCCAGGTGAGCTAAAAATACAATTTATCGCATTGCATTTAAATTTTTCAATATATCTACAACAAAACTCATTTGTAGATATTTTTATCGGAATTTTTTTTCTCTTGAATAGAAAAGTTAACATCTTATATTTAGCTTTATTCAAAGATTTCAGTGAAGTTTGAGCCTAACTCCAAAAGACCTGTAGGTCTGCATTGCTCACCTGGAAGTTTCATTAACACTAGTTTACTACAGCAAACCAACTTAATTTCACATTTTCATGCCAACAACATTTTAACTGTGATTCACAGGTTAAATGCTCTACCTAACTTGTAGTAGAACATTTTCCCTGATTCAGAAGTTGTCATTCAAAGATTAACAGTAATATTTACCCTAAAATAGTGTTCCCCTCTCTCACCGATAACCTCCTCAATTCCCGCCATTATGTGGTCGGTTACCTGTGAAATAAAACCATAAATACAAAATTAGTATTAATATTTCATTCAAAACTGAAGAAGTTTTAGATTCGAAAAGAGTCGTTATGACAGAAGGCACAGTGAAACTAGCATTTGTTTGGAGTTGTAATCATCTTAGGTAGGTCATCCACATACGTTTTTTTTTATTTTATTATTGCTTTTAAGAAATTTTTATTTTTTGTTTGGGAAAGGCAGCGAGCCTTTAAGATAAATATTATTACCTGCATATTAAAAGCCATTTCAGAAGGTAGTGGGCCTTTCAGTTTAATATTCTCACCTGCATATTAATCTCCTCACTGATAATCAGTAGTTTGTCATTCTCCTGGAGTTTTACGCGGAGAATCTTCACCAGAGGTTTTATAGTAATCCCCTATAACCAATCAAATAAAGAAACGAATATCAAATGGAGATGGAAAATTGATTTCAAAACATCTTTAATTTCAATTCAGTCTTCACACAGAATAACATTTTTTTAACACGTCCTTTCCAAGCAACAATATTTATATGCTACTGTTGATAAAAATAAATTATCACTTAATTTGATAGTTTGGCACATTTTCTATGATCTTTAAATAATATGAAATTATTATTTGTAAAAAAAAATGTACTGTTTGTTTTAAAGATAGTTATAAACACTAAGTTGTCATGAACTGATCACGGAATGTTGACGCGAAATTTACCCACTTTGGATTACCCTCCATCATCACAAACCTGCAAGAATACTGTGAAGAAGATTAAACAGAGCGTTGCTGAGGTAAACATATCCTTTGGAAGGCCACCACTGTCCAGCAGGTTGACCAATGAGAAAGCAACAGCTCCACGTAATCCTCCATAGGCCTAATGTAAAGCATAAAAGCACATATTAAAACATTTTTATTTGGACTGCAAGATGTCAAATTTTTAATGAAATCATTTGTTTTATGTTCTATTTAAGGGGTCAATAAACTCAAATCACCCCTAAATATGCATTTAGACTCACCTAAATCAAAGACAAGGGTAGTCCAATATGAAATTTCAGGGGTGAATCCATTGTACCAGATTTAGGATGCCGAGTTCTCAGATAAAAAACACCTGAACTATGGTCAGTACCCGGCATTAATTTTCATGTTTTTACTTATTTTTACAATAATAACTCAAATTAAGTTGTGGTGCAGTAATATCCTAGCCATAATTTAGTTTCTAAAGCTTTATTGTTTTCTTACCTGAATTTTGCCACTTTTTTCAGACAGGAATAAAAAGAGCTACATTTTACATAAAATCGACCTTCAAATGACCATTGAATGTATCCAACATATTATTTGGATTCTTCTTGGTATTTTAGAAAGAAGAAAAAAAAAGGTTTTATTTTTATTTTTTTTTCAAACAATTCAGCACTCGGTACTATCCCAATATGAGAAAATTCAGCACTACTAGAGTTAAAATCCCTATGAAAGTGTTCTATATGTATGACATAATATTTATTTACATACAAATTTTTCAGTCTGTGCAAAAATAACCTCAAACTTTTTTTTATAATTTACTTTTTATTCAGGTTTTTCATCAATACATGTACAATATACAATGTATGAAAATGCTTGCACTCATCTTTCATTCATTTGCACCCACTTAAAGATATTGATTTTTTATATTCTTTCAAAAAGTATTTTACATGGTAATCAAATACATTACTAACACACATAAACACATATATACATCTATTTATTCCTATCAGGGTTCATATTGCGTTTAGTTTATATTAGCATATATTAGTTTAAAGTTAAAGATTATGTATTTTTATTATGATTTCAAAGTGTGAAAACTATAATACATACAATTATTACAAATAATTTAAATCAAATACCAAATGCAACCATTTATAATTAAGTAAATTTGATGTTACCAATATAATGTTTTGACTTTATGGAAAGAAGGAGATTGGTAGAAAGAGAAAAAGAAGACAGAAAAAGAGAGAGAGAGAGCAGTTGGTAGAAGAGAGACAGTAGATTAATTAAGTATGTTTATTTGGAGTGCGATGGCAGTTATGAATACTTGTTCTAATAGTATATGTATGCTGTATCACAGGATTTAAGGGAGAAAATTCTTCTGGAAAATATAATCCCGATATCTCAAATAACACTAAATTAGTCAAATTTGTTTGCATAATATTTATTTACATACAAATTTTTCAGTCTGTGCAAAAATAACCTCAAACTTAATAACCTCAAATTTCTAACTTATGAAAATGAGTGTAACATATGAAATTAAATTATTTTGATTTGGAATCAATAAAGATAAATTTACCATGATGAATTGCTCCTCTCTGTCGATTCGTCTCATCCTATTTGTCTTGTTTACAAAGTAGGTCAGCACGAACACAACTGAAACACAAATCATTAATTGTTTGTTTTACGTCCTAGTGTAATTAACTCATTAACCCCTATAGACACCTTTGAACTCTTCTAATTCAAAGAATGGAATAGTCCATTATAAATTTTCAGGAGTAAATAAGTGTTCGGTTTAATTTGATAAAAGCAAAATCAAAATGAGCTGAATTTAACTATGATCCATTTCAACGCATAATAATAATAATTCAACAATGTTCTAAAAGGGCTTAAATAATTATTTGGTTTCAATGGGTAATTCAGGGATGCTGTTTACTACAAACAATATCTGATATGTCGAATAATATTGTATAGTTGCTTATATCCAAGAGCTTTTTTCCTTCTTTAATTTGCAATTTATCCGAATTCCCAGAGTTTATCAAAATTATGCTTCTACATAACCCAATCTGTTGTGTGAATGCCTAATTCAAAGGTTTTTAATATGATTTGTTAAAATAAGTCCCATCAAAAAATTATATGGAATAACAGGTACCAGGAACCTATTTTCTGAAAGTCAAAAAGGCTGAAATCAGCCGATCAGCTGAACATTTTCATCCCTGATTAATAAAGTCAACAGATTTCTATTATCACAGGTTTGTTTATTTTCACTTTTCTTGGAATACACTGTTTTTGACCCGATAAGCAGCCCTCCAACATTTTGAGGCCCCAATTTCAACCTTGAACTATTGGAAACTGTAGGTTTCTCCAATTGATTTCTTTTGTAAATTGATTAATGGCTTACTCTATATAATTAGTGAAATATTTTATGATCCTATTAATTATGTGTGACTTCAATTTTCATTTCTGTTTATTTGATTGAATATGATACCATATACTTACCTAGAAACCTATATAGGAGACATAAAAACAAGGTCCAAAGTATAAATCCAGGGTGCCAGTTTTTACTGTCGAACAAATTAGGGCTGAAGAGAGCAATCCCCAGAAACAGGAAGATGATACAGTCACTGGTCGAACTACAATTAACATACATCATAGAGGAATTCAAAAATTCAAAGGGAAAAGAAGGATTTGAAACTTCATAATATTTCAATAAAGGTTTAAATCAGGCAAGTCAGGAATAATTTGTGTGTTAAGTCATTCACCCCTGAAATTTCATAATGGACTGATCTAGTCTTTGATTTAGAAGAGTCTAAATGTAACTTCAGGGGTGAATTAATTACATAAAGGTGTTGCTTTAAGATTATTGCCCTGATATTTGGCCACTTCAGGTTTGCACAAACAGGCAAATACATGATTGCTAAACTGAAAGTAATTCATTCCAAGGTGATAATTAGGGTAATTGTCCTTAATTTGCAGCTTGTATTTTGGTTTAGGAAATCACAGGTTTAATGAAATTGGCCATATTATATGCAGAAAAAGAAAACAGTACATTGCTGAACTAAGTATAGCATCCAAAAGTACAAAACATTTAAATAATTACGATTTAAACAACGAAAACATCTATTTTTAAACCTTTGACCTGGGAAATTACCATACGCTAAGAAAAAAATATGCAGCTGACCCTAAAGTAAAGAGAGTAAGCTTACCTCTGCATCTTACTGAAGTACTTGATGGTCGTATGGGACTTCTGAGAGATGTTATGGAAAGCATACTGGGCTTGGACAAGGCCACAGCCTATAATACTGTAAAATATAAGGTCAAGGTCAAAATGAGGTTAAGGTCAAACATAGAAAGGTCAAATATGGTGAGCTACAGAAGTAGACAAAGCCACATCTAAATATAGTGTGAAAAATAATGTCCAGGTCAAAATGAATC
The DNA here is from genome assembly GCF_041381155.1 of Argopecten irradians. Lineage (NCBI taxonomy): Eukaryota > Metazoa > Mollusca > Bivalvia > Pectinida > Pectinidae > Argopecten > Argopecten irradians. The sequence continues at coordinate 34,853,627 of NC_091147.1, read as the reverse complement.
CAGTCATGATAGAGGTCAAGGCCATACCATATAATACTTTAAAACATAATATCAAGGTCAACACAAAAACAATAATAAGAGATCAAGAACACACCCCATAATATTGTAAATTATAATGTCAAGGTCAAATAGAAGCAATCATGACAGAGGTCAAGGTCACACCCTGTAATACTGTAAAATATATGTCAAGGTCAAATAGAAGCAATCATGACAAAGGTCAAGGTCACACCCTATAATACTGTAAACTATAATGTCAAGGTCAAATTGGAACCAATAATCACATACCCTGTAATACTGTAAACTATAATGCCAAGGTCAATATAGAAGCAATCAAGACAGAGGTCAAGGTCACACCCTGTAATACTGTAAACTATAATGTCAAGGTCAATATAGAAGCAATCATGACAAAGGTCAATGTCACACACTATAATACTGTAAACTATAATGTCAAGGTCAAATTGGAACCAATAATTACAGAGGTCAAGACTCTATAATACTGTAAAACATTTGTCATGGTCAAAATGGAACTGATAATCGAGGTCAAGGCCAAACATGGAAAAGTCACATATGGTTAACTACAGAAACAGGGACAAAGATACATCTTACAGAAGTGTCTAATATAACATAAAGGTCACATATGGTTAACTACAGAAACAGGGACAAAGATACACCTTATAGAAGTGTATAATATAATGTAAAGGTCACATATGGTTAACTACAGAAACAGGGACAAAGATACATCTTACAGAAGTGTCTAATATAATGTAAAGGTCACATAAAACCAATCCTTATAGAGGTCAAGGTCACACCCTATAATACTGTGAAATCGAATGTCAAGGTCAAGATGGAACCCATCATGATAGATGTCAAGTACACACTCTATATAATATTGTAAAATGTAATGTCAAGGTCAAAACGAAACCAATTATGATAGAGGTCAAGGTCAAGATAATACAACATATTCACCTGATAATGCCCGAGAAATGGAAGAGCTCCGCAATCAAATAGGATATATAGGCAAGTACAAAAACAGCCAAGGGTTCCACCACTGAAAAAGTGAAAACAGGCTGGATAAATCAAATAGAATGAAAATATCAATACATATGCCTCAGTAAATATAAACTTATAGTGAACTTTTAGTTATATTAATAATGTAATGGAATTTTACGGGTTTTACTCTTAATCTTTAATATTGAGGAAAATGAATTCTAGCACCACTGAATTACAGCAAAAATATGCATTGATCTCATGGCCAGAGAGTGGTACATATTATGTAATCCTAAGCTCATATATCATAGCAGAAATCAATGTCAGTTGTAGAGGAAAATTTCAGTACAAATTGATCCCTTGGGGATCTTGCAATTATCATTTTTTCTATCCTGAAAATATTTGTCATAGCAATAAAAACAAGACATATAATCTAATGTCTATGTGCAGAAATCCATGGGGATTTCCCCTTTGACAGCAGTCTTCATAAGTGCACACTTCAATGATATTTTTATTATCAATAACTTTCCAAAGAAAAGTCATCAAACGACCTTAGAGGGTTAATATACTTGCTTTTGAGCTGTTGATGACAACAACAACAACAAAGGGCTTTTACAATAGACCCAATGTTTGATGTACTTCAGTATTTTGGAAGACTGCAGTATGTCATATTGTGTCTTCTTGTGATATTGAAACTCTTGTTTCTGAGCTGAGAGATGTAAATAATCCTTAAAATAGTTTGAAATAGTGATACCTTCAAACTATTTAAAGGATTATTTACATCTCTTTGCTCATAAACTATAAGAGTGCCTAGCACAAGAAGACACAACCGATATGACATACTGCTCCAAATCACACTACAGCCAATCCAACAAAATCACACTATCACAAGAAGACACAACACAATATGTCATACTACAGCCTCCCAAATCACACTATCACAAGAAGACACAATATGACATACATCAGTCTCTCATGAAATGAACTTGGTACTTGAAAATACCGGAGCATAGGGATCCTGTATGATATATCTATACCAAAAAAAGAAGACAATACATGATTTTTTTCCTGCTTACCTCGTACATGGACAGTATATTTTGTAACAATCGCCGTCAAGACTCCAAAAATGATACCAATAAAAAGACCACCCAGACTGACCACGAAGAAGGCGGCTAGTCCCAGGAACACCTGAAATATGGTACAATATACATAATGTATGTCCAGACTGACCACGAAGAAGGCTGCTAGTCCCAGGAACACCTGAAATATGGTACAATATAGGTAATGACTATGTCCAGACTGACCACGAAGAAGGCTGCTAGTCCCAGGAACACCTGAAATATGGTACAATATACATAATGTATGTCCAGACTGACCACGAAGAAGGCTGCTAGTCCCAGGAACACCTGAAATATGGTACAATATACGTAATGTATGTCCAGACTGACCACGAAGGCTGCTAGTCCCAGGAACACCTGAAATATGGTACAATATATGTAATGTATGTTCAGACTGACCACGAAGAAGGCTGCTAGTCCCAGGAACACCTGAAATATGGTACAATATACATAATGTATGTCCAGACTGACCACGAAGAAGGCTGCTAGTCCCAGGAACACCTGAAAAATGGTACAATATACGTAATGTATGTCCAGACTGACCACAAAGAAGGTTGCTAGTCCCAGGAACACCTGAACAATATGAAACAATATATACGTAATGTATGTCCAGACTGACCACGAAGAAGGCTGCTAGTCCCAGGAACACCTGAAATATGGTACAATATACATAATGTATGTCCAGACTGACCACGAAGAAGGCTGCTAGTCCCAGGAACACCTGAAATATGGTACAATATACATAATGTATGTCCAGACTGACCATGAAGAAGGCTGCTAGTCCCAGGAACACCTGAAATATGGTACAATATACGTAATGTATGTCCAGACTGACCACAAAGAAGGCTGCTAGTCCCAGGAACACCTGAAATATGGTACAATATACATAATGTATGTCCAGACTGACCACGAAGAAGGCTGCTAGTCCCAGGAACACCTGAAATATGGTACAATATACGTAATGTATGTCCAGACTGACCACGAAGAAGGCTGCTAGTCCCAGGAACACCTGAAATATGGTACAATATACATAATGTATGTCCAGACTGACCACGAAGAAGGCTGCTAGTCCCAGGAACACCTGAAATATGGTACAATATACGTAATGTATGTTCAGACTGACCACGAAGAAGGCTGCTAGTCCCAGGAACACCTGAAATATGGTACAATATACGTAATGTATGTCCAGACTGACCACAAAGAAGGCTGCTAGTCCCAGGAACACCTGAAATATGGTACAATATACGTAATGTATGTCCAGACTGACCACAAAGAAGGCTGCTAGTCCCAGGAACACCTGAAATATGGTACAATATACGTAATGTATGTTCAGACTGACCACAAAGAAGGCTGCTAGTCCCAGGAACACCTGAAATATGGTACAATATACGTAATGTATGTTCAGACTGACCACAAAGAAGGCTGCTAGTCCCAGGAACACCTGAAATATGGTACAATATACGTAATGTATGTCCAGACTGACCACGAAGAAGGCTGCTAGTCCCAGGAACACCTGAAATATGGTACAATATAGGTAATGACTATGTCCAGACTGACCACGAAGAAGGCTGCTAGTCTCAGGAACACCTGAAATATGGTACAATATACGTAATGACTATGTCCAGGCTGACCACCAAGAAGGCTGCTAGTCCCAGGAACACCTGAAATATGGTACAATATACGTAATGTATGTTCAGACTGACCACGAAGAAGGCTGCTAGTCCCAGGAACACCTGAAATATGGTACAATATACGTAATGTATGTTCAGACTGACCACAAAGAAGGCGGCTAGTCCCAGGAACACCTGAAATATGGTACAATATACGTAATGTATGTCCAGACTGACCACAATGAAAGCTGCTAGTCCCAGAAACACTTGAAATAATGTACAATATACGTAATGTATGTCCAGACTGACCACGAAGAAGCTGCTAGTCCCAGGAACACCTGAAATATGGTACAATATACGTAATGTATGTCCAGACTGACCACGAAGAAGGCTGCTAGTCCCAGGAACACCTGAAATATGGTACAATATACGTAATGTATGTCCAGACTGACCACGAAGAAGGCTGCTAGTCCCAGGAACACCTGAAATATGGTACAATAGCGACTATCAATAGAGAGGTTTTGAGACTAATACAATTTAAAAGAAATCTTGTCATGACCACTGGAAAGTGGGACTAATCAATGGTAAATGGCACTTTACACACATCCTTCAGGATCTCAAAATCCCCCTACATGTATTACTGTATAAGGAGTAAATTTTATTATAAGGTGGTTAATTTTCGATATATTCACTTTTTATTGAATCTGCGAATTTGAAACACAAAGGAAATATTCAGAATCTCATTAACATAGTTCAAGGAATTATTAGAATTTGTGAACCGCTAAATTTTACCTCCGAGTGACTTACCTGATCTGTAGTCACTGAAGGCATCTCATTGAACTCTTTCATGGTGTTGTAAAGTACGACTGTAACAGCATCTGGTTAAAAAAAAAAGCATTCTGAGGTATTGCTGAAGAAACATATGTCCCCTGCCAATCCTGTAGGCTTTTACAATGACCTTAAACTATTAGCATCAGTGACTGTTGTAGTTGAACTTTTGACCTCAAAATCTAATCCAAGCTGTTTTATCTAATAAGTTACCGTTGTATGAAGTTTTCACTAAACCTATCAGTTTGTTCTGAATTCATCATATAGAAACTAACAATTGCCAAAACATTTTTTTTCAGTAACAGTGACCTTTGTAGTTGACCTTTTGACCCCAAAATTAATCCCAAGCTGTGTTATACCCCATAAGTTACCAATGTACATGAATGAAGTTTCACCAAACTCCTCAAAGTGTTCTCAAGCTAACGTCTGGAAACACATGACCTTGACCTTTGTGCAATAACCTTTGCCTTAATGTTGACCCTTAAGTTATTGCCTTGACCTTGAGCTGATCACATACACTCTGACCTTGAACCTATAATCTTGACCTTTGTGCAATCATATTTATCTTTGAGAAAATCCCTTCAATCCTCAATGACCAAATTGTCTGAATGATTAGGAAATGACTGACATGTTAAACTGAAACAAAAAACATTTTTCTAGGGCAGTTTATTATGTATTTCATCTTTGATATCACAAATATCATTATGACTGATTTTATTTTTTATTTTAACGATAAATTAAGTCAGTAATGATAACAGCTTCCCTTGTAGTTGTACATACTTTGTGTACTGTGTAGCATGAAAGTTTCATTATTTTCGTTGTATCTAAAGATTATATAAACAATAAATGAAGTTTTACATATCATTATTATCGGTGTTCCATTGTTTAACCACGCATATTTATATTCACGAAATGATTTGAAATCTTCCAACCACGAAAGAAAGTATCCACAAATAATTAATGATATGCAGTATGTCTGGTCAGTGGAAACTGTGGTATATTTGTTTTCTCTTTCAAAAGTGGAAACAATCGATGTCCCCATATTAAGTGCTATCTTACTGAATCAAACTGCTAAACATATACAAAATAATACTGAAAATATCAGCTATGCTCCAGACCTTGAAGCGTGTAATTGAGAACGATCGGTAAACAAGACGTCCGACAGAGGATGTTTAAGGGGCCAGAATGGGTGGAATTGACAGAAAAACTTCTCAATTGACATGTATGGAAGCATCAATTTTCTTCACAAACAACAACAAATCTAGAACGCGTTTGAGGGAATGTTGGACACTTCAGGGTCGGTGCTTTACAAATATCATTTAAAAATTCATACAATCAATAACACAGTTAAGGAATGCCTCATTTTGATTTCAGAAAGGTATGCTGTTCACATTACTAACTGTCAAAACCAAACACTTGTATCTCTATGTATAAATACAGAATCTGTCTGTGACAGATGGCACTGTTTGTAATTCTGCAGCGTGCAGTTTACATTCCTGGCAGTCTGGGGACAAAAAACACAACACATTACTTGTACAAATCACTTTCGATGGCCCAAATGTTAGCGCCATGGGTCTTAGAGTTGGAGGAAACCGTAGTACCCAGAGAAAACCCATAGGATCGGGCAGATAACGACTTGTAAAGTCCTTTTATTATGATGGCTTTGATTAAGGAAAACACTTTAGACTTATAATACTGTGTTTGCCGTAATTAGCACCCAGGACTAAAAATAACTGCATACACATTAATTTGTGTTAAAATATACCGTCTACATTCTGTATCTGATTGAATCATTCCTACTCATTGTTGTTTCCTTGTCATACAGATGTGTCCCGAACCAGAAAGTGTCTCCTTCTACATACCATGGATTAAATCTGGCTACAAACGTCTTTCGTTAATCTAATCAGAACGGATACGGCCATTCACTGCCTGCATACAAAAGCTGTGGATTACATTAATTGTCACCGGAGGGTGTTCAAAGAAAGGAACAAGTATCAAAGTGAAAGCCTGGCTTGTTTCTTCCAAATTTCATTATCTGTCGCCATACGGTTCCTGGACAAGTGTTCGTGATAGAATTACATGCTTGTCCGAGAATTCTTTCATGATAGAAAATAAGAAAGGCAGTCTAGTCTACTTTGTAGCAATGATACATCTTGCCTTCCCATATCTTACCAATGCGCAATTTTCTGAAAGTCTTTAAAAACACTAACTTATTCATTCACCCCTGATATTTCATAATGGACTGATCTTGTCTTTGATTTGAAAGAGCCTAAATCTGTTTTCGGGGGTGCATGAGTTAAAGATGATTGATCCCGCTGTGACAGCAATTTATTGAAAAAAAAAATTTCTTAGGAGACAGAAACACAGACAGCAATTATATTGATGTTAAATGTTTTTTGCCTATTATAACAATAAGATGTATGTCTAATCTTTTATGAGATGGAGGCGAGACAGAAAATCAAATCCTAATCCCCAACCAGCAGACGGTTTGTAATGTGTTGAACTTCTCATGGGGGCTTCCTTGAATTTGATAACAAACATTTCAAATCTGTCTCATTAAATTTGAGGTAACAGTACAGCCGAGACCACAATTTAACACTCAGACATTATGGAATTGGGATGATATAGCGGTATGGTTATTGTCATCATCTACAGCAACTTACACTGGTGACCTCTATCAAAGTTTGGAATGTCGTATTAACAACCAGGATCATTGAACTCTTTCACCCCTGAAATTTCATAATGGACTGGTCTAGTCTTTGATCTAGACGAGCCTAATTGTGTCTTTATCTTTCCCACTGTCATCGTTACCGTGCTTTAGTTGACTTATTCTTACTATACCAGACAGCAAAACAACAAAAGGAATCTTCAACGTTAATATGTTTGGTGCTGTAACCTCATCTTAAGCAATCAATATAAATGTTCTTATGTTATTTTTGTTTTTAAGAAACTTTTCATATTTCGTTTTTCGGAAAACGTATTGGGCCTTTAATAAAACTGTCAACATATACAATGAATGTACACACAATCTGTAAGCCTTACAGTACCTAATTAATTCTGTGTAAGCTTATATATATAGATAAGGTGATAAATGTCTTTGTGTTTTCTCCCTGTTTCCTCGAAATTAATGCTCTTAAGCTTAAGGCACCACAGAAGATTGACAAACAGCAGGAATACTTGTTCCATTTCTCCCGATGAAATGAACATCCCATGTTTAACCCACGGGATGCCATTATTTCAGTCGAAGTTTCCGGACACGCGACATGATTATACTCCAGGGCTAGCAGACTGTAATTACATTGAACTCATTCACCCTTGAAGACACATTTAGACTCTTCCTAATCAATGTCTAGACCAGTCCATTATGAAATTTCAGGGGTAAAAGAGTTAAGGATTGATGTCACTCCGATTTGAGCTGTATACTTAATCTAATAGGATGCATGATGTAACAAGAACACTATATTCACCTTATCAAGTTTTGTACATTGTTGTGTCAAATCAACTTTCATCTTCATTTTTTTAATTCTTGATAAATACGAAGCTCTTGTTAAGATAAGACATTATATATTGAATAGGTATTCTTACCATTTAGTAGAGATTCTCCAAACACCAAAAAGTACAATACGTTGTTGACCCCTATTTCCTGGAATATTGCTAGTACCTACAACAAAAACAACAAAAATTTGACAAAGCACAAAGACATTTCCTTCTTAATTAAACATTCACTAAACAATAAGATTCAAGCTGTACATGAACAGTACCTCAGCAAAAATCAGAGAATTCAAATTTGATGTAAAATAAATAAAATTTATATTTTTATACATTAGAAGTGTATCACTTTATACTCTTCGTGCTATTATCATTATATATAGTCTTTGTAACCATGGCAGTTATGGACATTCATCAATGATTTCTGTAATCACAGGCCCTTGTTACCATGGTAGAAATCACAGGCCCTTGTTACCACTGTAGAAATCACAGGCCCTTGTTACCACTGTAGAGATGAAACATCCATACATGACTTTGACATTAGATATAATTACAGTGACGGGGTCGACAGCTATGATGATGGTACTGAACACTAGTTGACCTTGACATTAGTTAAACTTACAGCAACAGGGTCGACAGCAAAGATGATGGTACTGAACACTAAATGACCTTGACATTAGATAAACTTACAGCAACAGGGTCGACAGCTATGATGATGGTACTGAACACAAGATGACCTTGACATTAGATAAACTTACAGCAACAGGGTTGACAGCTATGATGATGGTACTGAACACTAGATGGACCTTGACATTAGTTAAACTTACAGCAACAGGGTCGACAGCAAAGATGATGGTACTGAACACTAAATGACCTTGACATTAGATAAACTTACAGCAACAGGGTTGACAGCTATGATGATGGTACTGAACACAAGATGACCTCGACATTGGATATACTTACAGCGACAGGGTCGACAGCTATGATAATGGAACTGAACACAAGATGACCTTGACATTAGATAAACTTACAGCAACAGGGTCGACAGCTATGATGATGGTACTGAACACAAGATGACCTCGACATTTGATATACTTACAGCGACAGGGTCGACAGCTATGATAATGGTACTGAACACAAGATGACCTTGACATTAGATAAAAACTTACAGCAACAGGGTTGACAGCTATAATGATGGTACTGAACACTAAATGACCTTGACATAAGATAAACTTACAGCAACAGGGTTGACAGCTATGATGATGGTACTGAACACTAGATGACCTTGACATTAGATAAACTTACAGCAACAGGGTTGACAGCTATGATGATGGTACTGAACACTAGATGACCTTGACATTAGATAAACTTACAGCAACAGGGTCGACAGCTAAGATGATGGCACTGAACACAAGATGACCTTGACTTTAGATAAACTTACAGCGACAGGGTCGACAGCTATGATGATGGTACTGAACACTAAATGACCTTGACATTGGATATACTTACAGCGACGGGGTCGACAGCTAAGATGATGGTACTGAACACTAAATGACCTTGACATTAGATAAACTTACAGCAACAGGGTTGACAGCGATGATGATGGCACTGAACATAAGATGACCTTGACTTTAAATAAACTTACAGCAACAGGGTCGACAGCTATAATGATGGTACTGAACACTAAATGACCTTGACATTAGATAAACTTACAGCAACAGGGTTGACAGCGATGATGATGGCACTGAACATAAGATGACCTTGACTTTAAATAAACTTACAGCGACAGGGTCGACAGCTATGATGATGGTACTGAACACTAAATGACCTTGACATTAGATAAACTTGCAGCAACAGGGTCGACAGCTAAGATGATGGCACTGAACACAAGATGACCTTGACATTAGATAAACTTACAGCAACAGGGTCGACAGCTATGATAATGGTACTGAACACTAGATGACCTAGACATTAGATAAACTTACAGCAACAGGGTGACAGCTATGATGATGATACTGAACACTAGATGACCTTGACATTAGATAAACTTACAGCGACAGGGTTGACAGCTACAATGATGGTACTGAACACTAGATGACCTTGACATAAGATAAACTTACAGCAACAGGGTCGACAGCTATGATGATGGTACTGAACACTAAATGACCTTGACATAAGATAAACTTACAGCAACAGGGTCGAAAGCTATGATGATGGTACTGAACACTAAATGACCTTGACATTAGATAAACTTACAGCGACAGGGTTGACAGCTACAATGATGGTACTGAACACTAGATGACCTTGACATTAGATAAACTTACAGCAACAGGGTCGAAAGCTATGATGATGGTACTGAACACTAAATGACCTTGACATAAGATAAACTTACAGCAACAGGGTCGACAGCTATGATGATGGCACTGAACACAAGATGACCTTGACTTTAGATAAACTTACAGCAACAGGGTTGACAGCTATGATGATGGTACTGAACACTAGATGACCTTGACATTAGATAAACTTACAGCAACAGGGTCGACAGCTATGATGATGGTACTGAACACTAAATGACCTTGACATTAGATAAACTTACAGCAACAGGGTTGACAGCTATGATGATGATACTGAACACTAGATGACCTTGACATAAGATAAACTTACAGCAACAGGGTCGACAGCTATGATGATGGTACTGAACACTAAATGACCTTGACATAAGATAAACTTACAGCAACAGGGTCGAAAGCTATGATGATGGTACTGAACACTAAATGACCTTGACATTAGATAAACTTACAGCGACAGGGTTGACAGCTATGATGATGGTACTGAACACTAGTTGACCTTGACATTAGTTAAACTTACAGCAACAGGGTCGACAGCAAAGATGATGGTACTGAACACTAAATGACCTTGACATAAGATAAACTTACAGCAACAGGGTCGACAGCTATGATGATGGCACTGAACACAAGATGACCTTGACTTTAGATAAACTTACAGCAACAGGGTTGACAGCTATGATGATGGTACTGAACACTAGATGACCTTGACATTAGATAAACTTACAGCAACAGGGTCGACAGCTATGATGATGGTACTGAACACTAAATGACCTTGACATTAGATAAACTTACAGCAACAGGGTCGACAGCTATGATGATGGTACTGAACACTAAATGACCTTGACATTAGATAAACTTACAGCAACAGGGTCGACAGCTATGATGATGGTACTGAACACAAGATGACCTTGACATTAGATAAACTTACAGCAACAGGGTCGACAGCTATGATGATGGTACTGAACGCTAATGACCTCGACATTGGATATACTTACAGCGACAGGGTCGACAGCTATGATGATGGCACTGAACACAAGATGACCTTGACTTTAGATAAACTAACAGCAACAGGGTCGACAGCTATGATGATGGTACTGAACACTAAATGACCTTGACATTAGATAAACTTACAGCAACAGGGTCGACAGCTATGATGATGGTACTGAACACAAGATGACCTTGACATTAGATAAACTTACAGCAACAGGGTCGACAGCTATGATGATGGTACTGAACACAAGATGACCTTGACATTAGATAAACTTACAGCAACAGGGTCGACAGCTATGATGATGGTACTGAACACAAGATGACCTTGACATTAGATAAACTTACAGCAACAGGGTCGACAGCTATGATGATGGTACTGAACACAAGATGACCTTGACATTAGATAAACTTACAGCAACAGGGTCGACAGCTATGATGATGGTACTGAACACTAGATGACCTTGACATTAGTTAAACTTACAGCAACAGGGTCGACAGCTATGATGATGGTACTGAACACAAGATGACCTTGACATTAGATATACTTACAGCAACAGGGTCGACAGCTACAATGATGGCACTGAACACAAGACATGGAATGAGTTCTATATCAAAATTCCCCATAGCTCCAACTTTAGCTAGTCCAAAAAGAGTCGGTCCTGTACAAGAAACAGCATGTGTGTTTAATATACTAAGGTCCAGTTGTCAAAATGGTGATAAGTGATATATTTCACCTTCAATGTGAAACCTTCACTTACATCTTCATGAAAATGGTGACTTTAAAGTAAACACTGATTTCTTAAAAGTTTTATGCAAGTTTTTCAGTTTTCAAAAAGTGGTGAAAAATTGAGCTTTCAAACTTACATTTGATGGTTTGTACCATTGTTTTGTTTTCCATTTTTTTAGGGGTGGGAGAGGGGAGGTAGGTGTGGCGTACATAAGATATGGAGGAAGATTAAAAGGTGGTATGGTATTCCTGTGAGCATGCAGCCATAGAGGATCAACAGATAATGGATTGGACTAATTATTAGACATAACTATTGATTATATACTTAATTACACTTAAAGGTTTCCATGGTAATTGGAAGGAAATCTATATTTCTATGATTTAGTACTATTACAAAGTGGCTAAGGTTTCAATCCAAAGCAAAAACGGCATAGAGAATCTAGTTTAAAATGGCCTTGTTATGTGACTTCCTTTTTCAGGAACAAAATGTTACGAAGTTAATTTGTCGCAAGTCCATAAATAATTTTAGTTAATTGATTACAAACACACTGTCGACTGACAAATATCCAATCAATGTTACACAATTAATCATGTGATCAAGACTAATTAATGTAGACAGGATTCGTTAACACTAGTTAAATGGATTGTGACAATATTGATTTTCAATTGGGGAAAATGTTAGCCTCATGTTAAAAGCCACTAATTATCGTACAAAATTAGCAAATCACAGTTGAACAAGACAACTGAGTGCTATTACCACAAGAGGCCCAGAGAGCCTGTATCGCTCATGTGGTTAACTTACGTATTTCAGTAAATGCAACAAAAATTGTTTATGGGTATGATATGAAAAGATCTTTTGACTTTTATTATTCCTCTGATGAGGAAAAAAAGATAAAACTGGTCAAAATAAATATTCATTTATTCAGAGCATTCGTGTTAAACGTTCATATATCACTGCAGTGTAGTGAACACGATATTGAGATTTATTGCAAAGAAAAAATATCAATATAAATTATATTGAGTGTCGACCAGAGTTAACAACAAGGAAGAGGGAGGGTAATGTTGACTGTAGGTGACAATGTTTTGAGAATGGTGCAGTTTATTTTGGTTTGGGTTTTATTAGTTTAACATCCTATTAACAGCCAGGGTCATGTAAGGACGTGCCAGGTTGGTTGGTGGATGAAAGCCAGAGTACCCGGGGAAAAAAACCACTGGCCAGTGGTCAGTACCTGGCAACTGCCCCACATGGGATTTAAACTCGTGACTCAGAGGTGGAGGGTCTGTGGTAAGATGTCGAAACATCTTAACCACTCGGCCACCTTAGCCTCATAAAGAATGGTAGAGAAAGGGATTTATTAGATACTCACCTATCAAGAAGCAGTTTAATATTGTACCCTGGAAAAAGAATAAACATCATCCTGAATATCAAAAACTTGAAATTTATGATCTGAAAATTATCTTTGAACAGAAACATGTTGCTGCAAGATGTTAAGTTACAGTATATATACTGCATTTGACCCAATAAGTACCCAGGGTGGGTAAAAATATTGAAAACTGAAGGGCAGCTTCCTAGGACCAAATTTGTACTAACATTTCACAAAATTATTGTAGTGTGTAAGACATTAATCGATTTACAAAGGATATAAATAAAGAAACCTGCATTTCTCATACCTTCAGTCAGCATTTATGTTTAAATGATCAATGTTCAACTGCAGTAAGAAAATATAAAGACATTAATCGATTTACAAAGGATATAAATAAAGAAACCTGCATTTCTCATACCTTCAGTCAGCATTTATGTTTAAATGATCAACGCTCAACTGCAGTAAGAAAATATACAATGTTTCATTGCTGCTCACCTAATTTTCTTCAAATAATGTTCTGGACATATTCTTGTGGACAAGAAAACTGGCAGCTAGAGTAAACCTCAATTTTATATCTCTCGAAAATCTATCAGAGATTTGTATCAGACGGGACAAAATCCTGAGATGGATGTGTGCAATATTGTGAGTATACCCTGGCCAACCGAGGTTAATATTCTCTAGCAATAGTAATATCATTTGTGTGGCATCCACTAAGCCCGCCCGACAGATCAATTACTTTGATTAAATGTAGATAAAAACGAGTATGAGAGTGTTAGCTATTTTGATCTCTGGTTATATTGTGTTTGATAAAGCGGTTCTCCCACACTCTCCCCATTCACTTTATATCTTTTGTATATTGGAGATGAGGATCAAACTCAGGAGAGAGTTCAACCTGTCATTGGAATATCTCTCATACTAAGACAAGTCTGTTCGATGAAAAAAAATAATGCAGATTCTGTGACTTCCAGAATTCCAGAATTCCAGAATCTGGCTATCCTAGAAAAAATTGAGGGTAAAACAAGGTCACCATACAACCAAAGGTCTTAAATTTCCTTTATTAATGTTAACTAATTCACCCCTGAAATTTCATAATGGACTGATCTAATCTTTGATTTAGAGGAGTCTAAATATGTTTTTAGGGGGGTAAATGATTTAAGAAAGTTCGAGATCGAACAAGATTTTTGTGTCATTGACTGTTTCAAAAGAAAAGACCTCCGAGCTCAATAATGAGGTTTCTGCTGAAAAACACTGATCAAAAGTTATGGAATTTGTGGGTTTTTTTCTCTCCAAATTTCCAAAGCATGGGATTGTCACATCATTCTATCCATCAAAGCCTTTTTGCGATTTATTTGCACTTTTTATACATTTAAAAAATGCATAAAAACGAAAGGAATGAATTTATGGCATGAATAATTTGGCTAAAAAAATCCCTCTCCCAGATGAACATATTGAAAGTTTTATGCATGACAAAAAATCAAACCCATTTACATTTCATCAGCATACTTCTAGCATACTTTAGGATGGTAAAAGTAAGAAATATTATTATTCTTATTTCTAATATAGTTAGACCTTAGAGTAAATTAGAATACTCATAATTATCAATAACTGATAATTAATATTCTGACCTACTGGTAGTATGATACAAAAATTATTACAATTTATTTTTAGATTAATGAAATCGAGCCCCAGAAGGATAATGTGACTAAAACGACAGACAGATATTGCAATTACTTGTGTCATCTAATTAACAAAATCTTTTTGTTTGATTTATGTATAATAATAATTCAATATCCAATTAATAGAAAAATCATCCGATGAAAGCCTATGTACCGGGATACGAGAGACTTGAGCGGAAGTCTCGGAGGGATGTCTGTCTGTCACACGATAGTGTTATAGGATTATCCGTGACAGGAACCGTCCACGATAACAGATTAACAGACAACCAATGCAATACCCTCCCCTATAATACGGTGGCTGTCACGCTAGACAGTCGTAATGTTTCACCGAGTGTGTCTCGGTCTCACAGATGCTTTGAATTGAGATTCCTTCCTGCAGAATTACAAATATCGCTGATTAGATTGTTCACTATTTGATCATTCTATATCTATTTTTGTGTTTGAGGTATAAATGTACTGTTGGTGGTGGATTTTTCAGTCCCCAAGTTTATGATTACAGATCCTGTTGTCACATTTTTCTTACAGTTGACATGGTATACAAATAATTAATTTTTCTTTGTGTCTGGCCTTCTGATTGATCTTTTCATTTTTTTCATTCCATGATGAAAAACAAATATCCGAGAATGGCGCAGAAATCCTACTTTATTGTGACGTCACAATAGAAACAACGACGTTGCATATTGATTTGGAAAAAATAATCCATTGGAAAAAATCAATGAAATCGTACGTGTAAACGTATTTCATTTTATATAGTAGTCTGGAAAATTAATTATAAGCATTGAAGTCACTACCAGTATTTTTTAATTTCATCAGATTCACACAGTTTGTAAACAAAATTTCTTTTATAACTATACACCAATGTTCATTAGAACAGGTTAATTTTCAAGGTAAATCAAGACTTCTATGTACTCCCTGACTAAATTGTCCACTTTGATTATTAATGATTCCATTCCTCTTCCTATTTCATCCTGTGAAAGCTATCTAGCACCGCTGGTGGATTAGCTATCTAGCACCGCTGGTGGATTATCTATCTAGCACCGCTGGTGGATTAGCTATCTAGCACCGCTGGTGGATTAGCTATCTAGCACCGCTGGTGGATTAGCTATCTAGCACCGCTGGTGGATTAGCTATCTAGCACCGCTGGTGGATTAGCTATCTAGCACCGCTGGTGGATTAGCTATCTAGCACCGCTGGTGGATTAGCTATCTAGCACCGCTGGTGGATTAGCTATCTAGCACCGCTGGTGGATTATCTATCTAGCACCGCTGGTGGATTAGCTATCTAGCACCGCTGGTGGATTAGCTATCTAGCACCGCTGGTGGATTAGCTATCTAGCACCGCTGGTGGATTATCTATCTAGCACCGCTGGTGGATTATCTATCTAGCACCGCTGGTGGATTATCTATCTAGCACCGCTGGTGGATTAGCTATCTAGCACCGCTGGTGGATTATCTATCTAGCACCGCTATTGTATTATCTAGCACCGCTGGTGGATTATCTATCTAGCACCGTTGGTGGATTAGCTATCTAGCACCGCTGGTGGATTATAGCTATCTAGCACCGCTGGTGGATTAGCTATCTAGCACCGCTGGTGGATTATCTTGTCCCTATTGTAAACTTTTCTACAATTATCTGCTCTTATGGGTAAGTATTGATTGAGAATTCATATGTTTGTGAGTGTAACGTCATAATTTTCAAAGAAAATGACGTAAATTTCATTCACAAAATAATGACGTTATAATGAATAACACCCCAAAAGGGAGGTAACTCTGTGATATGCAAACTAATATGGAATATGCATTTATTGTTTACAATTATATTAAAAACGACAATACGACTATACATAGATAATATACTTACAATGACAGCATATATAATAATGGTACCAACGTTCTCAAAGAACGTTCTGTCATGGAGACTGTACGCCGATTCTAGGATGATCCTGACAATGGCAGAAAATAGAATTAAAATAAAAAATGAATTTGAAACCAAAACAGATAATTCCTTATTTCTTACACAACGTCACAAGACACTTTCTTTTTTAAACAGGTATGATAATACTGATTTCTCAACAGATTTAGGGATGTAGGACAGAGAAATCTCTATCCAAGGTGGAGATATACAATTGTCCAAGGTCTAGTTTGTCGTGAATCTACTTCGAAGTTAGAGATATCCCTGTCCTGCTTAAATTCTCTGAAGGGCAGTTGCCAGATACTAACCATTGGTTGCTGGTTTTTCTCGGGTACTCTGGCTTTACTAAACCAGCTAAACCTGACATGTGGCTAGATGACCTTGGCTGTTAATAAGGCATTAAACTGAGCACTAAGCAACACACCCAACCTGTTCACTTTATATTTAGGGGATCCGATGTAGAGCTCACTGCAAAAATTACCAATTCAAACAGCCTTTAATTTCATAACTTAATTGGGCCCCATAGCTTCCGTTAACAGTGGGAATATACTTGATGTCTGCATCTGACACATGGTTGACTTTATCTCCCAGATTTGACAAACATGTCGATGTTGAACTGATGTTACATACTGTCCATATATCATAAGATTATAATGGCAGATGACTTGAGGATTTGAAAACAATTCTCACCCCTTCATATTGTCACACAGCCTTATACTGTAAATTATACTTATTTTAGCGGTAGGTTTATTTTAGCGGTAAGTTTATTTTAGTGGTAGTTTTAAACTTACCGCCTTTCACAATGTCTTTGAAGAGCTAATTCATGTACAGCGCTAAATTTTGCACATAAAGGGTATTTCTGGTATTTAACCACTGAATTTGATATCTGTGCTAATTAATGATAATTTACAGTTTATTGCATTTGCACTAAAATTGGACTGTGCTAAAATAGGTTCATGCACTAGATTAAGTCAATTCCAACAATAATTTTTGTACGTACGGCGGAAGTAGATAAAGGAAGAAGAGAGTGGCTCCCATTCGTGGTATGTCTTCAAACGGCATTGTGGCACTGTTACAAAAAACAGACATTAAATTATTCAAATGATAACAGTACTAATTAACTCATCCACCCCTAAACACACATTTCGACTCTTCTTAATCAAAGACTGGACTTGTCCATTATGAAATTTCAGGGGTGATGAGTTAATATCAAACATTTTGATTAGAATGCACCCTTATTTCTCTTCACCAACAACAAAAAAAAGTTGTGAAATATTAACAAAATATCCTCCAGCATTGTATATCTCAATGGTTCGATTGGTGACAATATTTTGTTTTGTTCCAATAAAGAAAATATTATTTTGTTTTTGTCCCTGTGAGAGATATGAGAAGTAAAGGA
Source organism: Argopecten irradians (assembly GCF_041381155.1). Classification (NCBI taxonomy): domain Eukaryota; kingdom Metazoa; phylum Mollusca; class Bivalvia; order Pectinida; family Pectinidae; genus Argopecten; species Argopecten irradians. The sequence continues at coordinate 34,835,180 of NC_091147.1, read as the reverse complement.
TCAGTCAATTTAGGATGGTGAATGAAAGCTAAAATAGCGTAAATTGAAAAATCACTTTCTTGGAAACACCCCAAGAGGAGGTGGCTGGCTAGTGATACAGTACATTATCAGACATGATTCATATCAAATTTCCACATGATTCATGGTACATGCTACGCTTGGGTAACTTGAATTTGCCTATGATAAATTATCTCACTGGCACTTTTACTTGTCACATGATCGTCCTTTCATCAGCGCCATAGACCTTTAAGTGTCAATTACATTTGACAAGTTTGATCAGTCACCACTGACACATTTTGACTAAATCTGGGCCCTGATGGAAAGTCTCTGCATTTGTAAATGGTGATATTTTTCTGATAGTCAGCACATTTCCTCCCCGGGGAAGGGCAGATAACTGCCGTACGGAAGCTAGGTGTTGAAATTCTCTCGCCGTGAGTTCGTGACTGTCAACGTTTCAGCAGGAAATATGTACGTGCCAATGATTCCGAGCAAGACTAGATTGTCTCATTACAGCGACATTGATTTGGTCACGTAATGAGTTCGCATGCAAGATGGTGCGATTGTTGTGATCAGCTGTTCTGATCAGGATCTTCGAGTCGCTCGTCTGCGACACCGATTGCAACAGACAGAAATTATTCAACTGCTTTTAAATCTACTGATATCTAAAATCAATAGATGCAACAACTTTATCTATTTAGTGCTAAATGTCTTTATTTGAATCAAGGTCAATTTAGGGTCAATTTCGTGCGAAATTTTCAGGTCAGATTAGATTGAAAAAAGAGCAAAAGGGATATACAGGTGTGGTATATATAAGGGGGACTTTTAAACTAAGAGCTAAGAAATTAGTTGTTTTATTTGAAATATTTATTACATCCCTGAACTAATTGAAAGTTTTCTAATTTTGTAGCTTTAGCTGCCGAGGTATATTGCCTCTTTTGCTAATTTTTTATAGTTCATACAGAATGAAGCGCAGTCTTGAACAAACTTAATTCTATTATACTGAAAATAAAAGATTTAAAAAGATGGCGATGACATTACACAAAAGGACATCCAGGTGCCATCTACGGATAGCTGTACACATTTGTGTAACGACAATGGGGGTTCGTTGCAGTAACTAAACATTCTAAAATCAAATTTATTCAAAACATCAAATACATCCCTTGGCATGTATACAAATGTGAAAAGCATGTACTTTAGATCTTTTAGTCCAAAATGGAAATAATTCAAACTGAACTGTTTAATTATGACAGATCGTTTCCTTATTCAGGAAATTATTATTTCATTTCCTCCTATTATGAAGACAAACGAGTAAAAACTTGTCAAGCGACAGTTATCACCATCTGGAATAGACGATAAATCTGTTTTTTAACAAAAACTTCTCTTTAAAACCATGACCACATTTTTCCAACCCAATAAATGCAAGAGTCAGTTTCTGCAGATAATAATAATTGATAATTATTGATTAAGATTGTAAAAGAAACTATTTTGGAAAGTTCACCGTTTTTTGGTAATTCCTTATTATATAATCTGACATGAGTAACTCCCCAAGTTGATAGGATTTCTGATGTACCTGGACTTTTTCACTTTTCATATGCAGTGAATTTGATTATAACCTTAATTTGAGAGTTTAGATGTGATTGAATAGTCTCCCCTGATTTGGGAATTCTGATATGACTAGATTATCTCCCCTTAAATTGGGAATTCCGATGTGGTAAGATTGTCTCTCCCTTGTTTAGAATTCTATTGTTACTATATTGTCTCCCACTGATTTAGAATTCTGATGTGACTAGATTGTCTTCCCCAGATTTAGAATTCTGATGTGACTAGATTGTCTCCCCTGATTTAAAATTCTGATGTGACTAGATTGTCTCCCCTAACTTAGAATTATGATGAAGTTGGATTATCTCCCCTCATCTAGGATTACTGATCTTACTTCTAATAATTTAATTCAACAATTTGAAAAAGATGTTCATCATTTCACAAATGAAAATAGAAACATGTCATATATGATAGTCCCAATTATAATTACCAACTCACTTCATGATGGCTCCAACCACAACACCGAGGATGATGAGCAAGCTAAAAATAAAACACACAAATATTAAACTATTATCAGCAAGTTGAAATTAAAACACACAGATATTGACCAATTATCAGCAAGCTGAAAATAAAACACACAGATATTGACCAATTGTCGGCAAGGTGAAAATAAATCACACAAATATTAAACTATTAGCAAGTTGAAATTAAAACACACAGATATTGACCAATTGTCAGCAAGCTGAAAATAAATCACACAAATATTGACCAATTGTCAGCAAGCGGAAAATAAATCTCACAAATATTGACCAATTGTCAACAAGCGGAAAATAAATCACACAAATATTGACCAATTGTCAGCAAGCTAAAAATAAAACACACAAAAAATGACCAATTGTCAGCAAGCTGAAAATAAAACATACAAATACTGACCATCAAATGTATAAAATTACAAAAATTGATCATTTTGATTTTTCAGACTGATTGAACTCTATCTTAATTTCATTCCTGAAATTTTCCTTCATTATCAAAATGTGCGATACAGAATATCACTATTACATATTTCTGAGGGATTGGCGGCAATAGCGGCCTAGTGGTTAAGGTGTCTGAAACTCTATCAATAGGATTCATCAATAGGTTTCAAGTTTGAGAGGCTTACAATTGTTGTCAGTTGATATATTCTGACCAATCATTTAATTAAGCTCAATAATTGTTTTTTAGGGTGGGAGTGGTGGGGGACTTACAAAAACACTGACACTTTAATCCAAGCCTATTTTTTAATACAGGTATATTCAACTGTAACGATATCTTGGCAATACATTATAGACAGCTAACGATAGAACATCCCTATCAAACAGTTTGAGCAGACCATTAAGGCATACCTTCCTACTGAACATAATACAATTAGGTCCAAGGACACTTACAGAACAAATGCTCTGTACCAATGACCTTGATAATAATTCCAAGGTCAACAGCACTATTACAATTATGTAGCTCCCATGAGAGGTGGAAAACTAGGACAAAGGAGATAATCACAGACAACATGTATCTCTTCTCCAAAAAATAAATGCCAAATTCCAAAGTTTCTCGTTTCTATAAATACATCTACAGAGCCATCGACTACAGTAACAATTTCTGGTCTCAGTGAAGATATTATTGTAAGTCTAAAATCTGGAGCATTTCAGACTTTTTGGCATAATTCACATCTAGGAACTAGCCTTTTTATTAGATAATGAATAGTCAACATAATGACATGTTACCAGAGAAATTGTTTATTTACTACATTGTAGTAGAGCTGATAGTCTTGTCATACTTGAAGCACAAATTACTTTAAAACAAAACATGTCTGGTGTCATTTGAATGGTTTGATTTACTGTATAACTATCAATGAGTACTGTACAATTTGTAGCAGCAAGTGCAATAGGCAGATTGATAGGTAATAGAGAGAATATAGTAGAAGGTAGAGGGCAGAGACAGGGAATAGAAGTACAATGGGCAGAGGGAAGAGGGATATAGTAGAAGGTAGAGGGCAGAGACAGGGGTAATAGAAGTACAGTGGACAGAGGGAAGAGGGGATATAGTAGAAGGTAGAGGGCAGAGACAGGGGTAATAGAAGTACAGTGGACAGAGGAAAGAGGAATATAGTAGAAGGTAGAAGGCAGAGACAGGGGTAATAGAAGGACAGTGGGCAGAGGGAAGAGGGATATAGTAGAAGGTAGAGGGCAGAGACAGGGGTAATAGAAGTACAGTGGACAGAGGAAAGAGGGAATATAGTAGAAGGTAGAGGGCAGAGACAGGGGTAATAGAAGGTAGAGTGCAGAGGCATGGGAAATAATAGTACAGTGGGCAGAGGAAAGAGGGCACATAGTAGAAGGTAGAGGGCAGAGAGAGGGGAAATATTGTAGAAGGTAGAGGGCAGAGACATGGGTAATAGAAGTACAGTGGGGAGAGGGAAGAGGGGATATAGTAGAAGGTAGAGGGCAGAGACAGGGGTAATAGAAGTACAGTGGCAAGAGAAGAGGGGATATAGTAGAAGGTAGAGGCAGAGACAGGGGTAATAGAAGTACATTGGGCAGAGGGAAGAGGGAATATAGTAGAAGGTAGAGGGCAGAGATGGGGTAATAGAAGTACAGTGGGCAGAGAGAAAGAGGGGATATAGTAGAAGGTAGAGGGCAGAGACAGGGGTAATAGAAGGTAGAAGGCAGAGACAAAGGTAATAGAAGTACAATGGACAGAGGAAAGAGGGAATATAGTAGAAGGTAGAGGGCAGAGACAGGGGTAATAGAAGGTAGAGGGCAGAGGCATGGGTAATAATAGTACAGTGGGCAGAGGAAAGAGGGCACATAGTAGAAGGTAGAGGGCAGAGACATGGGTAATAGAAGTACAGTGGCAGAGGGAAGAGGGGATATAGAAGGTAGAGGGCAGAGACAGGGGTAATAGATGTACAGTGGGGAGAGGAAAGAGGGGATATAACAGAAGGTAGAGGGCAGAGACAGGGTAATAGAAGTACAATGCGCAGAAGGAAGAGGGATATAGTAGAAGTAGAGGGCATACAGTAATAGAAGTACAATGGGCAGAGGGAAGAGGGGTTATAGTAGAAGGTAGAGGGCAGAGACAGGGGTAATAGAAGTACAATGGCCAGAGGGAAGAGGGAATATAGTAGAAGGTAGAGGGCAGAGACAGGGGTAATAGAAGTACAATGGGCAGAGGGAAGATGGGATATAGTAGAAGGTAGAGGGCAGAGGGAAGATGGGATAATGTAGAAGGTAGAGGGCAGAGACAAGATGGGTAAAGTAGAAGGTAGAGGGCAGAGGCATGGGTAATAGAAGTACAATGGGCAGAGGAAAGATGGGATATAGTAGAAGGTAGAGGGCAGACATGCGTAATAGAAGTACAATGGCAGAGGGAAGAGGGGATATAGTAGAAGGTAGAGGGCAGAGACAGGGGTAAAAAAGTACAATGGGCAGAGGGAAGAGGGGACATAGTAGAAGGTAGAGGGAAGAAGGAACAGGAGATATAGTAGAAGGTAGAGGGCAGAGGGAAGAGGGTATATAGTAGAAGGTAGAGGGCAGAGACAGGGGAATAGAAGTACAGTGGACAGAGGGAAGAGGGGATATAGTAGAAGGTAGAGGGCAGAGACAGGGGTAATAAAGTACAATGGGCAGAGGGAAGAGGGGACATAGTAGAAGGTAGAGGGCAGACATGGGTAATAGAAGTACAATGGGCAGAGGGAAGAGGGGTTATAGTAGAAGGTAGAGGGCAGAGACAGGGGTAAAAAAGTACAATTGGCAGAGGGAAGAGGGGACATAGTAGAAGGTAGAGGGATGAAGGAACAGGAGATATAGTAGAAGGTAGAGGGCAGAGGGAAGAGGGTATATAGTAGAAGGAAGAGGGCAGAGACAGGGGTAATAGAAGTACAGTGGACAGAATGAAGAGGGGATATAGTAGAAGGTAGAGGGCAGAGATGGGTAAGGTAGAGAGGGGACATAGTAAGAGGGCAAAGGGCAGAGACAGGGGGGATAGAAGTATTGTGGACAGAGGGAAGAGGGGGATATAGTAGAAGGTAGAGGGCAGAGGGAAGATGGGATATAGTAGAAGGTAGAGGGCAGACATGGGTAATAGAAGTACAATGGGCAGAGGGAAGAGGGGATATAGTAGAAGGTAGAGGGCAGAGACAGGGGTAATAGAAGTACAGTGGGCAGAGGGAAGAGGGGATATAGTAGAAGGTAGAGGGCAGAGATGGGGTAATAGAAGTACAGTGGGCAGAGGGAAGAGGGGATATAGTAGAAGGTAGAGGGCAGAGATGGGGTAATAGAAGTACAATGGGCAGAGGGAAGAGGGGATATAGTAGCAGGTAGAGGGCAGACATGGGTAATAGAAGTACAGTGGACAGAGGGAAGAGGGGATATAGTAGAAGGTAGAGGGCAGAGACAGGGGTAAAAAAGTACAATGGGCAGAGGGAAGATGGGATAAAGTAGAAGGTAGAGGGCAGAACAGGGGTAATAGAAGTACAGTGGACAGAGGGAAGAGGGGATATAGTAGAAGGTAAAGGGCAGAGACAGGGGGAATAGAAGTATAGTGGACAGAGGGAAGAGGGGATATAGTAGAAGGTAGAGGGCAGAGGGAAGAGGGGACATAGTAGAAGGTAGAGGACAGAGACAAAGGTAATAGTAGTATAGTGGGCAGAGGGAAGAGGGGACATTGTAGAAAGTAGAGGACAGAGACAAAGGTAATAGTAGTATAGTGGGCAGAGGGAAGAGCGGACATTGTAGAAAGTAGAGGGCAGAGATGGGGTAATAGAAGTACAGTGGGCAAAGAGAAGAGGGGATATAGTGGAAGATAGAGGGCAAAGAGAGGGGAAATAAAAGAGGGAGAAGTTTAAGATTAATGATATGATTTAGGTCTAACATGGATTATATATTTTCTTGGATTTGTTTGCTTTGCCAAGGGAGAACAGGTATTTGTACTAACAATCGTAGAGACAAACAAGTGAAGCCTTTACTGTTATTGTTCATTAGGCCACCTGTAGATACAGAGTGAGATAATGTAGAAACCCTGGTCAGGAACATTCTCCTGGGATGTACAGTGTCACCAGAGATAGCCCTAGATCTACTGAGCCCTTGTTACCAACAGATACTATCAGGAGAAAGCAGCCAGCGCTCACATCACTGTGGTAACTGGGACTAGTGATCTATTCCTGGTACATACAAAAAGATGGGGGGATTAAATGAGTGGGCAGACAAATGAAAGGGTAATGTATCGGTGGGGTTAGAATGTTTCTAGTATGTCAGTAGATCCTTCCTATATGTACTGTAGAGACATAATTCAACTCAGCAGGAAGGAGAGCTTTATACTTCAATAATGGAGCAATTAATTATGGAAAGATTTAGTTCCTAAAGGAAGGTACTGACAACCCATCAATTGAGGATTGGGAAGGTTGTGCAGTTCATTACCAAGGAGAAGGCGTTCAGAAGACATTTTTAAACACACTTTCTAGGAAGTAATTAATTTTCAAAGTATAATTAAGAAAGTAAAGGACATCCTATAAAAAGTATATAGCCATCAAAAATAATGAGTCAAACCTGTCTATAAAGAACATTTGAGAGACCAAGAAAGAATTATCTTTAAGGCTAAGTGGTCTTTATACACAGCTAGGGCAAATTGCGATGAAATCGACCATTTGGGACCCATGAAAAGTGACCTTAATCAGCAGGTGGTCTTTATATAGGGAACCTGTAACTTGTAGAAGGGGTTTAAAATGATTGATAGAAGGGGTCAAAGGGGAATTAACAATCAATTAAACTAAAGTGACCTTCTGAAGGGGTCAAAGGTCATAGATAACAGTCATAAGGCATCAATGATAAAGAAATCAGTAGAGGTTGAAAAGTGTTGAAAGTGAACTTGATATTGGTCTAAAATAACCATTTAACTGAGACTAAATTATTACCTTTGACTAGTTTTCAGATGACAGAAAAGAGATACCATCGTTAATGAGATAGAACAATTCATAATTATGATGTTAGACTTATAAAAGGGTGAAACCTGTCAAAGCAACCACCTCTGTATAGAGACCACCTGCAAAAAGAGACCACTGTCTTGTAGTCCCAAATGGCCAATTATAACATAATTTGACCTGTGTATAAAGACCACTTGGCTTTAGAGACCACTTTTCACTTGTCTCTTGGGTGGACTTTAGAGACAGGTTTGACTGTACATGGCTTTGAACCAAATCCACTGAACTACGAAGAGCTAACACGAACTTGGAGAATGTGCATGATCACTTGAAGCCTCCATGAGACTGGTTCACCTTTTTGTGAACAAACAACATCACGCTATATATACATTATACGATGAAGATCGTAAAAAACACACAAGAGTTACTGTTTTTAGGTACGAGGAGCCTAAATACTTCAGTTAGGCGGTTAAATAAAACCAACGTTTACAGAGAAAGCATTCTTTTGTTTCACCTGTTTTTTTTAACTCATTCACCCCTAAAATTTCATAATGGACTGGTCTAGTCTTTGATTTAGAAGAGTCTAAGTGTCTTCAGGGGTGAATGGCTTACATCATTACCTCAGAAGGATATCAAGACTCTAAACAGATCTACAAAACCAACAATATACACATCACTGCCGATAAAACCCAAGAACGAATTATTATAAGGAGAGAATGCTTATGTTGTGATATTGGGGAAGAAACTGAATTGTAGGTTTTCAATGAATAAAAAACAAGTTTGAATGCATCAAATTTCTGAAAAAAATAGATGGTTTTTTTTCTTTCTCATTTAATTTCTTGATTTTCTTTTTGACAGTTTATTTTCTTTCTCTTTTTAAAAAATAATTCATATCAACAAATTACATATCCCTCTGAACTGATCAAATCTTCAACAACAGATTTTGATTTATTTGATGTTAGAAATCAGCCCAGATTCTGTAACCCTTTAACCTTGATGCCACCCTAGAACACAACCTCTTACCAAAGTCGATATACATATTCAAGCTGCAAAACTTCCTATCATTGCCAAATAATATCTATACTTATTATGGCAACCACCCAGAAGACCTTTTTTCGTATAACCTTTGGCATCACAAAGAATGCATTATTTCCAAATTCCTAAATACCTTCAACACTATCATGTACACAAACAACCAATACTACATTCCTAATTAACATGAACACATTCCTAACAGGAATAGTTATCTAATACATCAGTAATAAAGAACCGTCTATCGCTCATTAGAATGAAATTAATTATGGTCTTGTAACAGGAAACACATCATTCATTGTTCTCTGGTTTGTGACAGATATCGAACATTTTCTTTATGACTTTATGAGCAATGAAAATATCTTAGCCCGTGTCGATCTGAATAAAACATCAGAAGACAAACCAAATTGACAACTCTGTATTGCACAGCATGTAACTCCTTGAAAGACATGCATTCTTGTTCTGCCAGCTCTGAAGTTTTTTTCTTAACTTTTTTTTTGTCAACACTTTCTATATACTTAAATTTGTTAGTTTTCCAAATTAATAAAGCAAGATATACCATTTTTCAAGGTGATAGGGGTCAAGTGTGCTAAAATATTTTAAGAACTGTTCATTATCCAAGAGATCAAGAAAATCTTTATTATTAATAATTTAATTAATTAATTAATATCAATTGGCCCTCAGTTACCCAACTGGGATAAAAAGCATGTATGTCTGGAATATCTGTTAGCATATTTGACCCCGGTGACCTTGAATGAATGGACCATTGTTCTTCATAGAAACATGCTTTCTGAAATGGCAGATCACTAAACTTAGACTTTATTCCAACAAACATGTATATCAAAGAACAGTACGAATGAGATGAAAGAAACCATTGATTAAGGTTTTTATTGGTTTGTTTATTTTTACGTCCTATTAACAGCCATGGTCATATAAGGACGTGCCAGGTTTGTTGGTGGGGGAAAGCCGGAGTACCTGGAGAAAAACCACCGACCAGCGGTCAGTACCTGGCAACTGTCCCACATGGGATTCGAACCCGCATCCAAGAGGTGGAGGGCTTGTGGTAATATGTCGGGACATCTTAACCACTCGGCCACCGTGGCCCCCTCATTGATTAAGTAAAGCAAGTATTTACACCATGTTATTCATATATACTAACTAACTGTTAGCTGTTTTTGTAGACAATTGGCTTTTGTTGCTATCTCCTTGAAATACATAGTTATACATACTGTTCACTATGCATGTCAGCAGCATCAGTCTGAATTAGCTATCTGATATCAGAGACTGTACCCATAGCATTGTGTGGTCAACAGAACCATCACTCTCTGCTAAAGAGGGTCAATCACTGCTGACCAGATACCATCAATTAAATACAGCAACCAGACCATTGTCTGTACAAGTCCATCTTACTGCACTGGTGATTCAAGATTGCCGTAGAATAGATTATAGAGATAAATGAATACATACAGGTTCTCCAAACAAAATATACAAGTGCTATCACCACAATATAACTACAGAACTCTTATCTCCTATCTGGATACATAACAGCTTCATTGATAATGATAGTATGGTGCTTTTATCGTAACAGGGTGAATTCAGTTAAAGATGCTCCACCGCTGACAAATGGTATTTTTTCACTGTCAAAAAAGGACCAGACGATTTAGTATTTTTTCTTCAGTTACAAAAGTTATTTATTTTACACAATTACCACAACTGAAAAGTTTGAGCATCAAATTTTACTTCAAGATAAAACTATAAGAAATATTTAATTGCATCCCGAAAAAATTCCGTGGCACTATGTTCTTTATAGAATGAAGTTCTGCACAAAAAGCAAAATAATTATTTTATATTATTTTTTGTGTTCATTAGACATATATATACACGATTAAACACCAATTATTGTTCAAAGGACGAGTATCATTTATGGTTTGTTGGCGGTGGAGCATCTTTAAGTCTGGTGTTGTTTTTATACGATTTGTAATTCAGTTAGGTCTGGTTTTGTTTTTATAAATTTATTTAAGTCTGTGTTGTTTTTATAAATTTGTTAGTGGTGTTGTTTTTATCAATTTGTAATTCAGTTAAGTCTGGTGTTGTTTTTATATATTCAGTTAAGGCTGGTGTTGTTTTTATAAATTCAGTTAAGTCTGGCGTTGTTTTTATAAATTCAGTTAAGTCTGTTTTTTTTAAATAGTTAGTCTGGGTTGTTTTTATATATTCAGTTAAGTCGGTGTTGTTTTTATAAATTCAGTTAAGTCAGGTGTTGTTTTAATTCAGTTAAGTCGGTGTTGTTTTTATAATTCAGTTAAGTCAGGTGTTGTTTTTAAATTCAGTGTTTGTTTTTAAAATTCAGTTTGGCGTTGTTTTTATTTGATTTGAAATTCAGTTAAGTCAGGTGTTGTTTTTATAAATTCAGTTAAGTCTGGTTTTGTTTTTATAAATTCAGTTAAGTCTGGTGTTGTTTTTATAAATTCAGTTAAGTCTGGTGTTGTTTTTATAAATTCAGTTAAGTCTGGTGTTGTTTTTATATATTCAGTTAAGGCTGGTGTTGTTTTTATAAATTCAGTTAAGTCTGGCGTTGTTTTTATAAATTCAGTTAAGTCTGGCGTTGTTTTTATAAATTCAGTTAAGTCTGGCGTTGTTTTTATAAATTCAGTTAAGTCTGGCGTTGTTTTTATAAATTCAGTTAAGTCTGGTTTGTTTTTATAAATTCAGTTAAGTCTGGCGTTGTTTTTTATTGAAAATTCAGTTAAGTCTGGCGTTGTTTTTATAAATTCAGTTAAGTCTGGCGTTGTTTTTATAAATTCAGTTAAGTCTGGCGTTGTTTTTATAAATTCAGTTAAGTCTGGCGTTGTTTTTATAAATTCAGTTAAGTCTGGCGTTGTTTTTATAAATTCAGTTAAGTCTGGCGTTGTTTTATAAATTCAGTTAAGTCTGGCGTTGTTTTTATAAATTCAGTTAAGTCTGGTGTTGTTTTTAAACAATTTGTAACAATTTATTAGGATCTTTCAAAATACAAATCTCCCCATTTCAGTTTATTTCTAATTTGGAAAGAGATCAAAGTGAAAGAAAAACCATGATAATAAAAATACACCTGTATTTTGCACTGTTGTCCTACAATTGTAGCTTTACATTACTGTTCAGAAAATAAACCGGATGATAAGATACAACATGTATGTTGTACACACAACTTGCAAGCTTCAGCAAGCCTCGGGGTAACATGCCAAAGTTTTTCATGAGACTTGAGATATCCTTGTCCACTTGACAGACCTATGTAAGATTCTATTATTCTTTACCCTTTTTGCCCCTTTTTTGCCCAGCGCCCTGCCCTGTTCAAACCCTAGCTGTTAAATGAGATTGTTTTCATTGCAAAGTTGACTGTTTCATTGATCAAAGTCATTCAGTGTATTATCCTTATATATATATTCATTGATTTATAAATGCTACATCCGAGAGAATTGCTTCATTGGTATAATTCCAGCATACGCCAAGTCCATATCTAGCAATAAATCCCAGTAAAATTTTGAAAAATATTCATTCATTCTCTATTTTTCAGAAAGATCCACTTGGGAAATGAACTTTGTTTGCCATTCTTAAAGATTTTATCAAATTACAAATAAAATGCATGACTGTCAAATAGTATTAACCATATTAAATGTATACTCTCTTTACACTTGAAATGGAATTCCATGTGACCAAATATGATTCAAAACAGAAGATACGGTTTTCAGAGCTGTATTAAAAAAAATACAAAATCACTGCAAGGTTTAAAAGATGCATGACAAACAGACAGACAGCATGAATCCAGTATACTGAACACTCTCTAACTTCACTGCAGGGGGAGGGGGGTTATAACAAGAGCTGTTAGTCAAATGCTATTACAATCCCCTCCCCCTACCCCTTATTTGAGTCCATGGCAACCAAATCTTCCTCCATCGGGTTTCCATGGTAACTGTTAAGTGATTGTGATGTGTCAAATTATAGATACATCCATACTGAACAAAATTAATCCAAAACAACAAAACTGATTAAAATTTTACATAGAGTTTAAATGATGAATTAACATAACAGTGTAATTATTATACTTACCAGGATTCTGGTACATGAGAAGACAAAATGTCTGCATGGTGGAAACCTGGAATAGAAAAGAACATTGTAAATAATTGTCAGTTAATTAACATTATCGAAATATTTGTTTCATTTGTCTTATCACATTTACTATTGTTGTACATGTATATGCTTACTTGTGACTAATTGACCATATTGGGCAAATGTGGTTGTCTTGATAAAGGGGTGAACTGCCTTCAAAGTTATTATTTTTTTCTCTTTGTCTTTGCTTTTGTTTAATTTCTATATGGAGGGGGAGGGGGAGGTAGGTGGGGAGGATTGCTGATACTAATTTCACTTGGGCCCAGTTTCATGAATATTCCTTAAACTTAAGGAATCCCTTAACTTAAAATTCTCCATAGAAAAGCATTACAAATTTTAAGGAAGGCTCCTTAACTTAAGAATTTTCCCTTAACTTTTGCAATGCTTTTCTGTGGGGAAATTTGAGTTAAGAAATTCCTTAAAGTTAAGGAATGTTTGTGAAACAGGACCCAGGTAAAGATAGTGTTAGGAATATGTCCACTGTCAAAATTAGTCAACTAAATTGGGATTTCATCTTTTCTATTCTCCCTAACTTCTAAACGACTCCCATGATACTACTTATTTTGTCCACATAGCCAGATTACTTCTTTGCCCCATGTTCACTGTATTTAGTATATACATATTTTATACTATTTTTTTTATAATAATATTTGTGTTGGCCATATAATTGTTCTTTTTAAAGCATGGAAAAAATGGATAAAACATGCAGCAACGTACCGTATTCGACCCAATAAGCGCCCATGTCCCTATAAGCACCCCTCCCCCTTTTTGAGGCCTCAATTTCAATTGCCCATGCATAAATAAGGACCAAAATTACTTAAACGGTATAGATTTGCAATAATTTCGACTTAATAGCACCTTTTCATTTTTATCAATTTTTTAAGCGCCCTGGGCGCTTATTGGGTCAAATACGGTAATGCCCAAATATCTGCTTCAAAAGGTGTGAACCAAGGTGACTTCATGGGACAACACACTTTACATTTAAAGAAATAACAGTAAATGTTTGTGAAAATGCCATGGCATCATTTTCCAGTGTATTATATTCCATGATTGGATAATTAATCCATTCATCACTTAAGACACATTTGAACCCGTCTAATTCAAAGACTGGAAGGGTTCATTTTGAATTTCCATGGCATCATTTGTCAGTGTAATATAGTCCAAGATTTATGGAAAATTAACTCATTCACTCCTAAATACACATTTGAACTCTCCTAAGTCAAAGACTAGAACAGTTCATTATGAATTTTCAGGGGTGAATGAATTAAAGAGCCAGATTTTATCTTTGTTTCTACTGCAAGCCTTTTTGACAAAATCCTTTCTTACAAATGCAAATCACAGAGTGTTTTAAATGTGAATCTATTGTGTATAATCAAACCTTTCAAGGATTTCCTCTCCACGAAATAAAACGTTTAATTAAACTTACTTTGCATGCACAGCAGATATATGCAAATCATTTAATTTACCACTTTCAATAGACTGAGAATTAAATTCCAAGAGAAAGGCTTAAAGGAAACGTGAGGCAATTGGAATTTGATTAATATTAGCAAAAAGTAGAACTTTTTCGCTGCAATAAAGTATATTAATTCCAACCAAAACAGATTCAAAATCATTCTCTCCACAACTGCAGTGAAATACTAAATGATGATTAAATAAAGAACATCATTTGAATACTGAATTCAGTTACTACATTAGCTGTAGTAGCAGCAATTGTTTCTGGAACAAAGTTATTATTGTATCCATATCCTTTGTGCCCCTACCCCCAATATCGAAGGCAGCGGTAAAACAGAGTGCCCCTCCCTCCCAATATTGTGGGCTCCTGTGGAAGAGTGCCCCTCCCCTATAAATAAGGTCACCTGTGTCCCCAAAGGAGGGGAAGGAGCTAAAAAGGTAGGAGGAGATATGAACGGATATGGGTTTGAAGCCAGGACCCCCAAACTCTGGACCAACTTTAGAGGCCGCAGTGGCACAGTGGTTAAGATGTCCCAACATATCGCCACAAGCCTTCCAATCCCTAGGTTGCGAGTTTGAATCCCATGTAGGACAGTTGCCAGGTACTGACTCCTCATTGGTGGTTTTTCTCTGGGTACTCTGGATTTCCTTCACCATCTAAACTTGGCACATCCTTAAGAGACTCTGACAATTGATTGGATGTTAAACTACTTAAAACCAGGAACATAAACAAACCTTGCTTCAATGGCTCCAATCTAAAAACATCATAGATTGGGTGATATAATGTGTTCTAATGCATTTACTCTCTAATCAGACTCCATCAAGTGGTATAGCAGCGTCATCACTACTTTGATGTGCTACTCTGACAGAGAAATCAATCGTACAGAAAAGTGCCTTATCCTGTTTTTATCCGTGTTTGATCCTCTACATGTAAGTGTTATCAATGTCTGTTAATGACTTCAGAACAAACAGTACACACTATTAACTCTAAAGTTATACACAATCTGAACAACGTTACTGCTGTATCACTCTTCCTTTGCACGATTCAAGAAATGTAGTATTGTACAAATATAAAGTACTACATGAGTCAAAGTGTTCTACTTTGCAAGGTTTATAATGAACATGCTTACAGCAAAATTTATGGTCATAGCATAGCTATTTCATTTCTATAATTAGGTCAACTGAATTACCATATATGGCATGCAGTGAAAATGTTTATAATTTATCAATATACACGGTGGATTTCATTTACAAATTATATGATTAAAATTGTGGTTCTCAGGGCAAAGTAAAGAGAGTGCCCACTGTTGCTATGTGTAGTAAACGAATCCCATTCATAAATCTCACTTTCAATTGACCAATCTGAAAATGGCGTGAATTGCGCTCACTAAATAACAATGTATTAATTGATACCTACCCACAAGGGAGTTAACTCAGTCATATGCAAAGACGGAATATGTGTAACAAATTATGCTTATAACAAATAGATTTCGTTGGTCTCCTGAGGTTTGTTGTGGCCATGTAAATTACTGTAAACTTGTAACTGTTAGCTAAAATCTAGCAAACGGTCATCTGACAATTGGCACAATACAACTTGGTCATTTTGGCATACTTCAGGCCCAATTTTCTATGCCTTCCAATTATAGAGAAGGAGTTGTTTTGATGAAAAGTTTACACACGGCGAATCAACGACAAAGCACAAAGGTTATAGGTCACTAGTGGTCCTAACAAGGTGTCATACAAAAGCCGCATTACAATAGCAAATTTCAATTATATATCTCCAAAGTTCATTCAAAATAATGTCTGATAAAGCTACATAGATGTTTACTCCAACAATGTTAGAGGAATAGCACGACGAGACACTTTTGGAACATTACGTCGTGTCTATAACCTCTAGCTTCCGACAGGCCATTTACCCGATGCTGAGGGTAACATTACCACCATTGAAAAGTTTGAGCTTCTATTTTCAAAGATAAATACTCATTTATGCTCTGTCGCGGTGGAGCATCTGAAGTAAATATCAGATGGAAAAGGTTATATATAACTGTGTGACATGTACTATATAGGATTACTGACAATATAAAAGAATGTTTTATAAAAAATTGTCTTTTATTCGACACAATATTCAAAACACAATGGTCAACTGAATTTGAAAAAAGGTCGACTGTATCGTCAAATACGTATCAACTGTGTATTCAATAAAGACCTAGTCATAAATGCGTAACAGTGAGTTACGTCAAATACTCCGAATCAAGCACGTCATGTAGACGTTTATCGAGGTAGAGGACGGATACGGCGAAATGTATTAGATTAAAAAGGCTGCATGCAGGTCTAATAATGTTAAAGAACACAATAAGACATTCAAACCGGAGATACAACGTGACGTACATCTTTTCTCAGAGATTAAACGTAAATATTCTATTTCTAACGTTAACTTTCATGACCCGAACCTAGACCAAAACTTCATGTTTTGTATAATTGTGAATTTCCATTAGCAATCGGCCGGTAAATAGAGAACTTTAGAAAAAAATAATTTCAAAGTCCCCAAAATACGCTTGATACTGCCTTATATGAATACAGGGAATGTCAAAATATTGATATAATGATAAAAGAAATACATGTACCTTAAGTCCGCTAAACATGCCGCCTTATTATAAAGTTGATATTAGCACACCTAATATATTGTGAAACAAAATATTACAATTGAAAGATTAACACATAGTAGTATAAAAACCTTATAATATAATGAAAACTCTTCCTTAAAGCTAGTATTTATGAAATTTAACACTACTAGAAACTCTTCACAAAACAACCCTGCATAACGTTCCAAAAGATGTTACCTAGACGAAAACTTCATGGTTTTCAGGCAATCCAGCCGGTAAATAGAAAAATCAATTCTTCGGTAAATGTCCCCAAATCATGCTTGATACCTGCCTTTATGAGCTACGTGCAGCCGCATGGTTTAAAACTAGACTCAAGTTATTGTTACGTAAACATAGGGGATAATGTCAATTAATACTGCTAAAAATATCTATGACCTATGAGTACTCAGTGTTACACATGGTTGCCTTTATAGATACGGCAGCCCGCCATGGATAGGTTATAAAGGATATCATTCTAATTCTGCTATATAAATATATTGCCCTATGTAAGTTGTACTAAGTACACATCGATGTGTATCTATTGCATTTTTCATTCCCCTTTCATCTGACGTTGGAAGTTTCATCAAAGAAATTAGCCTTCGGAAATGAGAGTCGACAATCAGCAAAGTAACGTCCGATAAAAAAACAGCTGACCAGTCGACACTCATGTTCTGCGAGTACATTTTTAAACATAAAGCTAGGCTCCATAATTGAAAAGAACTACACATTAGGTCAGTGTTATTTCAAAGAGAGATTACTTTTTAGATCCTGCTGGTTGGGTATGTAAGTAGCAGCAGTTTAATGTGAGGATTGTGCAATACATGTAGATTTAAAATGTGTGAAACACATTTGAAACCATTTCACATCTGTTTTTGTCAGGGGAGCTAATTAATCATGAGTGCACTTTGTTGAAGATTTTGTTCATTTTTTGGTGTGGAATTCAATACAAGATGGCAGCCCCTATGAAGTTTAGCAAGATGATGGAAGATCTACTCACAGACTCACAGTTGTGCGAGATGAACTTCTTCAAAATCAGTGATAGAAGGACCCCATTCAACAGTGGCCAATGTTAACATTGTCATCGATGGAAAATCATTTGGTTCTGCAGTCTTTTCTCCACAGTTTCTTTCATTGATACAGTTAGGTTTGTTGGGTAAATTAACTTTTCAAGAACTTTATTACTGTATGTTACCACAAATAAGAATTCCTATCCCCCCCCCCCCACTCAGAGAAAAATAAAGGTTAAAAGTAGTGGGGGGGTCTAATTTGCAGACAATAACTTTACGCATCACTCTATTTCTGATATCAAAACCAGTAGCTGTATATTAATTAGATTTTATTAGAAGCGTCAAGCCAAATTAACTTGGGAAGTGTGTTAGTCAAAAAGCCTTTTACTTTAACTCATTCACCACTGAAACCACATTTAGACTCTTCTAAATCAAAGACTAGACCAGTCTATTATCAAAATTCAGGGGTGAATGAGTGTTAATTGCATGCTCTGCATCAGGTCTTACACCAAACTACAATCCAGCTAGTAATATGTCTGAAGGAGCAAGTATAGTAACTATATTATCACACAAATTCACATACCAATATATAGTTAATGGCAATATTTAGTGTGGTATTAACAGCCAGTGTCATTTGAGGACAAGCTAGAACATTAGGTCAGGGTTGTAGGAATTAAGCTTAAGTTCTTAAGTTCTAACCCTGGCAACATGCTCTCATTTGGATTAATATATCAGACACCTTAACCACTAAGCCACCCAACCACAAAAATCTAAAAGGATTACTGTCATCATGTTTCGTTGAAATCAGTCCAGTAGTTTAGGAGGAGAGGTCAGTCAATCATATATTGTGTTTGCAGACAACCTGTGTGAATCCATTATACCTCCCTTGCGTTACTTAGACCTATATATATGCACAATTAAACAACCAATTATTGTCAAAATGATAACTATTGATGCCCTGTCAGTGGTGTAAATTTGCTGCCCTTAATCATAAATGTGCCTTTGTTGGGTCCAGTTTATACAGCCTTAGCTGGTTTGTGCCCTAAAACCTCTGATCAACCTGAAGAATTCAGTTAAGTTCCACAGACTCTATGGATTACAATATCCTTCCCAATATTTTTTTTCAAATTCAAAAGTGAGAGGGCAACAACAGATCTATGAACTCCAATCGATAGTTCAATACATGGAAGTTATAAAGTAGTCAATTACCAGCACAGGTTGTGGTCTGGAGCGTGCCGTGATAACGAACCATCCGCTTCTATTAATATGTCACGTCATCGCGAACATGATAGATAGTATAAAGTGCATATGATGTCTACTGTCTATTGATGGTGTTAACAGCAACAAACAAAACACTAGCTCATCTATATTGAACTCTGAGCACAAACAATATTTATAGTTAATATTGATCTATATTATAATGCAGCAGGTTATTTGACATGAACTTGCAAGTTTTTCACATGTGAATCACGACGTAACAATGCATCTCAACAAAAAGAAGTTGGTATGCATTTATATTGTGGCAGTTCAATGTGCCATGACTATGGAAAATTTTTAAATACGGTTGACTTTTTTTCAGAGTTTTTTTTGTCTACAACTTTAATTTTCATTACCTAATAAGTGACCCCTTTGTTACGATTTTTAAAGTGATCCGGGCGCTAATTACGACAAATACAGTAAAACTAGCTGCTTCAATTGCACCTCATATAACCGATTGTTCATTGATTTAAAATCACTCCTGAATCCTGAACACATAAAATATACAACATGGAGGCAGGTTACGATTGAAGAATGACTTCTGTTCTATCGTAGACAATAAGACAGTGAATTGATATGGAAAACTTGGCAATATTCCATCTAAACAGAAGCTTATCGACGTATCATAAAGCTGAATTGAAATAGAATCGCAAGGTTGCATAGTCACAACCTTGCAGTCCCAGGTGCCAATTGCACTGTCACTAATAACTGCAGCAAATGTGGTCCAAGTTAATTCACATGCCAAATGAAAGTGTATGCATGTATATTGGTCAGTAAAATATTGCCATCTATTGTTATCAAAACAACAAGCGCCAAGTGCGCTAAAAAAATTGAAGCAAATAAGGGGCTCTTATTAATTACTTGAAACAAATTTGGACTAGCCTTTCATAAAATTATTCTACAAAGTATGCCATAAATCGATTTGCAAAAGATATCAGTAAGGATGCCAACGCACACTTAAAGATGCTCCACCACCGACAGAGCATAAATGATATTCATTATTTGAACAATAATTGGTGTTTTATGGTGTATATATATGCCTAATTAACACAAAAAATAATATAAAATAATTTATTTTGCCTTTGGTGCATGCGCAATCAGTACTTCATTCAATATAGGATATAGTGCCACAGATTTTTTTCGGATGCAATTAATTATTTTTCATATTTTTAAAAGTAAAATTAGAAGCTCAAACTTTTCAATGTTGGTAATTGTGTAAAGTACCTAACTTTTGTAACTGAAGAAAAACACTAAATTGTCTGCTCCAGTTTTGATAGTGAAAAAATACCATTTGTCGGTGGTGGAGCATCTTTAATATTTTCTGTCTGCATTTAATTCAAATTAAGTTTAATTGAAACCTAAAAAGGGGAGGGGCACTTATATTGATGAAGATGCTTATTGGATCAAATACAGTAGATGGAATAATTTAAGAAAGACTGCCTAAAGTTATTTACACTGGAGACCTGATATGGGTTCGATTCCTGGTCAGGGTGTTTGACAGGGATGTGTATTTTTACATTTTATTCTACATGGATATTCATGTTTATATTTCATAGAAAGTTGATGGATATATTGATGTTTAGTTCATAGAATATTGGTTTATGATGTCAACAACAATGGGATTTTAGCTTTCTTTTAGTCGAATTATGACCTGAAGGCAGTCCACTTAGAGAGTATGGGAAGCTGCTTGTGTCAGATCAGCGTATACTTCATTATTAGTTTTTCCTATTATGTAGATAGGAACATGAAGGTATATGCCATTACACTTTTGTTTACACCATGACTTATTAATAAACGAGACAGGTATAGACGTAATCCTATCATTGAGCAGACGTAATCAAATTATTGGGCAAGGTATTTTATCTCAATATTCCTCAGACACGCTAGCCAATAATTATATATCCTTTATCAATTCCCCCTTTGAACTTACATGTGCAGCGTTATCACATATCACCTGGTCCTGATATCATTCCTCATCTGTTAGATACGATATCACATAATTTTTATCTGCACCGTGGAATATCCCAAGTAATTACGTAACATCACGAAAATAATTTTGTATAGCAATACTGAAAATTAATCCTGACTTTCTATAACACAAGTAAACTTCATTTATTTTACATTGATTGCGAAACAAGTTATTTGACTTATACAAATCACTTTCAACGGCCCAGAAGTAAACTTAAGAGGGGTCTTAGAATAGGTCAGGAAACCGGAGTACCGGTAAAAAACCCATGTGCATGATTTTTTTATGGCTGGGTAAGAGTCCAAGAGGAATTCATTCATCTCTTTGCCATTGATTGCCTTTTTTATAGTGTAATCTCACCGAAGCAATGTCTTGCTGAATGTCAAAAACGTCGACATTCAGCAGGACAATAATATTTTAAACATGCAGAATATGGCACTTACCTAATTTGGAGATCCCAGCAATCAACAGGAACACAGCAATAGTGAGTGGTTGTTCCACATATTCAAAATGTATACTGGCCACGTGTATTCCGGAGGAGTGGCCATCATCATGGTGACCGTCTGCGGCATCACTACCGTTGTCATGGTTACTAGAATAATTTTCACCTGTAATCCCGTTGCCATGAGAATCCGCGGACGGAACATGAACACTGGCGAATGTTGACAGGACACATAAAGAACACATTAAAACATACGGAAATATCCTCATCGTTTCCATCATTATTTATACTCGTAGGAATCTGGTGATATCTTCTTTAAAATTTTCGCGTATGTGGTAAAAACTAGACTTCCATTTTATAAAACAGAAACTGCAATAAATTCCGTTCCAGACTGAATCTTCAGATTTTCTTATTTTTGCTATAAATTTTTCTATATCTATCCACAAATCCACTTTATATAATTGTACAGGGAATGTAATGTGGCAGGTAGATCCATCTGGGAATAGAAAGGCTCGCTGAACGCAAAATTTCCAAAATATTTAGAAATGAAATTTCAATCGAAACTGTTGTATCATGGAAATAATTCCCAAAGCAGGAGCTGAAAAGAATATTTTCAAAATATTTATAATCTTTCCAGTTTTATGAAAATTTAATTGAAACTGTTGCATCCTAGAAATACTTCCCAAAGATAGAGTTTTTCCATTAGCACATCAGCTACTGTAGATCTATAGAATGGACAAGAATTTTCTCTGAAGCAGTCTGCGTACTAACATAGCATATATCATCTTCTTTCTGTAGAAACTCAAGCTAAACTTTGAGTATGTGTTAATTAAGCAGACATCCTCTTTGCATCAATTGGGCTTTCCATCGGCTCTGTATCAATAAATCACAGAAATCTGTTAATGTCCACTCTGTAATCCTTTATCTCGTATAATCTGAAACAGAAAAAAAAAATTAAATCAAAGCAAACAGGAAATTTTTGATTGTGCACATGTCAAAGAAATAAATTATAATTTTTTTTACTTTGTTGCTAAAGATTTTCGTTTTCAACCATTTTTCTTTTGATAATAAAAATGTCAAAATGAGGATTCCTAATTTCATTTTATTTTTAAGCTGTGTGTTCTCCATCAAACTTTCCAGAGTAGAGTATTTGCCATACCAATTTTAACTAACCTATTCACCCCTATAGATACAAGTGAGCTTTTCTGATTCAAAGGCCGAAACAGTTTATGATGAATTTTCAGGGGTGAATCAGTCAAGATATCTTTGAAGAGTGAAAAAATAATTTCCTAAAATCTTTCTTCAAAATCAATTTCTTGCTTTTGATTAAAACAAAAAGTGTCACCTTCATATTCTGTAATTTCAAAGTTTTAAAGTTTGAATATGCATTTGCCTAATGACTTATTGTCTCAAAATAATAAACTATTGAAGGCTGAAATTCCAAACTGCCTGAAATGAAATAGTCATTAAACGAAAATATAATAGGACGACCCCCCCTAAACTAGAACTGTTGTCTAGGAATGATCAAAGCAACATTAAATATAAGGTACATATTTCTTATAGGAGGAGAGAAAATGTGGCAACGAACTTATTCGAGCCTGGGACCTCCGAATACTAGCCTTATGCTCTACCTATTAGCTACCTGGTCACCGATGATCAACGCAGTCCAATCCTGCTTAATTCCTCCCATTTGACTTCAACATTTATGTCCTTGAAGACATCCGAGACCCTTTTACCACCACAATAGATATTTAGTTGGGCACCAAATTTTAGACAGAAGAGAGGAGACAATTTAGCAGCCAGACTAGGATTTGAACCCAGCACCTCTGAATAATAGCCAGATGATCTACCAATTAAGCTACCTTGTCATCAATGAGGAACCCAGTTCAATCCCACTACACTCCTCCCTCCTTTTTCAAACTATTTGCCCTAAAAGACATAAGAGACGCTTAAACCGCTACCGTGGGTATTTACTTAGGTGTTAAACTTTTAACAGGAGAGAAAATGCAGCAGCTAGACCTGGCTTCAAATCAGGATCTCCTGACACTAGCCGGTGCTGTACTGATTGAGCTATTAGGTCACCAATCATGGACCCAGTCCAAACCTGCTACACTCCTGCCTTTCTCAAAATCTTCACCCTAAAAGACATAAAAGATCCACACCACCACCGTGGGTAAAATTTCTGACCCATTCAGACAGGCTTCTCCAGTTGAGTTATTTAAGAACCAGCAAAGTGTAGCTGTCAAGATATCATCAATTACAAAGAGAAAGTGTAAAAGACGGGAGTATAAAATATTGATGTGGTACCAGATCATGCTGACTGGAATTTCTATTCAATTTGTTAGAATGGTATATACATTTTAATCTCCTTTACACTGGTGGGAATTCCCTACCAATCCATATTTTCAATCTCACAGTTCAAACTTCATACATAATAAAAATCTAACTTGTTGCACTACATATCAAACTTGGAATATATCTTATTCTATCTTTTGTGATTATCAATCTCCAGCAATTGAAATCATTTCAAGTTATAGGCATTTAGGAATCTGACATTGTTGACATTGTTAGCTTAAAACTCTAATTGAGATATAAATTTTCAGTCATATTTCGTATAAAAGTTAAACATATTTGCACTCAAATGAACCACGTTTGTATGGGTATTAAGAATTTTAACACATTAATAAAAATTACGGAATGCTATTATAGAATTCATAAAAAAACCCAGATTAAATTTTTGGTTAAGATGACAATACTTACAGCTTCATTGTTTTGGACCACAAACATCGACAACCCTTGCTAATCTATTTCACTTACACTTTCATGATTGACTTTTCACAAAACTCTGAACTCTTCTGACATACAATTCGCCTACCCTATGTAGTATACCAATGTATAATTTAAATCTGTATTTTCTCACATACCCTATGTATTATATACCAATGTATAATTTAAATCTGTAAATTCATAATCTTAATACCTATACTTTTATATACCTTTAGGGTCAGAGACCTCTCTAACCTTCATTAGAATGAAAAGCTTTAATCATTGAACTACTGCGTCAAGATTACCACTGGTTCACCAGTGTTCGTAAGTAATAATTTCTATTAGACTTGTAAAAACAATTAGTCTAATACTACTCTATCTGCTGTAATTAGCGGCCAGTGAATTTAAAAATAAGGGGGAGCACTTGTTAGGGAACCAAAATATAAGTTGTGGACAAAAAACATTAAAAAGCAAGCAAATTCCTGGAATTTATATCAGTCTGTGACGCTATTTTTTTCACCGCTAGTCATTTGGACTTGTAAACCCCAAAATTTTACTAGAGTGACTATTTAATCACTAGTCCAAATTAAATATACATCCGTTTTGCTTCAGTTCTTAAAATTCAGTCATGATCTGTGTACATTTTTTTACCCAAATTGCAGTCTGGATGTTTTAGTGAACACAAATTCTCACAAAATGCTGATCCGGACTGAAATAATATCATAAAGAATGCACTCAACATGTGTTGAATAAATGCAATTGACCATGGCTCTTGTAAATAAATTAACGATATTAATCTAATTGGGAGCCACTAGTCCAATCGGACTAGTTCATTACAATTGGCACTAGTCCGGTCCGGCTGTAAAATTACTAGTCATGGGCATCGGACTAGTGCTTTAAGTTGCAGACTGTTATTTCCCCTGCTTTTGTAAAGGGCCATAACTCAGCCAAATAGGGTCCAATGAAAGTCCCAATCGAATTTGGCCAAGGCTCCGAAACATTTAACCATGTTACCAAGTGCGAGAAAATTCTATAATATTTGCAAGGGTTATTGGGTTGAGGAATACATAACTTCAACCCCTTCTCCAGAAGAGGAAATGGTCAAATATAAAAGAAAGGTACTTATTATAGGTGTCTATAAGGTAAATGTTCACAATGCCTCTGTGACTTTCATCTTATTAACCCACACTATTTGTCTCCATTACAGAATACAATAAAACCTGTCTTAGTGACCACTTCTGTATAAAGACAAATTGTCCAGGATCCCAAATGACTGATTTTAACACATTTTAACCTGTATATACAGACCATCAGGCCAGAACGACCATTTTCCCTTTGTCCCTTTGGTGATCTTCATAGACAGATTTGACTATTGATATTTTTCATGAGTGCCTCTGATACCTCTTCTTAGACGTCAATAGCTAGCTGATGTCAGTTAATACATGGGTTTCGAGATCCTAAATCAATGTTTACAGTATTTCAAGCTGTCAATACTTTTGTCAGTACAGCTTACTCAATCATTAATTATCAAGATTCATCAGAATCAACACCTGTTAAAATGATAATGTAATAATTGACCTTATTCAGAGGAATGAGCAATAATCAAGTAATTCTGTAACGAGGATGTCGCTCTTAATGAGGATGTAGCTGTTAATTGGAACTCCATATACCATAGCGATCAATATGCCAAAAATTAGGACTAACACTTGTACATATAGATAGCTGCACTCCTGATTATGAAATCCAAATGGATTTCTCTTTAAAACTTTCTCTGAATAGCTCCATTCTGACATTAAGTGGCAATCATTTTGTCAACTTGTATTTCCTTTAAAACTCTTTAGTTCTCTAATTATATAATGAGTTTGAAGGCTTCATTAAAGTGAATATTCAGGCAAAGACCGACTAAAGTCGGTAAAAATGGTGAAAATATATTCAGTATTATTTCTTATGAAATAGAAAAATTACATTTTTTTGGTCAAAATTGCTCTGCAAGCAAAAAGGTAATTTGTATTATAGGAATTCTAACATGTCCTCCTGGCTGGCAATGTCCATGTTGACATTTCCAGGCAGCCTCGCTTTCAAAAAGTTATTTTTAGAAATGTGCTAAATTTACAGAGACTTGTGCATATTTTCAATGGTTAAAACTGGACAATATATGTAGAAGTGGACCGTAGTTTTGATATGTAAGGACTTTTGGAAGACCAATGAACGCATTTAAACTGGTTTTCTTTGCCTGACAATTCACCTTGATTTTGAAATTCCTCTGTACTTTTTTTAATTACTTTGGTTTAGTGTTGGTTTGGTTAGCTTAACCTCCTCTTAACAGCCAGGTTCATGTAAGGATGTGCCAGGTTTGTTGGTGGAGGAATGCCATAGTACATGGAGAAAAACCACCAACCAGCGGTCAGTACCTGGCAACTGGAATTTAAACAAGTGACCCAGAGATAGAGGGCTTATGGTAAAATGTCAGGACATTTTAACCAATTAGACATTTTAGTTTAATGAAAAAGCCACAGCACAGGAACATGGCACAAATTTTCAACATTATTTATAATGTTGGTTGAAAAATTGTGCCAGGTCCCTGTGAGCTACAGTAGGGGGATTTCACCATCAAAGTCAGAAGAGAACACAACAGCTAGACTCTCAGATTTATGTTCCAGTTTTTAATTACAGTTTAGTGCTTTTCATCTATATGTTACTGAAATTGAATTCGGTAAAACTAATATTAATCCAATTTCAATACCATTTACCAGAAAGTAATATTTAATTAAGTTTATGATGAAATCTGATTAAATTCTTATCAAATTATCAATTATGTCAAGTCTATACTTCAAAATTTTCGGATTAATTTGAAATAGTTGTCTCCTTACAGAAAATTTAACTACCGTTTTGGACCAAGTAAGTTCTTAAAAATTGAAACAAATAAAGAAGCGCTCGATAGAACCTAAATTGAGCTAAGATTTTACAAAATTATTTCAGAGAAAGCAATTCATCAATATGCAAAAGAAATGAAATAGAGAAACCCTCACAGTTTTCATACATGTAATTGCAGTCTACATTTAAATTTGTGGTAGTGATAATGAGGCCTTCAAATGGGCAGGAAGCTTATCAAGACAGGGGTGTGTATTGGGTCAAATATGGTATATGTGCTATATCATTGTTTTATGACAATAAGAAAACATATCTTGGCATCAGTCAAAGACTATTTTAGCCATCTCCAAAAGTTGAATCCCAGTGAAGCATAAACCCATAAAATCAGATGATATTTTATCTGTCTCAAATCTGGTCAGAATTAATTGATTCACCCCTGAAGACATATTTAGACCCTTCTAAATCAAAGACTAGACCAGTCCATTATGAAATTTCAGGGGTGAATGAGTTAAACACATAAATTGTTCCTTCAAATGTTAAGCATAACCTTAGCATCAACTTGATGATTATGTTCTTCACACTCAAAACGATAAATTTACGTTTTCATAAAATAATCAATACCTAACCTGGCTGTCCATTAACATCTGACGATAAAAATATTCTGAAACGAAAATGTCCATCATCATGGACTTCTGCACACTTTTGACCAAACACATATACATATCACAGACCAAACACATATACATATCACAGCATTAACACAAGAAAATCAATTCTGTTCTACCTGTAATAGGCAGGTAAATACTTACCTGGCTGTACATTTCCATCCCAAACCTATAGTCATGCTGATTCCAGATATTATATATATACACATATCTCCACTAAACCAGATACCTTCAATACTTATTTACAATGCTTACATGGAGAATCTAGCCAGCTTCCATTCCATTGCGTAAATCCACTTAATATTGCTTACACTAGAAAAGACCACATCCTCATTTCAGGATCATTATAAATAAACAATTGCAGTTGTACAGATGTATAATTGTAGAGATTTGTTTACATGAAACTCTCCATCTTTTGATTTAAATCCTTATAGAAATAAACTAATTTACGATTACTTGGTTTGCTAGCCTTTTCATCAGGATCTGTCCAAAGAGATTTTTATAATTGCAGCACCATGAGTGAGTGTTCACATAAATCCTTTCCTGTAACCAATTCTTTCACACGAATCCTTATAAATAAATCATTTGCACAGAGGTGCAGTTGTGGAAAATTTCACTATGTAGAATTTCCCCTATGGACCCATTAAACTTAATTTTAGCCGTACAGATGTGTAATTGTTGGTTTTCACCTGAAGTTCCTCCGGTAACCATGTGTTTCCTCTAACATCACTTCCGTATGCTACACCACACGTGCTGATGTGGGAATTAATGTAAGCACACTGTGTACATCACCGATATGTTACAAGTACACAAAAACATCTCTACCATAGGTATTCCCATTCTATTCAGTCTTGTTTACTGTGTCCAGTGATGTCCAGACTATCCATTCTACAAGTTACTGGTCAAGTGTAATCATCCTTTTGGGTAAGCTGACCTTGAAAGCATCAGTGAGTGGAGTACAAAAATAGCCCTACTGGTACCATATATTAGTCCTAATGGTACCCAATACCAGTCCTATTGGTACCCAATACCAGCCCAGCTGGTGCTAAATTAGCCCTGCTGGTACCTAACTAGCCCTGTTGAAAGTTTAACACAAGCAATTGTGGTATATTACAAGTCCTGCTGGTAACTTTCATTAGTGTCATTGTCGTTTTTGTTTTGATAATGTACTTACCATACAGTCATACTTGGACCTTACAATTACAGTAGGTATATGGTGAATATACCTAGGGTTACTTTAACTAGAATTTGGTTAGTCTTAATTAGTCATTAGCAGCCTATCAACATCAAGGGTCATTTAAGGACAAGCAGTTTTGTTGGTGGAGATAAGTCAGAGTACCCGGGGAAAACCTCTGACCAGCAGTCAGTACCTGGCAACTGTCCCAAATGGGATTCGAACTCCCAACCCAGAGGGGAAATATTTGTGGTGGTTTGTTGGCCACTGCGGCCCCTAATGTTACCTTAAGAAAGCCGTAGTATTCTAGACATGTCTCAATTAATGTAATCTGCATTAGTGGCTTACATACCCCAGCAACATCTCATAAATATGCCAGAGAAGTACTTTACATATCTCAGTAGCAACTTGACCCCTGTCCATTTCATACCTAGCATGTTCCTGTGGCACCGAAGAAGCCCTAGAAATACTATCCATGCCCCTGTGATAGCTTACAAACCTTAAAGGTATGCTCCATGCCCCAGTAATGATAACAAGACAAAGAGGTAACCCCATGCCCCTGTGATAACTTACAAGCCCTAGAGGTATCCTCCATGCCCCTGTGATAATTACAACCCCTAGAGGTACTTTCCATGCCCCTGTGATAACTCACAAGCCCTAGAGGTACTTTCCATGCCCCCATGATAAATACAACCCCTAGAGGTACTTTCCATGCCCCTGTGATAACTTACAAGCCCTAGGAGGTATCTTTCCATGCCCCCATGTGATAACTTACAAGCCCTAGAGGTATCCTCCATGCCCCTGTGATAATTACAACCCTAGAGGTATCCTCCATGCCCCTGTAATAACTTACAAGCCCTAGAGGTATCCTCCATGCCCCTGCGATAAATACAACCCCTAGAGGTACTTTCCATGCCCCTGTAATAACTTACAAGCCCTGGAGGTGCTTTCCATGCCCCATGATAACTTACAAGCCCTAGAGGTATCCTCCATGCCCCTGCGATAAATACAACCCTAGAGGTACTTTCCATGCCCCTGTAATAACTTACAAGCCCTGAGTGCTTTCCATGCCCCCTGTGATAACTTACAAGCCCTAGAGGTACCCTCCATGCCCCTGTGATAAATTACAAGCCCTTAGAGAACTTTCAATTCCCTTTCAGTGTCCCCAATATGACTCAGCATCTAACCATTGAAGTCCAGCAATACAAACTCCATGCTAACCAAAAAGCCTTCATAACCACTATATTGGTACCTTTAAGGTCCTTGTATTAATTTTTAAGCCCAAGGAGAACTTAACATGCCCTAGATGTATCCACAATGCCCCTGTGATAACTTACATACTGTATTGCTGTCCCTTACATAACCCAGCATCTAACCATTAAAGTCCTTTGATCCAGGTCCTAGTGCTACCCAATAAGCCTTATCTCTCTATTAATACCATATTAGCCCCCCTGTGATAACTTTCAAGCCCTAGTAGAACTTAACATGTCCTACATGTACCCTCCATGCCCCTGTGATAACTTTCAAGCCCTAGGAGAACTTAACATGTCCTAGATGTATCTTCCATGCCCCTGTGACAATTTACATGCCCTACTGATGTATCCTCACATGACCCATCATCTAACCATTGAAGTCCAATGCCTCATCACTCTATTAGTACCCTTTAAGCCTCCTATAATAACCTACAAGCCCTGTGAAAAATTTACAAGCCCTGTCCCTAACATGACCCAACTATTGAAGTCCAATGGTACCCTACAAGCCTTCTATAATAGCCTACAAGCCCTGGGAGAACTTGACTAGTACCCTATAACCCCCCATAATAACCTACAAGCCCTGTGAAAACTTTACAAGCCCTATGTCCCTAACATGACCCAACTATTGAAGTCCAATGGTACCCTACAAGCCTTCTATAATAGCCTACAAGCCCTGGGAGAACTTGACTAGTACCCTATAACCCCCCATAATAACCTACAAGCCCTGTGAAAACTTTACAAGCCCTATGTCCCTAACATGACCCAACTATTATAGTCCAATGGTACCCTACAAGCCTTCTATAATAGCCTACAAGCCCTGGGAGAACTTGACTAGTACCCTATAAGCCCCCCATAATAACCTACAAGCCCTGTGAGAACTTTGCAAGCCCTATGTCCCTAACATGACCTAACTACTGAAGTCCAGTGACAGAAGCCCCAATGCTACCCACTAAGCCTCACCAATGTAGTATTACATGGTCCAGCCCAGTGGCCAGTACTATATCAGCCTGGCACCTACCTGTCAGCCTCGCCTGTATCATTAGCTGTGTCTTGTAAACCTCACTGCTGTAGTACCATACACACCAGAGTCTGTCTGTGGAGTATGAGAGCTGGCACAAGAGAGAGAGTGCTCCTACAACACTACAGGTCTACCATGGTAAAATGTTGAGAGACTATACACCATCAGTCAATTTGATGGGCAGGTATAGCTAAAACATTGTAATGTTTAGCGGCCTGGCCCAACACAACAGGACTGTTAGTGTAATCAAGTAAATCTGACCCATTGGAGCCATTCCTAGAATAACATTTCTTTATACATCAGAGCCGCATAGAATATATATATATCAGGAAACATTTTTGGGTTTTATTTGTTTGACGTCCTATTAACAGCCAGGGTCATGTAAGTATGTGCCAAGTTTAAATGGTGGAGGAAAACCCTGAGTACCCGGAGAAAAATCACCGGGGTCACTAGGGGTCAGTATCTGACAACTGCTCCACATGGAATTCGAGCTCACAACTCACAGAATTGGAGGACTTGTGGTAATATGTCGGGATATACCACACGGCCACAGCAACCACTAAGTGTGTTATAACATTAACCATAGTAACAAGAGTAGGTTCACATTATACATATACATGTACATGTCCTCTGGACCTCTTACATTAAATTTTACTTCGGACAATTTTTAATGTCCTACATTAACAGCCAGGGTCATTTAAGGACATGCTAAGGTTTTTGTTGGTGGAGGAAACCCATAGACTGACCACAGTGTCAATTTGCACTCTATCCTTAGAGCTAGCGATCAATACCAAACAACTGCCCCACATGGGATTCATACTT
This sequence comes from Argopecten irradians, assembly GCF_041381155.1. NCBI lineage: Eukaryota > Metazoa > Mollusca > Bivalvia > Pectinida > Pectinidae > Argopecten > Argopecten irradians. The sequence continues at coordinate 34,803,175 of NC_091147.1, read as the reverse complement.
GAAACCCTGGGTGATAATATGTCGGGACATCTTGTTAACCATACAACACCTTAGCCCCCTTACGTTGTCAAGCTTAGTATCAAAACCTACAGTGTGTCCATAGAATATAAATTATTAAGTATGGTCATCTTAACAAATAACTATATACATTAGTTGTTAAGCTGACTGTTCATGAAAAAAAATTGAACATTATCGCCCAAACAAATCATTTATGCTATGTATCGATGGAAAAAATAAAAACATCTTCATAAAAACATTCTTACCTCAATAATAAAAGATATAATTGAAAATTCTTTAATTAATTTCTAAAATCTTTTACAAATTATTTGAAAAAGTTTATGTAAAATGTACAATTGCATCTTGGTAACTATCATTTGGTAAAGTTTTGTCAAAGAATTAATACAAATGTGGTAACATTACACAGTACTTTATTTGAATTAGGATTCATTATTTCTATTGTAAAGTTATGTAATATCAGTCAATTTTAAACTGAAAGCGCTTTGTAATCCATAAAAATTCCAAAGACATATCACCTCAACCATATTTGGGAAGATTTAAATTCTTCCGATGCTACAATGGTCAAAATTGAAAAGAAAATACAAAATGCCTTCCTTACCTTTCGTTAGGATTAGCCCCGATCTCTAGTCAAATTCCAAAGCTGTTGTAAGTTCAACATTTTTTAAAAACGGTTTCAGTTTCCACATATTGGACATTTGTCCTAAATATCTACCTGTTAATGTTTTAGTATCAGGAAGTCAAATGTCACGTTGGCAGTTAAAAAACATTTTCACAGGACAAGTTATTGTGACAGAGGCGACAAATCAACTATATAAATGATCGGTATGCTATAAACAAATTGGACTTTACCATAATATACTACAATAAGCTGTCTCAGGCTTTAAACCTTTGTTATATCACATAAGCCCCAGGTATGGCGGACATCCAAAATTTATTTATAAACAATATGTATAGGTACATTAAAATAACAGTCGATGCCTATATGAACTCATACTGAACTCAACATTTCAGAAATATTTTCATGTGATAAATCCAAACAAAATTTTAACAAAATATTTGGAATAAACTTATCATTACTGTGTATTAATTAATATCATTTATTTTCTGAACTCTTTTTAAAGAAGTTTTAATTAATATCTTACGATAAATAAATAAGAAAATAAATACTCATTTTGCTACATATGAAATTTTATTTCCTATGTGTTGAAAAGTAATGTTATCCACAAATCCAACTTCACACGAAAAATTGAACAGGTACGATGGCACTTGTAATATATATATACATAAATCCAATACACAAAGATCAAATTCAATCAACCGTGAATGACCTCTGACCCCCTGCTTATGCATGTAAAATTCTATTGTACAAATACAGGAGTTCCAGAACAACACTTCAGCACTTAACACCCGCACTGATTTTATCAATTGAAACAATTTAAATTTCAAAATGGATTTTTTTGCACGCCAGCCATTGTAAACAAATCAATCACCGACAGAATCGTATCGGGACACAAAATTCTTTTGATACACAGCTATTTAACATGCCTGATTAAGGATTTAAACTTCAGATACAGATTACATATCGATTTAAAATCTTTTAATTTTAATTGTATCAATAAATGTACATAAATTTACACTGATAATCAATTGGATACAATTTATTGAAAAAGTTAGAATTTCCAAAGTGACATATGTTCGGGGTCGGAAATCGTCTCCAATATTACAACGACACAACTTCGCTGCAGTTTTATACTACATATTCCCACGACTCCTGGGTCACATTATTTTGACATTTATTTGCAAAATATTTCAGTAACAAAATGACAAACAAAAAGAAGAGGCCCATGGGGAGGATTGGGCTTTACCAGTTACAGTTAAACATGCCTTCACGACCACCTCTGTATAAAGACCACCTGCTTAATAAAACTACTGTTACAGGGTCCCAAATGGTTAATTTCAACACAATTTCACCTGTGTATAAAAACCACCCAGCTAAAAGACCATTTTTTATTGGCCACTTTTTGTGATCTTTATAGACGGGTTTGAGTGCACTTTTTTACCATTTATAAGAGAACTTTATTGGCATTACTAGTTCTTCAATCCAACATCAATTTATTATTGAAATAAAATTTTCTTGAAAATTAAAACAGTCACTTGAAAACTTGCATTCACACTAATAATTGATGCTTTTGTTAGAGAATTTATTTTGATTGACTATCTTAGAGATGATCAATGTTGTAAATCAATTAAGTTTTTGCCTGTTGTGTTTGATATATCGCATCATTGTTCATTAGATGTAAATGTTAATTAATTTAACATCCAAAACATTGATGAAAACTCTGGGATTAATGCCACTTTTTTATACTAGGATGATTCTATTGCAAGTACAACTTCAATACACTGTAGTACCACTTAGCTTTAAGAGAAACAAGATCCAACTTACAGAATCACCTCCTTTGGTTAATTAATGGATAAAAAAATGTGTAAAATCTCGTTAACTCTAAGCCAAATCATGTTTACAAACAGTATAATTGATATTCAGCTAAGAAAAAGATTTGTTAGCTTAACAAATAAAATATGAAACTTTAAAGTAGTTATTTTCAAACACACACATGCACTATTGATGTATATATTATAAAGCAATACTTTTAACTTCAACTTTTCTCAAGTATTTATTTCCAATATTTCATATGAAGTATACCATATCTGTAATCTTTAATCTTATTTTGTTAAGCTGAGTGTGACTATGCTTGATAAAAGTTGAACTTTGTAAAGAATGATTAGCAAGAACTGTTATAGTAATTTCCCAGGTGGCCACCTCTCTCTTCGTCTGTCTGTGTATTCTGATGTTCATACAAGATTAATGCATGTTACAAATAACATACAAAACATATACATGAACAAGAGTTTATAGCTAAAAATTGTCTAGTCAGGTTAAAATGGTTTCCTCCGTTACTTCCAAAAGATATTCTGTGATTTCTATAGGGAAATGACAACTCTTTCTCCAATACTTGACAGGGTTATCCTGCGGTAGCTAGGGAAAAGACAACTCTGTCATTTACCAGGGTAGGAAAAAGTAGCTACATTTACTAGGTAATGACAAAATGTCATCAATATATGCGATGACGACGCTAATTTCGATGCATTGTGACACCCTTCTGATGACAGAGCTATGTAAATATATCTTAATGACTGAATTTTCATCATTTTTTGTTAAAGTAATGAGAGAAAAATAATCAAAGATGTGTCGGTAAAGTGGACAGGGATGTATTCATTATGATTTACTAAACAAACTAATTATCAGTTATGATAGGTTTAAGGTTTGATCTAAGTTTAAATGTCCTATTAACAGTCAGGGTTATGTAAGGATGTGTAAGGTTTGTTGGTGGAGGAAAGCCGGAGTACCCGGAGAAAAACCACTGACCAGTAGTCAGTACCTGGCAACTGCCCCATCAGAGATGGAGGACTTGTGGTAATTTGTCAAGACATCATAATCACTCGGCCACCGCGGCTCCAATTATAATAAGTAAAGTCTGAAATCTTGGTCAGTTACGATACAACTTAAGCCTTCTAGAATAGATCAGGGGGGACAACTGATTATGAATAAGCTCTTAATAATGATCAATAATGATGAATGGAGTCTGGACAGCATCTGCTTGGTCACTAAAGAAATCTCTGGTCAGTGGTCAATGGGCTGTACTTGTCATCTGGCCTTCATCACATATAACATTCCATACCATATAGGTATATTCTATGTAATATTTTATACTAAAGCTTTTGAGCTATCTTGTAAACTTTATGTGATATTTAATATATTTTCTTTGATACTATTATTTAGCTAACACTATAAGTTAATTTCTGATGGAGATGAGAGATCTAAGCTTATAATTTTCTTGATTGAAATATCTTTTGTAATTAAATGCTAAACAAGATTGAAGCTACAAAGACATTCTTCGATATCTTTTTTATTATGATTTTTCAGGGCAAATCTTAAAGATGTTACACTGCTGACAAATGGTATTTTTTTGTATTTACTCTATGAAATAAGGTGCAGATAAATTAGTATTTTTGTCTGTTAAAAAAGTTACTTTACACCACTACCATGATGAGTAAAGTTTTATGCTCTGTCGGCGATGGAGCATCTTTAAAATATACTGTATTCAACCAAATAAGTGCCGAGTCCCTATAAGCGCCACTCTCCCTTTTGAGGCCTCAATTTTAATTGCTCAGGCATTAATAAAGACCAAAACTGTACAGGTTTGCAATTATTTTGTCTTATCAAACACCTTTATATTTTGGCCAGTTTTTAAACACCCTTTTTTTTTAGTGCTATCTAATATAAGTATCATATGTTTAAAACACATTTTTTCTATTGAAAGAATTCTTTCTGTGGTGTACAGTAAAACTTGTCTGAGGGACTACCTCTGTATAAGGACCACCTGCTTAATAAGACCACTTTTCTAGGCTCCCAAATAACCAATTTCAACACAATTCAACCTGTGTATAAAGACCCCTTGTCTATAATTTAAAGACCACACAAGGGGCAGAAGAAAAACGGTCTTTATAGCCAGGTGGTCTTTATACACAGGTCAAATTGTGTAGAATTGGTCATTTGAAGCCTCGGAAAAGTGGTCTTATTAAGCAGGTGGTCTTTAAACAGAGGTGGTCCCTAAGACAGGTTTTTCTGTATTAAGTTTATGGCATTGGTTCATTTTTTTAATCTAGAGCTTACACTTGATTTTTATCATTGCTACAGAGAATTTTTTGTGTTCTCTTCCATTCATATTAACATTCCCTATGAATTCATTTATAAATTACATCCTGCATGCTATTGCTTCATAAAAAACACATTAAGTGGTTTTTTTCTTTACACTACAAAAATGATTTGTCTAAAAACCAAGAAGAAAATCAATATTTATCAACGTTTATGGAAATATATTTTTCAATTGGTTCTACAGAGAATTTAGAAAAGGACAAGTTTGTGTGAACATAGCTCTAGATCCGGTTAGAATGTATTGTGTAATTTGGAATTTTTAATTTTCGTTTTATTCTCAAACCACAGGGACTTGTGTGTAAAAGAAATTTTGTTGGGATATATCATTTATTTAGCTATATCCATTCACAATGGCGGCCATCCTCGATACTCCAGGGGTTCTGATCACTTACGATATCTATACCCACACAGTCTTCCACAATGTAGAAATTGTAAGTGATTGGACCCCTGGAGTATCAAGGAATTACTGGCGGTATGCTTCTGTCAAGTTTCAATACTCCACAGATATTTTTTTTTTCAATTTTTTTTTTTTTTTTTTTTTTTGGGGGGGGGGGGGGGGTTAATTTTCATTAAATTGCTATGATCATGAATTTTTGATATGTTATATATTTCAAAAATTGAAGGGCAAATGCCAATGATCCGGTGACACAAATTTCATAAGGATCCAAACTGACTCAAATAAATTTACAGCTAAAACCTGACTTAGCAATCACCTCTGTATAAATACCACCTGATTAATAAGACCAATTTTCTAGGGTCTCAAATGACCATAAATTTTAACACAATTTGACCTGTGTATAAAGACCATCCAGCCATTTTTCCTCTGTCCCTTGTGTGGTCAAATAATTCAAGGTCAAGGTCAATGTCAAGGTTGTTGGTCTATACAATTGTAGGTCAACTATTATCTTCAAAATCTACAAAGCACATATCAAATATATCTACTGTACATGTGTACATAGAAATTAAATCTCACAATTTTTTTCATAGCAATAGATTAAAAATCAAATATTGGCATTTGGAACCATTTTTTCTCCCTACCTTTTCCTTCCGTTCTTCTTTGCTTATCATCTACATAGATCTGCATTTTCTTGCATTCCTGGTATGTTTTCACTGTCAAAAGGGAGAGAACACCGAATTTTAACCAGCATGGAAAAGTTATCAAACACACGATTTTTTATAAATAAGTTTATTAAATAAGCAAATTCCACATTTCATTGTAAATATTTGTAAACTCTTGGATCTATTGATATCACTGACACACATTTTTGGCAAAATCGCAAATTTGAAGGTTTTGCATGTATTACTAGTATTACTAGTATTAAAGTTTGTTTCGATCTGGTCTGAAATAGTCAGCTAAACCTGCCTATATTATTAGGTTTTTGGTTGTTTTTTTTAATTTGTGTCTAATAAAAAAGCCTAATAATATTGTTTGTTTGTTTGTTTGATTTATTAACGTCCTATTAACAGCTATGGTCATGTAAGGACGGCCTCCCATGTATGCGGTGTGTTGCGTGTATGTTGTGCGAGGTGAGTGTACTGGGAGACTGCGGTATGTTCGTGTTGTGTCTTTTATAGTGCTATAACACTGAAGCATGCCGCCGAAGACACCAAGCAACACACCCCAACCTCTCACATTATACTGACAACGGGCGAACCAGTCGTCCCACTCCCTTTTTGCTGAGCGCTAAGCAGGAGCAGAAACTACCACTTTTATAGACTTTGGTGTGTCTCGGCCAGGGGACAGAGCCTTCCTCACAGGGGCGAACGCTCAACTCAAGGCCAAAAGTGAGGCGGTGCCAAGGGAGGCATTAGGAAAGATAAAGTCAGTTAGGAAGAAGAGAAAAGATAAGATCCTAAATTTAGTCGCCTTTTACGATCATGCAATAGGGGCAGCAGGTACAATTCTAACGCCCTACCTGCAGGGCCAATAAAAAGCACATTTTAGCACTATACGTCTTGATCAGGTGGTTTATTTTTAAAACGTATTTGGTGATAATTTTTTAGAATTCAAAGAAAACATTAAAATTAATAAGTGTTTCTCCATAGTACGTACTCGTCATAGAAGCTGTTGTATTCATTTAGGTCTGTTGCACTCGCATATCCAGGATTTTTGCATGCGCATCAATCGAAAGGTCATCGTGAACAAGGTCAAGCAAGTCTCGGAATATTTTTGGCGGGAAACGTATAGGCTACGTATATAACGAATCGGAATTCAACAGCTAAAAAATAAATAATTCAAAAATATCAATGACCAAGATTAATGCACTGAACTTGACAAACAGATAGGGAAGAAAGACAAAATTTAATTGTGTCGGAAATTTTGATATTAAACGGATGCTGTAGGGTGGGGGTGGGGTATTGGTTTTTGACTCTTGACTTTCTTGCATTTTGTATTTTGAAATTTTCGAAAAGTGAGAAAATGATAAACATGTGAAAAATTATTGCGAGATTGATTCCACGGTGAGGTATGTAATCGGTTTCAAAGTAGCGGAGAGGCCTGTATAATTCGAGTAAGATCGTATTTTTATTTCCATGTTGAGTATTATAGGCATATTGTTTTTCAAAGAGAGCTACATTCATACATTCATTTAGCTATTTTGAATAGTGAACATAAAATATTAATAAAAAATACTTTTGGTATGTTTAATACATATAACATATATGCTTTTATTTCAATGATAAGTTATGCATTAGTCAAAATGAATTACTTGAATCATTGAATATCTCTTATTTCCTTTTTACCATTCTTTTATAGAACAGACACCAGGCCAATATGTCGATCTGTCTCTATGACTTGCCTGTAGCACAGCATTTGTTTAATTGTAATTCACATACACGTCTATTGACCAAAGAATTATTCTTTTCCGACAGCTAAATGCATATATAGCACTACCTGTGCATTTAATACCTGTTCATACTCATATATAACGCTCCTGTGTTATTGATTATCATATTCTTCTTTATCTGAATTGCTCCCAACATATTTTTTATGTACAAATGTATCTGTATTTTTTGTTTTCATAACCCTCTGATGCTGAAGAAAAAGGAAAAACTCTCTTCCTCTCACATCTTTCACATTTTCTCTCTCAAACACATCACACTCTTTTCCTCTCACACCTCTCACACTCTCTACTTCTCACACCCTCCAATCTCTCACACTTTCACACCTCTCACACTCTCTTACCTCTCACGCGCTCTTCCTCTCAGATCTCCCCCACTCTTCCTCTCACACTTCTCACACTCACGCAACAATCATATTCACTTTCTCTCACATCTCCCACACTCTCATCCTCTCACACTCTTACACAACTTACTTCCTCTTCCTCTCAACCGCTCTTCCTTTCACACTTTCTTCCTCTCACACCTTTCGCACTTTCTTTCTCTCATACTCTCTTCCTCTCACAGTCTCTTCCTCTCACACCTTTCACATTCATTTCTTCTCACACACTCTCTTCCTCTCAGTCTCTTCTTCTCACTTTTTAACACCTCTCACATTCTTTTTTCTCTCACACTCACACCCCCCTAACATTTTCGTTCTCTCACAACTTTCACATTCTCTCTCCTCTCACAATCTTTTTCATTCACACTTTCACACTTCTCTTTCTCTTACACCTCTCACACTCTACTCCGCTCAAACTCTCACACCTCTCGCACTCTCTTTCTCTCACACCTCTCACATTCTAATGAATTCTCTCACATTTCAATCCTCTCATGCTCACACACTCTCTTTTTATCACACTCTCACACCTCTCACATTCTCTTCCTCAAACTCTCTTACACTCTACCTCTCACGCTCACACTCTCTTTCTTTCCCACCTCTCACAGTGTTCTTCTCATATTGTATTCCTCTTACACCTTTCACACTCTCTTCCTCTTACACTCTTCCTCTCAAACTCTCTCTTCCTTTCAAACTCTCACACTCTCTTTCTCTCAAATCTGGTACACTCTCATCCTCTCACACTTTCTTCCTCTCACACACTCTTCTTCTCATACTCTCTTCCTCTCAAAATCTATTTCTCTCTTCCTCTCACACTTTCTTTCTCTCACACTCCATTTCTCTCCTATTCTCACACCTCTGATACTCCGTTCCGCATAAACTCTAACACCTCTCGCACTCTCTTCCTCTCACAATCTATTCCTCTCACACTTTCACACAAACACACTATCATACTCTGTTTCGCTCATACTCTCACACCTCTCACACAATCTTCTTCTCAAAATCTCTTCCTCTAACCCTTCTCACATTTTCATCCTTTCATACTCACACACCTCTTATCCTCCATCTCTCACACGCTCTTCCTCTCTGATCTCTCATACTCACGCACCACTCATATTCTCTTTCTCTCACACCACTTACATTCTCTTACACTCTGTTCTTGTCACATTTTATTCCTCTCAGACGTCTCACATTCTCTTCATCTCCCTCTCTTCCCACACCTCTCACACTCTTTTCCTCTCGCTTCCTCTCACCACTCTCACATTTTCTTCCTCTCACACTCTCCCTCTCCCATTCACCCTTTGATACTGTCATTTTATTTTGTGTAAAATACATGGGAGGTTACCCTGATTTCACTGTATATGTTATGAGTAAGTTTACCAGACAGAAAGACCAATTATCTTATCTATATATATAATGTTCACATGTTCTCCCTTACCGGTACTTCTATATTGTACTAATCATAGATATATAATCACTGATGGACATGGTTGAACAAACACCTGTAGGATGATGTTTTTTTTTTATTGATTTTCATGAACATGTTATTACACAGAACAAGGAATACAATTCATCACAATACCAATAATATGTCTTACATTACAATTTTGTATATATGCAACAAGTAACAAATGGACATACACATTTACACAAACCCTACAAGACCAACATTTCATCTATCTACAATATGTGAGTCAAGAGACAACTAAATTTCAATGTTTTCTTTTTCAAACAAGGCATGCTATCCTCCCCATCTTATAAGGAATTTTGTATATTCATTTTTAGATTTATACATAACCTTTTCCGCCTCATAATCCTGTAGGATGATGTTAGTGTAGAAAGAACATTCTTCTGTAGCAAGGCAATAAAAGGTAACTGTAATTTTCATTGTATGTTTCGCCGTATTAAACCATTTTGCGAAGCAAAATTTTATAAACTGATGCGGTAGCGCGTTTCCTTTCCATTTTGACCGAATTCAATTTCGTTTACACTTTAAAATTTGATAACATAGGTTTGTGGTGTGTTCGTCATGGTATTCTCCTCTTTAAAGCATATTTAGGTACAGGAATTTGTGGTAGTTTTCTCTCTACAACTAATACACTGAAAAATCACTAAGATGTGTAGTGTGTGTTTGTCTTCACTATTAGTATAAAATATACCTATCACAGGGGACTGTGACATGTTTTTCTCTACAACAAATATCAGAGGGAACCGTACATCAAATTAATGAAGTTATATAGATTTTTTTTCTATGATATTTCTAAATCGTTTGATCGTGTGTGGCACAAGGGACTGAATATTAACAGTAATTTATGGTATATTTGGAAAACTTAAAAAATTGTTAAAACATAATTATGTCCGTATTAAAACGCCGACACGTTTTTGTAGTTAATACTACAGTACAAATGCTGGTGTTCTGCAAGGGTCAGTTTTAGGTCCATTTCTATTTATTCTGTACATGTATATTAAGAATAATCTTGAAAGTCTTTCAAAACTATTTGAGAATGAAAATTCATTACTCTGTTCAGAACTCTCATTTCTAGATACTGACGCCAAAATAAACAAGAGCAAAATTGATGATAAAATTTAGAATGTTCGAAAAACGGAAGCTTTACTCATTTCCAATATACATATGTAGAACATTAAAATGATATTGATCCACAGTTTAATGATGTCGGTGTAGGTTTTTGTTGATAGCCTAAAGCACACTGGAGTTACTCTAATGCTAATTGTAAATGGGTAAATCATATATGTTTTAAGGAGAAGTAAATGTTCTTTGTAAACTGAAATATGTTTTGTTAAATTTTAATCCAAATTTCTGAGATGTTGCCATTATCTGTTGTGAAGTTTGGGATAGGTAACTTACTCTCTGTGACGCAGATAAATTAGGATAAAAAAATACAGCAAAAAAACCTATAAGAATAATAAGTTAAAGGTTTATCATATTTCTCTAGTAGTTTATTCTTATACTCTGAAAGGGATTAGGACCACTTACTAAAAGTCATCAGAGAAAGTCCTGATCGATAGTGTTTTAACCCGACATATAGTATATGTAGAGCATTGTGTTTATACAAATTGTAGTGTTCACTTTTAGTATTAACATTATTTAACCTATAATTATGGGATATATTTATATGCAAAAAATTATAATAGCCTATTTTTAGACGTTTCAGAGAAAATCCATGAGTCTGACAACTTTTCAGTGGCAAAAATGTGTTTTACAGTTTTGAGTTGAAAATTGTAAAAAATTACCTGTGCTTTTCTACAAGTATCTTAATTATTATCATTCTAAGTTTCTGTTTTTTTGTCAATACATACATTTATTTGTCACGATAATAGACAAAAAAAAAAAGAGAAAGTATAACTTGGATGAAATGTACGACTTTATTTTTGTTATTGCATTGTAATATCAGGGGGTGAATTGACAGCGATAGTAACTCCTGGAGAATCAAGGGCGAAGTTGAAAAAAAATGGTTAGTTTCCTACAAAGCAATAGAGGTACATTTTTATAACATATACCTACATATCATATTAAACTTAGAACTTATTTCTGTATCGATTAATGAATAATTTAAATTTCTTGTTTGTTGGGAAGGCGTACTATATATATATATATATATATATATAGTAGGCCAGCACATGTTCGCTTCGCATGTTTGTAATGTTTGCAATTTTAATTACTCATCTTTATCGTCGCAAAGCTTGCTCTAAGAGTCGACCAATGCAAGCGTCTGACTGATCTCCGGCAGATGTAAACATGGCGGCGGCCTGTGCTCCTCCGTTAGTTGTTCCGATGCATTACGTTCCTTCGTTTAAAGGTAAGATAATGCCACGAAAATTACACATACATCTTATTGTGCATAAGCAATAACGATTTGTGGCATTGTTCTGTTTTTACGATTCGCACGTTTTAGTGTAATTTATCCGTGTTTTGATGACAGAGATGGCAGCTGAAAATCAATACCTTTTGCATAAGGTTAATCAATACACGATACTGTAATGTACTGGTACCATCACTCATTTTCTGTCTAACTAGTTAGGCACAAGTTATGTAATGTTATATGAACATAGGACCTGTGCTTTCAATTGTAGAAAAACAGGGAGAAATACAAAGGATTCCTGTCAAGTGCCCCTTACCAAGAATCGAACACCGGTTTCCGTTATGAAAAACTGGAATCTACCGACTGAGATATATTTAACACTCTATGTTCAATCCACATCTACTCAATCTTTTAAACGATTTCCCCTGTTTCTCTTGAGATTTCAATCTCAAACCTCGTCCTGAAATCTCAAACTACCTTTCGTGGAATATACCAATGTGGAACAACAGGAAAAAATACATGATTTCTTTCAAGTGCCCCTTCCTCGGTACTCCAGGGCTTTTAATCACTTACAATCTCTACATCTCTGGACCATCTCATAGTGAACCGAAGGCAGCTCAGGGGAAAAAATCTGAACAGAGAAAGCGACGTCCAACTTCAAAGCCACACAGTGTATCATTATACAGATCTTTTGATGTACATCAAAGGACTAAATAACCTGTTCTGTTCTGTTGCCTGTAGTTTTATCATTAGATAGTCCAGGGGTGTAGATGTCATAAGTGATCGGAACTTCTAGAGTATCGAGGATGCAAGTGCCCCAATGACGAATCAAACATGGGTCTCCGAAGCATATGTTCCATCAGCTGAGTGACAGAGACTGTATTTAACTTTATGTACAAGCTACCCAACCCACACCTTTTAGAGAGAATGCAGCTTGAACAGGTTGAACGCCCATCTCAATGGAGCATCTTTACCTTAAAAGCCATTTTATGTTACACTATCCCTTAAGAATTTTCTGTCTGGTAGCGGAGAATGCACCCTCAGAATTCAGTCCTGTTTGTTTTGTTGATAGTTGATGTCCGATTGCATGAACCGTTGGCTGGAGGGGAGGTAACTCCCATGGACATTGAAATAGAGATGATGGCTCTTTGCTCTCAGTTAGATGTACTGTGCAAGAAGGAACTTCGAGATGTAAGACAATATTATAGAATAAAGTAGTTTATTAATTTTACTAGATCTGTGGATTCATCCACAAAATTTAAAACCTCATGAAATTACATATCAAAGCCTGGTGTGTTGCTTTAAAGATATGCAAAGATGATTTGCGAAAACAAATTCCCAAGAAATTTAACAACTACTCGGTACTCTCAGGGGTTTCAATATCAGGTGGTATCCGGTACGTTCTGCCAGTTAAACCTTGCTGTGATACCATATGATTTGGGCTAAATTACATTAGATAGCATACAGATGGTATAGAAAAGTACCCCCTGAAATTGCAATTGTACCACCCCTCTTGAAAGATAATGAAACCCCTGTACTCTATACCTTTTTCAGCAACAAAGAAAGAAGACAACAGAGCATGGAAAAGTTAGCAGTGCATTCACAGACAAAAGTAGGTATATATAGGTTACTGTAATAATGAAGAGTATTTAGGAGCCTATATTTTCATGTGTATATACAAAAAATTGTTTTATCTCTTTAACTTACTTTTGTATTCTGTAATTAGAAATTAACTATGATTTCGTATGTTTCTGAGCTTAACATATGGTGTTTTAGAGAAACCTTAGCTTTGTACAATTTAAACTTGGTTATATTGGAATCTTCAGTGAAAGGAAAAATACTTGAAATTAAACGGGTTTCAATATAACCTGCCGGTAGATTTATAATGTATACATGTATGTAAATTTCAGTCCCACAAACATAAACACAATATGATATTTCATTCATTACTCAGTATATTATTTTTGGATTATACAGGTTTTAATTACCATAATAATATATTATAATGAAAATGCCATACAATTATGATGGTATTGAATTCTTAGTAATCTTAATTATACAAGTTATATGTATACAAGTTATGATAGTATTTTATTTTTTCTCATTGACAGCTATACTTAGTATCAAGTTATGGTATAATTATATTTGTTTGGTAATTAAAATCAAACTGTTTTCTAACCTCTTTCAGCAACTGTGGTCCACGATCGTATGAAGCAGCTGCTGCTTAAACAGAAACAAGACATGAGTCTCGGGGTATGTTCTCTTCATCTGATCAGGGTGGTTTTGATGTACTGTATATGATAAAACTGTACATCAGACACAGAATTTCTTGTAACACTTACTGTGACCCAATTTTCTTTTGCTTGTGATTTCTTTTTGGAAATTTTGCTATCAAGATAAATTAGCGAAATTTTATCTTCATAAATTCTTACGCAAATTAATTTCCATTTCGTTTTAAACCCTCGAAACTTAGTCTTGGCGAAAGTTTTGTGAAACGGAAATCGGCATTGAAAAAAAGTTTTTTACAGTATATGTGATCGTTAAAGCATGGATAAATTCTTCATTTAACAAATTTAGAAATTTTATGTTTCATTAGTACATAATTTCATGATCTGGTCACTGACTGGTGGTCGATGGTTTTTCTCTGAACTCTGGGTTTCTTCCACGATCAAATCTTGCACATTCTTACATGACCCTGGCTCTTAATAGGATGTTAACCAAACCAAACATGACAGGATATGATATATGTATCTGAATCTTCTGTCACATCCTAATTTTGTATAGAGACTTATAAATATTACAGATATTCCTTGTTTCAATTATTTGTTACTTTCAAAATAATAGAAAGCAAATCTTGATTTCTTTTTCTCATTGACAGCTATACTTAGTATCAACGGTTTGACAAATGTTGTGTTTTTTCTTTGAAGCAATACATTGTATGGCGAGGTTTGGACCAGGTATTCCCCAGGGCAGCCACATTTTTCTCATTGACAGCTATACTTAGTATTAATGGTTTGAAAATATTATGTGTTTTTTTCTTTGAAGCAATACATTGTATGGCGAGGTTTGGACCAGGTATTCCCCAGGGCAGCCACATTTTTCTCATTGACAGCTATACTTAGTATTAATGGTTTGAAAATATTATGTGTTTTTTTCTTTGAAGCAATACATTGTATGGCGAGGTTTGGACCAGGTATTCCCCAGGGCAGCCACATTTTTCTCATTGACAGCTATACTTAGTATTAATGGTTTGAAAATATTATGTGTTTTTTTCTTTGAAGCAATACATTGTATGGCGAGGTTTGGACCGGGTATTCCCAAGGGCAGCTACTTTTCTTTCTAAACCTGATGGCCTCAATCTGTTAGATAAGAAAACGGGTCTGGATGGTAAGGACAATTATTCAATGCTTTTCTTCTTTTGATATATTAACTCATTCTCCCCTAAAACTTTATAATGAACCATTCCAGTCTTTGAATCAGAAGAATTCAAATGTGTCACCAGGGGTGAATTAGTTCAATTTCCTTGATAAATACATGTAAATTAGTCTCAATTTCTCAGGAAACTAGTGATTCTTACTGGCCTGAACTGTTGTAACATTATTATACATCGTCGTGAATCTTATTTGTGAAAGACTAGCAACTTCATATAATATGGGATATGGCATACAATGCTGATTTTATAAGCATCACAAAGTTGTAAAATGTCAATAAGATGTGTGTTTGTGTGTATGTAACATCAATTTTTTCTGAAGAGGGGAGGGGTGTTTATAGGTGAAGGGGCGCTAATTACGACGAACATGGAAAATTAGAAATGTGCTGTTTCCCTCCAGGTTATTATCAGGAATTAGGTAGTATGAACCAGCTCATGTCCCTCGCCATGCAGATCAACTCAGACTTGCACAATCTACCCGACCATAAGTACATCGCTCATCAGTTAGCTATCCTTTATGTAAGTATATCACCTGACCATTAGTATATCACCCATCAGCTAGTCATTCTCTATGTAAGTATATCACCTGACCATAAGTACATCACCCATCAGCTAGTCATTCTCTATGTAAGTATATCACCTGACCATAAGTACATCACCCATCAGCTAGTCATTCTCTATGTAAGTATATCACCTGACCATAAGTACATCACCCATCAGCTAGCCATTCTCTATGTAAGTATATCACCTGACCATAAGTACATCACCCATCAGCTAGCCATTCTCTATGTAAGTATATCACCCGACCATAAGTACATCACCCATCAGCTAGCCATTCTCTATGTAAGTATATCACCCGACCATAAGTACATCACCCATCAGCTAGCCATTCTCTATGTAAGTATATCACCTGACCATAAGTACATCACCCATCAGCTAGCCATTCTCTATGTAAGTATATCACCTGACCATAAGTACATCACCCATCAGCTAGCCATTCTCTATGTAAGTATATCACCCATCAGCTAGCCATTCTCTATGTAAGTATATCACCCATCAGCTAGCCATTCTCTATGTAAGTATATCACCCGACCATAAGTACATCACCCATCAGCTAGCCATTCTCTATGTAAGTATATCCCGACATAGACCCCACTATCAGCTAGCCATTCTCTATGTAAGTATATCACCGACCATAAGTACATCACCCATCAGCTAGCCATTCTCTATGTAAGTATATCACCTGACCATAAGTACATCACCCATCAGTTAGCCATTCTCTATGTAAGTATATCACCTGACCATAAGTACATCACCCATCAGCTAGCCATTCTCTATGTAAGTATATCACCCGACCATAAGTACATCACCCATCAGCTAGCCATTCTCTATGTAAGTATATCACCCGACCATAAGTACATCACCCATCAGCTAGCCATTCTCTATGTAAGTATATCACCCGACCATAAGTACATCACCCATCAGCTAGCCATTCTCTATGTAAGTATATCACCCGACCATAAGTACATCACCCATCAGCTAGCCATTCTCTATGTAAGTATATCACCCGACCATAAGTACATCACCCATCAGCTAGCCATTCTCTATGTAAGTATATCACCTGACCATAAGTACATCACCCATCAGCTAGCCATTCTCTATGTAAGTATATCACCCGACCATAAGTACATCACCCATCAGCTAGCCATTCTCTATGTAAGTATATCACCTGATCAGCTAGCCATAAGTACATCACCCATCAGCTAGCCATTCTCTATGTAAGTATATCACCCGACCATAAGTACATCACCCATCAGCTAGCCATTCTCTATGTAAGTATATCACCTGACCATAAGTACATCACCCATCAGCTAGCCATTCTCTATGTAAGTATATCACCTGACCATAAGTACATCACCCATCAGCTAGCCATTCTCTATGTAAGTATATCACCTGACCATAAGTACATCACCCATCAGTTAGCCATTCTCTATGTAAGTATATCACCTGACCATAAGTACATCACCCATCAGTTAGCCATTCTCTATGTAAGTATATCACCCGACCATAAGTACATCACCCATCAGCTAGCCATTCTCTATGTAAGTTATATCACCCGACCATAAGTACATCACCCATCAGCTAGCCATTCTCTATGTAAGTATATCACCTGACCATAAGTACATCACCCATCAGCTAGCCATTCTCTATGTAAGTATATCACCCGACCATAAGTACATCACCCATCAGCTAGCCATTCTCTATGTAAGTATATCACCTGACCATAAGTACATCACCCATCAGCTAGCCATTCTCTATGTAAGTATATCACCTGACCATAAGTACATCACCCATCAGCTAGCCATTCTCTATGTAAGTATATCACCTGACCATAAGTACATCACCCATCAGCTAGCCATTCTCTATATCACTATTTTCTATCTGCCAGAAAGAGCAGACTGTTTCAAGAATCATAATGCAACATCATTTATAAAACGCCATTTTTGGATTTTCATATACCGGTACACTGTTTGCCTTTCCTGGTAGCAATATTAGATATGGCGGCCATTTTAGATTTGTCGGCCATTTGAAAAAAATTTAGCTTATCCCAATATCAATTGTTCGGGTGATGATGCTCTACCGGGGTGTATTAAAGATGCTCCACCGCCGACAGAGCATAAATGATACTCATCATTTGAACACTAATTGGTGTTTAATTGTTTATATATATATATCTAATTAACACACAAAATAATATAAAATGATATATTTTGCTTTTGGTGCATGCACAACCAGTGCTTCATTCCATATAGGATATAGTGCCACGGAATTTTTTCCGGATGCAATTAATTATTTTTCATATTTTTAACTTGAAGTAAAATTAGAAGCTCAAACTTTGCAATGTTGATAATGGTGTAAAGTACGTAACTTTGTAACTGAAGAAAAATACTAAATGGTCTGCTCCTGTTTTCCATAGTTCAAAAATGCCATTTGTCAGCGGTGGAGCATCTTTAAATTACATACTTTTACTACAAAACCCACCATTCTTCTGGTATATGCACCATGCTGCCAGACTATTAGATATTTTCCGATTAAAACTGAAAATTGTCATGAAAAGTTTTAAATAAATGAAATTTTTGTATGGATCACTATTTGGTCTTGTTTTGAAAAATAGCATGTTATTTGGTTGTCATTAAAACGTTGGTTTGTTTTCAGCAATCGGTGACATCATTAGATGCAGCCTGTATGGAAACCTATAAGAAGAGCATAGAAGATAATTTCAAAGTTGTGAAGGCGGTACTAAACGCGGGAGGAGACGGAACAAAATTACTAAGTAACGAACACAAACAATGGTTAGTTCTTCATAACAATTTCTTGTTTCAATTGAACAAATACATGTGTTGTAATCATGGAAATTTATGTGTGGGGGAATTTATGCTAATTATGCGAAAGTCGCTTGAACTTTGTTGTTTTAACTCCAAAAGAGTATCTTTCTTGAAAATAACAACACTGTGAAATTTTATTCATATAAATTTCGAAGTTAAGCACTCGCGAAAATATCCACGTTTACTTGTACAGTTGACAAGTTATTACCAAAAAAGCTCTGAAAACAGATTTTTCATATCAGATACTGAAATTTAAAAAAAAGTTATAATGCTTGAAAGATTGAAGTTGATAGCTATTGAATGCAGGTTAGCGTTTTTTCTTTAAGTACTCTGACTTGATGCCTCTACATCTTGATCATTATCCATTTTGAACATAATCCTCTAATACTAAATACAAACAAAAAACCCAGGCCACACCAATTTGAAACCTTGTTCTTCAGGATTTCCCACCCCTAAAAAAAAATTATATACTGCCCCTATTTCAGCCGCTCAGAAATCTGAAGAACGAAAGTCCGATTTTTCTCTTCCCGTTTCTGGTTTTTGCTTTAGACACATTAGAATCCTTATCACTTGAGCGCTTGAATCGGTAGGAAAATGAAAATATAAGCGCAAAAGGGAACCAGATTAAGAAAAATGTGATCGATGTGGTAGACGTAAAATTACATGCTTCATAGATAATCCAATGCTTAAAATTACGAACCTATTTTCTTTTTCTTAATATTGGCATCAAATTTATGTTTATTTTTTTTTAATTTTTTTGCTTTTGCTTCATATAATGCCAACAACAGCAATACATGGAATATATCTCCTTCCAACTTAGAATGTTTTTGTATTGATTTTTTGTTATCGAAGATGATAGCAAGGTCACAGAAACTAAATTAGAATTAATGCAATTGAAATTAATATGATGGTATTGAATGATTCTATAGTTTTGCGTGTGATAAAGTCTGCCAATACTCAAATAACTAGTGAGGATTATATCTACACTGTGATTTTTGATATTTATTATATTTACATTTCATTTTTTTTCCAATTATTAACTTTGCATGTAAATTTACAAAAAAAAAAAGAAGTGTTTTCATGTATGTAAATGTGCACCTTTTATTCTATTGGGTGTGGCAAAATTTTACAGGTTCCCACTATTGTAGATCAACAATTATTATGATTTTCCAACAGTGTTTTTACTTTTAGTATAGTTCCACCTGGATGAGAAATAAAAACACTTTTGATTTACAGTATAAATATATTTGAATTTGTTAATTAATATTTTGGTGTTTTTTTTTAATGCCAAGGCATGGCAGTCAGGTATTATTGTTGTTAATAAATGTTGAATTTATCATTTTGTTGATTTTTACCTTGTTCTCTTTAAATCTTTGCATATGAGCATTGTTCAGACAACAATTTAGTCTTTCAGACAAGTCAATAGCACAGAGGCCAAAGATGCTATTTATATCTTTTCTTTTAATTCTCAAAACATAAAATGCTTCGACCTGCATATATATATATAACAAATATAATGAATTTGCCTACATAAAACACAAATATAATGGATTTGGCCATGTGTTTATGTTTGTATACATCATATTCTCATTTTTGATACCACTCACCCCAATTTTTATTGGAAAATGAAAATTAAAAAAAAAAAAAAAAAAAAAAAAAAAAAAACACCCTCTTGCCCAACTTTTTTCTCCCAAAATCCTGAAGAACTATTTTTCAAATTGGTATGTTCCGCACTAAGTTGATGTTACGATCGGATAACTGGGATTTGTATTTTCTAAATATGTTGCTTATTTTTGTGTTTTGTTTCCTTTACATAGGTTAATAAACCTGACATGTAGCATTGTGCAGACGTTGACATCATTCCCTGCTGAACTCACACAGGAGATGGTCCAACCCTGTCTCTCTCTTCAACAGACGTGAATCATCATTCTGAAGTTATATCATGTATACTACTCATTGTACAGTGCTCCAGATAATTTCTTAATAACACTTTTGAATAGGCTAACTGCTGTGTGAACCCAAAACTTAACAGAGATGTGTTGGAAAAGTTACTGGTAGGTTAAATGTAATCAATCACAAGCTAGTAATTTTTGTGCAAATATTTATCTGAAATGAGAACAAAATTGATTTAGACTCTTGAGCATGAATGAAGTTATTCTGGTTTTACTCAATTTCTTCAAATTTTAGGGCGCTGAATGTAACGCCTCATAATAATTTAATTGCGTAATATTACACATGAAATGTGTAATACATATTCGTACAATTTTAGGGGTAATTTAAACAGATTTTAATTAGTATTTTATGCATCTTAACTGGAGCACTGATTGCATGTAAAATATTACCGATACATAATTCATGGATTATTTATGTAGAGCTTGAATGTTCATTTTTAGGTCATCTGACCGAAGGTCAGGATGACCTATTGTCATCGCGTTTCGTCCGTCGTCGTGCGCCGTGCGTCGTGCGTAAGACTATTTATACAAAAGCCTACTCCTCCTTCATTCTTTGATGGATTTCATCCATATTTGGTTTGAAACATCATTGGGGAAGGACAATCATATTTTATATAAATGAGCCTGGTCCGACCCCTAGGGGCTGAGGGGTGGGGCACCAAAAGGGCAAATTTTCTTATTTTAAGCTTTAAAATCCTACTCCTCCTTCATCCTTGGATGGATTTCATCCATATTTGGTGTGAAACTTCATTAGGGAAGGACAATCATATTTTATATAAATGAGCTTGGTCCGACCCCTAGGGTCAGAGGGGCAGGGCCTCAAAAGGGCAAATTTTCTTAATTTTAGCTTAAAAATCCTACTCCTCCTTTATCCTTGGATGGATTTCATCCATATTTGGTGTGAAACTTCATTAGGGAAGGACAATCATATTTTATATAAATGAGCCTGGTCCGACCCCTAGGGTCAGAGGGGCGGGGCCCCAAAATGGCAAATTTTCTTAATTTTAGCTTTAAAATCCTACTCCTCCTTCATCCTTTGATGGATTTCATCCATATTTGGTTTGAAACGTCATTGGGGAAGGACAATCATATTTTATATAAATGAGTCTGGTCCGACCCCTAGGGGCTGAGGGGTGGGGCCCCAAAAGGGCAAATTTTCTTATTTTAGCTTTAAATTCCTACTCCTCCTTCATCCTTGGATGGATTTCATCCATATTTAGTGTGAAACTTCATTAGGGAAGGACAATCATATTTTATATAAATGAGCTTGGTCTGACCCCTAGGGTCAGAGGGGCAGGGCCTCAAAAGGGCAAATTTTCTTAATTTTAGCTTTAAAATCCTACTCCTCCTTCATCCTTGGATGGATTTCATCCATATTTGGTGTGAAACATCATTGGGGAAGGACAATCATATTTTATATAAATGAGCCTGGTCCGACCCCTAGGGTCAGAGGGGCGGGGCCCCAAAAGGGCAAATTTTCTTAATTTTAATTTTAAAATCCTACTCCTCCTCATCCTTGGATGGATTTCATCCATATTTAGTGTGAAACATCATTAGGTAAGGACATTCATATTTTATATATTTGAGATAGGTCTGACCCCTAGGGGCTGAGGGGTGGGGCCCCAAAAGGGCAAATTATCTTATTTTAAGCTTTAAAATTCTACTCCTCCTTCATCCTTGGATGGATTTCATTTATATTTAGTGTGAAACATCATTGGGCAAGGACAATCATATTTTATATAAATGAGCCTGGTCCGACCCCTAGGGGCTGAGGGATGGGGCCCCAAAAGGGCAAACTTTCTTATTTTAAGCTTTAAAATCCTACTCCTCCTTCATCCTTGGATGGATTTCATTTATATTTGGTGTTAAACATCATTGGGGAAGGACAATCATATTTTATATAAATGAGCCTGGTCCGACCCCTAGGGGCTGAGGGGTGGGGCCCCAAAAGGGCAAATTTTCTTAATTTTAGCTGGCCCACTTCCTGTTTTCAGGTTTCACTCTCTGATCTCAATGAAAATTGGTCTATAGGGGTTTTAATTGATGCCGAACAACGTGCAAACATTTTCGTAAAAATTTTGGTATTTCAAGATGGCTGCTGGCCCACTTCCTGTGTTGGGGTTCATTTCAGATCTCAATGAAAATTGGTCTAAAGGGGTTTTAATTGATTCAGAAGGGGGAACTTTAGGTGAGGACAATCATATTTTATAAAGGACCAGGCTAAGACCCATGGGGATAGTACGGCGGAGGTCCAAACTGGGAGCTTAGCTGAAATTTGGCTTTAAAATCTGACTCCTTATATTAATCCTTGAATGGGTTACAACCATATATGGATGAAGGGCAACCAAGTTTGTTCAACAAATGACATTTACCTATTTCAGAAACTTACATATTCAGCTAAGGAGTTCCTTGTATTATTTATATTAATTGTTAACCACTACTTTATACTGTGACTTTGTTGTTTTGTGCCATGAGTCAGATGACCGTAAAGGCCCATGGGCCTCTTGTTAAAAGAATGCTTACTGTTTATTTTGGAAAGCATGCTTATGAATGTGGTAAAGAAGAGTAGTTTATCATTATTTTTTTCGTTTGAAAAGTTACACATTTGTCCCAAACAACATATTGAGATATTTAAGCTTGATTCAAGTCAATAGTCCTATCATTGTTTTATCATCAATCCCTATTGTCACATCATGGAATTTCTGACCTAGCTGGGAGGAAATCCTGTTATTGTCATCTGAAGGGATTCCTAATATTTTCATGCAAGAGATTCTATCATCGTTTTAGGGTTTCTCGTAATTAATTATCATGGAGAATTTTCTGTTATTGTCATCTGAGGAATGTCTGCTATTGTCATGATATATTCATGTTATTTTCATGCGAGAAATCAATATTATCATCATGTCAAAATGGCTGCCATGTGATCCAAGGGGCTATGTTTTATTTATTATTGAAGAATGTCTGATATTGTCATATGATTTTTTTAATATTACTCTTATTGTCATATGAGGGTCTTTTTCTGTTTGAAATCCTGATAATGTCATATACTGATTCCTGTTAATGTAATATTTGTGGTTATTGCCATTATTGTTAATTTTGTGTGACCTTCCCGTGTGACCTTCCCTGTGGTGTGTTGAAGTACCTGCTGTTGACAGTTACATTAAATACCTTCTACTATGAATTTATTTTTATCAAATGGTGAAAAATATGTTATTAATGAAATGATGGATTGAAAATTTTCTACTTAATTTACCTGTCTCTTGATAATGGTATGAAATCTCTATATCATGTCCGGTGATAATCTGTATTTGTATATTACAGATTTATCTGCCCTAGTCGATAGGTATTCAAAACGTCATACTTTTCAGAGAAAATGATATGGATTTCGCTCACAAAACAATGGGCTGCTTTCGTTTATTTGGAACAACTGGTTCGACCGTGGTTACAGTCATTATTTTAAGTATAAATCCTGACGGACCTGCAGTTTTGATACAGGCCTGTGAGGGTTTTGTCAAAGCTCGTCCGAAAACAACATAAAATCACCAGGTCCGTCTTTGATTAATAAACGAACAACTAGGTCCAACCAGTCAAACCGTATATTAGAAAAGGGCCCAGATGTCACAATGGATACCTTCCAGCAAGGGAGCTAACTCTGTAATATACTGTGGCATATATAGTCATAGACAAAATCTCTCCTGAGGAAGTATGCCACTGATAACTACTAATAAACGAGTGAGTGTAGTCATAATACAAATGTATAAATCTCAAAAAAAGGACGAAATATCTCAAAATTGTGTTTATCAATATATAAATCTATAATAACATGTCCCTCATATAAATGGGAAGTATTCAAAAGATGTACAATGTAATCTATAAATAAGAGTGTGTGTTACTGGATATTTTGATGAAGTGTTAAGCTACATGTAGTTCACATACCGTATTCGACCCAATAAGCGCCCAGGGCGTTTAATAAATTGAAAAAGTGCTAATAAGACGAAATTATTGCAAATCTTTACAGTTTTTAGTCTTTATTTATGCCTGGGCAATTGAAATGGAGGCCTCAAAAAATGGGGATGGGTGCTTATAGGGACATGGGCGCTTATTGGATCGAATACGGTATTTTGTTGTGGTGTTGTGTGGGTAAGTAGTACTAGTTCACATATTTTGTTGAATCTCAAAAGTTTTTACAGAAGTGCTCTATTAAATCCAACATTTTTCTTATTAACCTTTCATATACCATGCATTACAGAACTGAGTGGAATCTCTGAAAACTACGTATTTACTGTCTTGGTATACATTGAATTTGTTGGACTTAAGTTTTATAGATTGTGTATAAAAACATTATATTAACATTATATCATTTTCACTTTAAAGTGACTAAATAGGAATTCCAAGTTCAATACCAAACTAAGAATCACGATTCAGAAATCCAGTTATTATATTCCTTAAATTTCTTTTATAAATGCAAAAATATCTATTAATTTCAAATTATTGTAGGTATATAATGCTTGTAATTTGTTTTGTTGAAGAAATCCTTTTTTGTTTGTTTGAAATTATATCATGGGACTGCTGGTTGGAGATGTATTCCAAATATGGTGTTATTTATAGATCAGGTTTGTATATTACATGTAATCAAAAATAAAAATAACATAATTTTTCTGTGTGGTCTTTAGTTTTCTGTTTAGATTTAAGATTTCTGAATTTCCTCATGATTGGAGAAATGTTTATTGTGTTGTGTTAAAGGCCCACAAATATCTCCGAAACAGCTTTTAATTTTCAACAAGGACATAGTCATTCAGATCCCCCGCTAATGGAGATATCAAAGCTTTGATTGTGGAGACTTATGTGTATGAAAAAAAAAAAAAAAAAAAAACAGGAAAAAGGAAGTTGAGCTAAAGAAAGATGGAGTATAATTCAAGTAGAGCGGGGCTGCAATTGTTGAATCAGGTATACAGCCTTGACATTTATATTAGACTATATACACAAAGATGGGTGGAGTTTTGCAAAGTAACATTTACCATGATATTTTCAGCAATGTTTCCATGGTAACGGAAAAAGTGCAAAAAATGAAAACCTAAAAATAGCAAAATGCAAAAAATGAAAACCTAAAAATAGCAAAAGGTACTACTAGACCATAAAAAGAATGAGTCTATGAAGTTTCGTGGAAATATCTTTGCTGGTTTTAGAGTTATGCTCCGGAAATGAACCTGCTACAAATATATGATATTTTCAGCAATGTTTCTATGGTTACAGAAAAAAGCACAAAAAGTGAAAACCTAAAAATAGCAAAAGGCACTACTAGACCATAAGAACAATGTGTCTATGAAGTTTCATGGAAATATCTCTGCTGGTTTTAGAGTTGTGCTCCGGAAACGATTCTTACACAAAAATCTGCCATTTTCAGCAATGTTTCCATGGTTACAGAAAAAAGTACAAAAAGTGAAAACCTTAAAATAGCAAAAGGCACTACTAGACCATAAGACTAATGTGCCTATGGAGTTTCGTGCATATATCTCAACCAGTTTTCCAGTTATGCTGCGGAAACGAACCTGGTACAAAAATATGATATTTTCAGCAATGTTTCCATGGTTACGGAAAAAGTTCAAAAAATGAAAACCTAAAAATAGCAAAAGGCACTAATAGACCATAAGAACAATGTGTCTATGAAGTTTCATGGAAATATCTCTGCTGGTTTTAGAGTTGTGCTCCGGAAACGATTCTTACACAAAAATCTGCCATTTTCAGCAATGTTTCCATGGTTACAGAAAAAAGTACAAAAAGTGAAAACCTTAAAATAGCAAAAGGCACTACTAGACCATAAGACCAATGTGTCTATGAAGTTTCGTGGAAATATCTCTTCTGGTTTTAGAGTTATGCTCCGGAAACGAACCTGGTACAAAAATATGATATTTTCAGCAATGTTTCCATGGTTACGGAAAAAGTGCAAAAAATGAAAACTTAAAAATAGCAAAAGGCACTACTATACCATAAGACCAATGTGTGTATGAAGTTTCGTGGAAATATCTCTACTGGTTTTAGAGTTATGCTCCGGAAACCATTCGTACGGACGGACCGAACCCATTTGTATATCCCCCGCCAATTTCGTTGGGCGGGGGATAAAAAGGAATGTGAAACGAAATTGATAATTTTTATAGAATCACAAAAGTTATAAGCTAACTGTTAGTTATATATTTATCATCATCTTCTGCACAATTCAATTAAAGTAAATTTACCATCATTTCACAAAGTCTTGTGTTTCCCGCCGCTGTTCTTATTGCGGAGCGCAAGTTAGAATTTCACTGCACTTATAACCACAAAACAGCGGAGTGAATATTCACTGTAAATTACGCAGGGAATCTTGTATTTGTTTGGTGTTATAACCTCATCTTAAACCATTGATATACATTTTCTTATGTTATTTTTGTTTCCAAGAAACCTTTAATTTTTGTTTTGAAATCATAGTGGGCCTTTATAGGGAAGGGATATGAAGATATCACTTAGACAACACAACTCAAGTCTTAATTTTTTGTGACAACTCACTTTAATGAATTATTTCCAAGTTGAAACAGCAGTAATGACTCAATTTCATATGATAAAGCATGAAAATAAGTTAAGCTACTTTTGTCATTAAAATATTTCCTACGGAAAATGGTTATCACACACTGTCAACTTATAATCTGTTTCAACTTCGTCTTAAAAAACAAAAATAACAAAATACATTATCAACTGTTGAGAATAAAATTATGGCTATGGCCAAACCGCAATGTGCAGTTTGAAGCCAGTACATAAAATTATGACATACGAGTCTTATATATATATGAAAAGGTGCATGGACAAAAACCATGCACATACAGAAGAAATGCATGTACCTCATTTCATAGCAAATATCTGTCGAAATATCTTTAGGAAAGACTTAAACAAGCCTTGATACAATTATATATCTGTATATCAGGCCACAAAATCTCTATCAATGTTCACTTTGGAATCTGGCTAAGAAACTATCAATAACAGCAGGAAAGCATAAAGCCTGTTTCAAAACCTTTCAGCAAAGCAAATTGATGTAGAACTGATTAGATTTTTCTCATAAAACAAGTTCCAAGCTTCTTTTTTATTAGAAAACATTGTCAAACTTTGCCATGTGAAACTCACTGTTGACCATGTTTTGACCTATTTGTTATATTCAAAATACTGCCAATATCAGAAATAGAGGACATTCTTAAAATGTTTTTATTTTATTTTGGTAAACAGTCTTGAGTTTTATATCTTTTAAATGCAATTGAAAGATAGTGGGCATGTTTATAAATTATGATCTACTAGTGTCTTACTTGCAATTGCAAATTACTGAATTGTGTTTAAATATTCAAGGATTTAATTCCTGTTACCATGAATATCCTTAATATTCACAGCGGTGACATTTATGTTTCAGTTGGTTGAATCTTCTCAGAGTAGGAAAGAGAGGATAAGAGTGATTAAGATATAGGGGAAATATATACAGAAGTATTTAAAATAAAACTACCTACTATACAACTGCTGTGTATTGTACATATATTACAAGGTATCACAAATCTGAAACATGTGCCACAGTGCATACTATGCAAGGCAACTTAAGGTTACTCTTATGTACAGTAACTACGACGAAAGCTGCCGTGTAAACCAATATCCATGAGTTAGCACTATTAAATAAAGATGGTCTACATCGACGAGAGTAGTACCGTATTTACCCCTAACAATCCCATGGCGGGCTTTAAGCAGCGTATTGCAGTTTCGGTAGAAATACTTCAAATAATACCACCTGCGATCGTTAAACTGCTTAGTTTTATGTCGGTGCTAGGGTTTGTTAAAGGATAAATACGATAATAATTACATACTTTAACATGCGCACTCACATATATAGCATGGATTTATCTCACTGAAAAAGTTTATAGTATTTACAAGCAAACATATATAATAACACTAATGATCACCATATACACGACATCAACCAACACTTGTGATACAGTACAGACTGGTGCCGTGAAGAGTAATAATACATGTGTATTCTGTATGCTTCTACATTGTAGGTAAACACATATCTTATTATCCACGTGTAGCTTAAATAGATTCTCAACAACAATTTCTACATCGCAAGTAGATACATGTTTTTTGTTTTTCGCAACATACATAGAGACATATTAGGCTAAATCATGTAACAATATAATTCAACAAGATAGAAAAAGACATTCTTTTTATAATCAAAACAGCTCTTTCTCTGAAATCATTGCAAATCTTGATAAAAAAACATTTTAATACAAGTTGATAGCCATTTTTTTAATCAAAGCAATCCACTAAAAACACCATATGAATTGTATCTAGTTTCTTGTTCCTGTGCCCGAATCTGTCTAATTCTGGTCGCATTTTTGTAGGAATACAGAAGTCTAATGTTGGACTCAATTGCATTGCTCCATTTATAACTAACAGTTAATGTATCTGAGAAACATCAACAAAATCATTTATATAACTCTTATCAAAATCATATTTTATCAACTTAACCAAATTTTATGTAAACTCCAGCAAATATGAAGAGGATGGCTATGGGACCATGGTTCAAAATGTAAAAGAAAAAAAACTGTTGACCAATTATGACTTTGATGGGTATTCAATAGATGTTATAAAATCTAGTTTAAGGAGATAATGGTAGCAGAAGACTTCAAAATAACCATTTGGTCTAGACTAAGTTTTTTATGACTGGGAACTTCGAGGTCTGAATCTGCATTAAGCAGGAACAATACCCCAGACAAAATTCTATTGTTGAGGAAAGGTGTTGAGGGACAATACCCCAGACAAAATTCTATTGTTGAGGAAAGGTGTTGAGGGATTATAATTGAAGTCATGCTGTGAATGTACTACTGATATACTCAAAACATGTAGACAATGATGAGTACAGTTTCTGTGTTGGGACATGCCCGTCACTCCTGCTGTTTCTCATTCTAACTAACATTATCTCCTAACACAATTCATTCTAACAGTCGACAATGTCATTGCTAAGTGACGGTAGATAAACTATTTGCAGTGGGAACCACATCAGAACATTTCCTATCTACATAAGAACACACGTTCTTAGACTAGCTTTGATTTCAACAAAAATCTTTTACAAGGATTGTCATCCTTTGAAAGGAAATTGATTTCTGAATTCCTATACTAATCGGAACAGGAATGCTCTTCCTGTTCCTATTAATCTACAAACTAGTTAGAAGAAGAATCTTCTTAGGTAGTGACATATGCAAATAATAACATTGACCATTTCCCCTGTTAATATTAATATATTTGCAGGAGGCTCATTTTCCATTTAAAATGTGCGGGTTATAATGTACATCTCTACATTCTATGCAGATTATTCAATATCACATTCTTTACTAATCCTATAAATATCATATATGTATCTGGGAAATAAAAAGTTTAGGATTTAGTTTGAATGTCAACCTTATTATTTAGTTTACTATGTTTACAGTAAAGAGCTTATTATATCAGAATAACTGAATATCAATATAGACAAAGATTAGATGGCAAGATAGAAAACAAACGGTCTATACCCAAAGCCCTTCTTATAAATTACTGTAACCGTCTATACCCCAACCCCTTCTTATAAATTACTCAAACGGTCTATACCCTATCCCCCTCACCTTCTTATAAATTACTCAAACGGTCTATACCCCCACCCCCTTATAAATTACTCTATGTCCCAAAAGGTAACTGCATCATATTGAGTCACCTGATAACAACCCTAGATTACATGTATCACACATACACACACACTGTCTTAGTCCACACCAATACAAAATTTGAAAATAACCATTTATTCTGCCGTGATGTGTATCACAGCTAGCTCGCGATGGAGTCCTCCTTTTGCAGCCTGCAGTATTAGACACACAGTTAGGCACAATTCTCTGTCCAAGGCCTGCACTCACAGGTAGTTATGCTTCATGCTCTTGGAAATATTAATAGACAAGCATGCAAGTGCACATGGAGGCCGGACTTAATTTTCCAATCACTTAATAGTCGCAAATCTTGGCAGACACAGAGGGTTCTACAGGACACGGAGGAGTTATCCTATATAAAGTAGAAATCACCAGTCTGAAAAGATTTCAGACCAAACTCTGTCCTATGGTGGTTTAGCCTCTAACAATAGAAAAATAGGAGAGTGGTCCTTCTCCTTCTGTAAATATTACTTCACTAAGATCAGTTTGTCTGGTTTGGTGTACGTACCATGCAGATCACAGATAAATTATCCCACAATAAGACAACATCCTTTAAAGAATGAAACAAACTACTTAGAGTTGTGTTCACATGACCGCTCTAGACTTGAAGCTTCTAAGTTGTCTGTCACGTCCTCTACACCCGAGTGACCGACAATAATCTCTAGCACTTGTACAAAAAACTATCGATATCATTTGTTAACTTTTTTCACTCTGGGGTTGTTTTTTTGTTACCATTGTCTGATTCCTCCTCGCCGGTATCTGGATTGTCCTGCCCCGGGGGTGGGGCCTGTGTGTTGGGGGAGGAGGTCTGTTGGTTGAGCTGGTTGTTGATTTGGTTACTCGGATGAATCGGTTGTGGAGACACGTGACTTACATTAACCTGGTTGTTCTGTACTTGTGTCTGAGAAGGAGACTGGGCTGGGGGCTGAGACGGCGGCTGAGTGGCGGGCTGAGAAGGGGGCTGCGATTGGGATGCACTTGTTGGGGGACTTGTGGTGGTGGGAGCAGAGCTTGTCTGGCCAGGAGGATATGTTGGTGGTACAGAGTCCTCGGGGGCGGGCGTTTCCTGTTCATCAGTCAGATAACCATCCTCAGGTTCCTAGGTATACAAATTACACACTTAAACAACATTCAATTATATTCTGTTTCAAAATTATCACAATTCCAAAGAGAATTATGCTTTTACACCAAGTTATAATGTTCTGACTGAATGATTTGTGTTACTCCCTCAAGAATTTTGAAGATAATTGCTAATTTTAGCTATTAGGCTCCATCCCTCCTGTCTCACGGAGGCAAACACTTTATACAAATTCTGTGACCCTACTCCCAAATACCGCTAACTGTGTAATATTGCAAATTTAATTGCCATGGTAACCATATGAAAAATATGCAGAATTCAAGCAACTTGGTCAATTTTTGCTTACCTATTTTAACTTTCATCTGGAAATCAGATATTGTTTTTTCCAGATATTATAAAAAATAATTGCCTAATTTATGCACATTTTGGATGGCTACTATGGCAACTTGAGAAATTACAGAAAACTACAATCATAGGTGAATCAGTGATGAACGAAATATCTCTAATACAACAGCTTAATTTCTGAAATTTAGTTGAAAAATTGATGAATTTTGGGGCAAAAAAGGTCTCAAAACTACACATATTCAGGGTCTTCATTACTGAACCAACATTTGGTCATTCGGATAGAATAGATGTATGGTTAAAACATGGATCTGTCAATTTATCAGCAATCGGCAAGCTTTCTGCTTGACAATTCATAGTGAGATTGATGTGTAATAGTGATACCAAGACTGGCTAGAGACTGTAGACATTCATAGACAGAACTCTTATTCATTTAAAAATTTGACCGCTGATTTCCAAACAATTCAGTACTATAATCATATAATTTTGAAAAATCTCACCTCTTCTGGACAAAGCTCAAAAGCCTTTGATAATGTTTCTCTTGCACTGTGTGATCTTTCAAGGAAATATCTTCAAACAGAAACATGTTATAAGTAAATCAACAAATGAGAAGTTATAATGAAACAAAACAAGTATAATAAATACAGTTTTATCCATTCAGTTATTGCCAAGACATTTTGAATGATTTGAAAAAAATAATTCACACACTTTTTTCATTGTTAAGTTTGATGCAAATTCCTTTTAATTATTCCGTCTTTGCATATTACAGAGTTACTACCCTTCAGGGTAGGTATCCATGGTAACGTCATTTTTGTGTGCATCATGAGCATCTCATGTTGCTTTCTCTGAAAAGTATGACGTTACTATCTGAAACACATGACATCACAAGCAATACCTGCAAGGGCAGATAACTCTGTAATATGCAAATACGGAATACTACTAATTAAGACAATAATTAGGAAGATATTATTTATCATTTCCTCATAATTATAAAATTATCTCCTCACCCATTGGACGTCTCATTAGACTGAGCTGGCGGTGACCAGTTGTTATAGGTGTATTGCGTATTCCCTGGATAGGGCCTCTGTTCACAAATTAAACAATAGCAATTAAGAATGCAAAAATACATCTTTTAGAAATTAAACCTAATATAATCATTTAGTATTAAATTGGTTGTTAATTCTGAAGTTTGTCAAGGAAGCTTTTGAGAGCTAAGTTAAAGAAGTCTATTGAGAAATATTTACATCTACTTGTCACTATTTTTTTGAAAAATCTCACCTCTTCTGGACAAAGCTCAAAAGCCTTTGATAATGTTTCTCTTGCACTGTGTGATCTTTCAAGGAAATATCTTCAAACAGAAACATGTTATAAGTAAATCAACAAATGAGAAGTTATAATGAAACAAAACAAGTATAATAAATACAGTTTTATCCATTCAGTTATTGCCAAGACATTTTGAATGATTTGAAAAAAATAATTCACACACTTTTTTCCATTGTTTGATGCAAATTCCTTTTAATTATTCCGTCTTTGCATATTACAGAGTTACTACCCTTTAGGGAAGGTATCCATTGTAACGTCTCGTCATTTTTGTGTGCATCATGAGCATCTCATGTTGCTTTCTCTGAAAAGTATGACGTTACTATCTGAAACACATGACATCACAAGCAATTCCTGCAAGGGCAGATAACTCTGTAATGTGCAAATACGGATTATTACTAATTAAGACAATAATCAGGAAGATATTATTTATCATTTCCTCTTATTTATAAAATTATCTCCTCACCCATTGGACGTCTCATTAGACTGAGCTGGCGGTGACCAGTTGTTATAGGTGTATTGCGTATTCCCTGGATAGGGCCTCTGTTCACAAATTAAACAATAGCAATTAAGAATGCAAAAATACATCTTTTAGAAATTAAACCTAATATAATCATTTAGTATTAAATTGGTTGTTAATTCTGAAGTTTGTCAAGGAAGCTTTTGAGAGCTAAGTTAAAGAAGTCTATTGAGAAATATTTACATTTACTTGTCACTTCTACTATATAAACTAACCAAGGCAAAGTAAAGTTTATGACAGTATAACTGACACCCAAAACATGACCATTATGATGTCACTAATTTTGACGTGATAATGTCAACTGACACCATCGAAATGGCTGTTCCATCTTGTGGATGAAATTGTTGTTGATAAATGGTTTTCCTGGTCTAGCTTAAACAATGTTAATGCAGATACCCTAATAAGTTGATAATGTAAATATAAGATTATGAAGATTGTCTGCAAATCTCTGGCATTTATATAGACCATAGATGCCATTGGAAGACAGTTTAATACTTAATTAACTTCATCTGATCACAGAACATTTCATCTTCTCTCTATTTGGCATTTAGAAGAAGATATATCCTACCCTTTCTAGTTCATCATTCAGCCATTCTACTGCCCAGGTCCACTTGCGTTTGAGGTCTCCATTGGTTTGTAACATCTCGGCAGCTGGACGGCATCTGTCAAGATCACAAACAATAATTTTGATATGAAATTTATATTTTCTCATGAAATACATTTCTATAAAAATAATGAAGTCATGCAGCCCCTGTGGTCCACAATTAAATCATAAAATCAAGCATAAAGCTTATTTTAACTTTGTTGCATTGACTAATATACTTTTAAAATACTAGTCATATTAAAACATTGATAGATTATTCCAGCTCATTAAATTTGTCAATGTCATTTTGGCTTGCTTAGTTTTACGTCCTATTAACAGCCATGGTCATTTAAGGATGTGCAAGGTTTGTTGATGGAAGTAAAATAGAGTACCTGGAGAAAAACGACGGACCAGCAGTAAGAACCTGGCAACTGCCCCACATAGGATTTGAAAATGCAACCCAGAGGTGGAGGGCTTGTGGTAATATGTCGAGACATCTTAACCACTTTGCCACCGCAGGCTCCACTTACTTGAGCCATTCTAAACTCCACACTATTTGTTTTGTGTCAGAAAACTAGCAGGTTATTTAACTACCTCCACAAAGCTTATAGATACTGGTGACAAAGTAAAAACTTACAGTGTGAACAAGGACACCATCATCTTGATACACTGGTAGGCTCTTTTCTGGTAGTGGTTCTTTGATCTTTGTATAGTGTCAAAAAGACCGTCCCGATCGTCCGGTATACCTTTGAGGGCGTTGTGTATACGATGATTTTGCCAGGAATCCTCTAACAGTAACATCTGCAGGAGGAGATCCAGGTATGGTCGCAGCTCATAGGTGTAGGAATACGCAACCTGGAGAATAATAAAACACATTAAAAATAATTCTGTGATATATACAATACGCAATCAATCCACAAATTGTTGCTTCAAATGTTCTTTTTTCACAATCTAAGATGTTTACATATGATATAAAAATCTTATTAATTCCAAAAGGGTAGTCGAAGAGTTTTCATACAAAGGTCAATGCATAACTAGATAAACAGATTATAAACTATAATTCATCACTCAAAGACATTTCCTGAGGTATACATCATTCTAGTATTATTGGAAAGGAACTTACCTGCCATAGTAGCTCACTGAGAACTGTTGATGAAAAGTGTGGATTTTCCCAACAACAGAACTACAAAACAAATTACAGAAAATTACAGCATGAGTGTACACATACACCATGTTCATGAAAAAATCTGAATGGATTTAAGAAGAGATGCCTTAACATCCATCTGACAACCTGGGCACAAGCTAATTAAATATGTTTTCCAGGATCCAAGATTTATACAAGATCTGTTCCTCTACCCTCAAAGATGTTTCTTGAAATTAAAATGAAATGTTGGCAGATGACAGACGAAGGAAGGACACCGGTACCATGTCAGAATCATTTTAGACAAGTCTTAGATAAATTGAACTGGTGGAACCCGAGAAATTCAAAATGTGACAAGTTAATGCATGACAGACGGCGATGGTCAAAGCACTATCATATGGTAAAGGATCAGATGTCCAAAAATTACTTGTAGTCTATTGATAAGCCCAGACAAAAAATGGGAGCCTATAATTTCATTAATTAAGATTTTTCTGTCTCATTCACAGTGAGAAATGCTAGAAAAAAATATATCCCACGATTGTCAATGATATAAGAGGCTGTGTTCCTTACTCTCAGGAGTTTGGTAGTATCCTCTGTGTTATTGCAGTCTTCAATCAATTTTTTGACGTAGCTAGTGCGACCGTATAGAATATCGGAAACCTGTGCCTGTATCGGCATAAGAGAGTTCTGTACAGAACTATCGCCATGCGGATTGGCTTTCGCTGGCTCACCCTGCAAAAAGGAAACAAAAAATACATCAATTTTTGTTTATCCAATTTTAAGAAATATCTACTTAGAATAGATATTCCTCTGATAAGTAAATTATTTACTGTATACCAATT
Source organism: Argopecten irradians (assembly GCF_041381155.1). Lineage (NCBI taxonomy): Eukaryota > Metazoa > Mollusca > Bivalvia > Pectinida > Pectinidae > Argopecten > Argopecten irradians. The sequence goes on along the minus strand of NC_091147.1, from coordinate 34,767,017 downwards.
TTCTTTCCCGTGCGATTAACTTTCGCGAAATTTCAGATGCATTTAAAGTCACAAAAGTTTATCTCTGTGAATTAACATCTCCATTCAATTTTGCAAATATTAATCTTGGCAAACTTGTTTTGAAATGGAGATCACAAATTTTCTTTAAAAATAATTTATTTGTATCAAATATATTCAATATGAAAGTTGGTTTACAGTGATATAAAATGTGTTTTACAGTGAACAGTAGAAGTTTTTTACCAATTAAATGTATGTTGAATGATAACATAAATCAACTAATGTCGCTTAATACGTACGTTACTTTAATTTGTAGCTAAATACTAAGATCCTACCTCCCTCCTTTTAGAGGTGGAATTACATCAAACATTTTCATACCCTAGAATATATTTTGTTGATTTTAATACCTAATTAACTGGAAGACTATTATCACTTACACTGGATGAAAGACAACGTGCGGAGACATCACAACAGCGGATAAGAATGGATACGACAGAGTAAAGACGACTCAACTCTGCGTACTGGTACTTGATTGGTGGGCCTGGCCCCTCGTCTAATGCCACCAGCATGAACATGGAGGGCACATTCAATTTCAACAGCTGCATTTTCTGTCAAACAAAAGAAAACTTACTAAGAAACTAAGAATACTTAAACTTGGTTTGCTTCTTTCAGCAACTCTGGTAAAATTGTCATCAAGTTGATAATTGGGTTTTGTATTATAGTAATATGTTGCAACAAAATTAAGACAAATGCAAGTGATTTTGGATAACCTTATACTGTGGACCCTCAATAACCTGAACATGTTTGTCCCCAGCCCAAATTGTCCTGATTATGAATAATCCGGACTGTTGAATTCCATTTACTTAGTCAATAACCAAATCCATTCCCTAATAATTCTTTCCAGATTGCGTGTTTTCCGGACTATCAGTGTCCAGATTTTTTGCAGGTACACTGTGTTTGATGTTAAGATAAAAATCAAAATATTATCCACATTGACTAAATTGTTTTGTTGACTAAATGTGACTAATTCATGTACCACGTGATACCCGATAACGCTTGTGCGGGACTAGTATCACCAGTGATGATGGAACGTAACTCTCTGTAATCTTCCCGCTGAAATGATGTAATCCCGCGATAACGTATTTACATCACCAATAGAAACAGTAGTCCCGCACAACCATATTTGGTATCACGTGGTACGTGAATGAGTCCCATTGACTAAATTGTGCTGTTGACTTAACTATGTTAGGGCTGTTCCAGCAAAACATATATGGTAGGGGGGGAAGGCACTTTGAAATTGGGAGACCCACCAATAGAAGTGATTTTCAATTTTGTTGACCCCTCCACATATCTATTTTTTTGTTAACAAGACCATGACATAGAAGCCATTTAATTTTTTATTTTGCTCCGTCACCTTTTTGGATTGACATACTTTGATTTTTAGCATCACTGAAGTCAAAATGGCACTGTATATGGTGCAATTGTTGGATGTGCTGCATCTATTACTAAATTTGTATAAGGTATAATCCTCGTAGAACCAGCGGAAAATCTAGTTACTAAAGATACCAAAGTATTTCTCAGACGCACTGCAAGAATAGTCATCTGGACATTCACGATTCAGCTTGTGAACTGTCACTTTTTCCTCAACTTAATACCAGTGACTTTAAATAAAGATCTGTTATTTTGCCAAAACTAATCCATTGTTTCTCTGTATCATTGTCAAGTTTGAATGAATACAATATGTTTTAGATAAATAATTTGTCATTATTATATCAAAACACTTAGAAAATAAAATAATTGTTTTTTATTGAAGATGAACAACACATTAAATATTGTCAGAAATAAACATTTTTTTCAACAGTTATTTTTGTAGTCAGGATGACTGACAGCATTATAAAACACAAATTTTGCATTTTATTTCAGAAAGTGCTTCAGATAGACCCATCCTCAGAAGTAATTTTATTGAAACGCCACCCTGGCACAGAAGGGATTTTATTTTGAACCCACCATGGCACATACTATTTTTGAAAGTGCCTTCCCTGGGTGCCATATATGTTTTGCTGGAACAGCCCTTATTAACTAAATAGTGTTGTTTACCTCTTCTTGTCCAAGGTTGGCGTACATCAAGAAGAGATGGAAATATTGCTGTAGGTGTCGGCCGTGTTCTGACACCTCCTTCTTAAGCAGGTGTAGCACTGCCAGTAACAGGTGGTCACTCAAGGTCGCGTTGGGGTCAGCCGGGTGTCCAGCTGTAATTAGAAGTGTAAATATTTAAATTTCTACTAAGGTCAAGGTCATACTAGGGTCAGCCGGGTGTCCAGCTGTAAACAGGTGTAAATAATTAAATTTCTACTAAGGTCAAGGTCATACTAGGGTCAGGCTGGTGTCAAGCTGTAAACAGGTGTAAATATTTAAATTTCTACTAAGGTCAAGGTCATACTAGGGTCAGGCGGGTGTTCAGCTGTAAATAGGTGTAAATAATTAAATCTCTACTAAGGTCAAGGTCATACTAGGTTCAGCCGGGTGTCCAGCTGTAAACAGGTGTAAATATTTAAATTTCTACTAAGGTCAAGGTCATACTAGGGTCAGCCGGGTGTCCAGCTGTAAACAGGTGTAAATATTTAAATTTCTACTAAGGTCAAGGTCATACTAGGTTCAGCCGGGTGTCCAGCTGTAAACAGGTGTAAATAATTAAATTTCTACTAAGGTCAAGGTCATACTAGGTTCAGCCGGGTGTCCAGCTGTAAACAGGTGTAAATATTTAAATTTCTACTAAGGTCAAGGTCATACTAGGTTCAGCCGGGTGTCCAGCTGTAAACAGGTGTAAATAATTAAATTTCTACTAAGGTCAAGGTCATACTAGGTTCAGCCGGGTGTCCAGCTGTAAACAGGTGTAAATATTTAAATTTCTACTAAGGTCAAGGTCATACTAGGTTCAACCGGGTGTCCAGCTGTAAACAGGTGTAAATATTTAAATTTCTACTAAGGTCAAGGTCATACTAGGGTCAGCCGGGTGTCCAGCTGTAAACAGGTGTAAATAATTAAATTTCTACTAAGGTCAAGGTCATACTAGGGTCAGGCGGGTGTTCAGCTGTAAATAGGTGTAAATAATTAAATCTCTACTAAGGTCAAGGTCATACTAGGTTCAGCCGGGTGTCCAGCTGTAAACAGGTGTAAATAATTAAATTTCTACTAAGGTCAAGGTCATACTAGGGTCAGGCGGGTGTTCAGCTGTAAATAGGTGTAAATAATTAAATCTCTACTAAGGTCAAGGTCATACTAGGGTCAGCCGGGTGTCCAGCTGTAAACAGAGGTGTAAATAATTCAATATCTACTAATATAAAGTAAATATCATTTTAAAGTCAGCTGTAAATAGAAATGTAAATAATTAAATTTTATTATAGTTAGCTGGATGTCTAGCTATGTAGTACATTAATTTAACTCATTCACCCCTGAAAATACAATTAGACTCTTCTAAATCAAAGACTAGACCAGTCCAATGTGAAATTTCAGGGGTGAATAAATAAAGGGTAAAAAGTTGTTAACCTTAACTTTTTACTTCTAAAAACCTTGGCACAAGGGTTTTACTTTAAAACAAACAAAAGACGTTGACAAACCTTGCAATGGAATTGTGTCATTCAGAACCATTTTTATCAATTTTAACATCAGCTGAAGAACATTAGAACAAAGAGCATACCATATAAGCCTTGTACCAAAGGAGGAGGGCAGGGTCCATCACGGAGGGCAAAATGGGACAGACACACAACTGTTTTACAGAAGGCGGTCCTCACCTGAAGGAAAGATGTCACTAATTAACGACCCTCAGTTAGTATCAATTAATACAGAATGGATAAAAAATGATATAATTATCATTAAAGAAACAAGAAATGTACATGTTAAATGCCTCTAGTCTTAACTCGATTTGCCTCTTTTACTTCTAGAACATAACTTCCAGATACTTGGATTGTAGCTCTTCTGCTTCTAGAAGCTCTTCCATCAACAGGTTGGAAGATCTTCTGAAAAGACTTCTCTTTGAAGAGCGCAAATTGAGCTAAGCTTCTGCCTCCATATAAAATTAGGATAGCATGTTAAGGGATATCCACATTTCATTGTTCTGGGGCATGAAAAGACATGTTCCCTTTCCAATCATATTTCAATATGTAAATTTATTGTTTGTAGCCAAACCACCGACCGATGGAAAACTATTCAAATCTAGTAACAAGAGGCCCAGAGGGCCTGTATCGCTCACCTGGTTTGTAATGCCAAGTAATGTTCTGAATACAGGTTCATTGTTTCTTTTCTGAAGGAATTTTAATATATTAACCTCTAAATCCCCTATTGGGCCCCCCACCCCTCCTGCCCCCAGGGGGTCAGAGCCAAAATTTATACAAGTTCTGTTCCCCTTCCCTCAAGGATGTTTATGGCCAAATTTGGTCACAATCCATGCAGAACTCTAGGACAAGTAGCTATTTATAGGATTTACCTATAATTCCCCTATTGGGCCCCGCCCCTCCTGCCCCCTAGGACCAGAGCCAAAATTTATACAAACTCAGTTCTTATTCTCCCAAGGATACTGGCCAAATTTGGTTACATTCCATGCAGAACTCTAGGACAAATAGCGATTTACAGGATTTACCTCTATTTCCCCTATTGGGCCCCTCCCCTCCAGCCCCGGGGGACCAGAGCCAAAATTTATACACAAGTTCTGTTCCCCTTCCCCCAAGGATGTTTGTGGCCAAATTTGGTTACATTCCATTCAGAACTCTATGACTAGTAGCGATTTAAAGGATTTACCTCTATTTCCCCTATTGGGCCCCGCCCCTCCTCCCCCCGTGGGACCAGAGCCAAAATTTATACAAGTTCTGTTCCCCTTCCCCCAAGGATGTTTGTGGCCAAATTTGGTTACATTCCATTCAGAACTCTAGGACAAGTAGCGATTTATAGGATTTACCTCTATTTCCCCTATTGGGCCCCGCCCCTCCCTGCCCCTGGGGGATCAGAGCCAAAATTTAAACAAGTTCTGTTCCCCTCCCCCAAGGATGTTTGTGGCCAAATTTGATTACAATCCATGCAGAAATCTAGGACAAGTAGCGATTTATAGGATTTACCTCTATTTCCCCTATTGTGCCCCGCCCCTCCTGCCCCCTAGGACCAGAGCCAAAATTTATACAAGTTCTGTTCCCCTTCCCCCAAGGATGTTTGTGGCCAAATTTGGTTACATTCAATTCAGAACTCTATGACTAGTATTGATTTAAAGGATTTACCTCTATTTCCCCTATTGGGCCCCGCCCTTCCTGCCCCCAGGGAGTCAGAGCCAAAATTTATACAAGTTCTGTTCCCCCTCCCCCAAGGATGTTTGTGGCCAAATTTGGTTACAATCCATGCAGAACTCTATGACTAGTAGCGATTTAAAGGAAATGTTGACGGACGGACGGACGACGGACGACGGACGACGGACGATGGATGCCGCGCCATGACATAAGCTCACCGGCCCTTCGGGCCAGGTGAGCTAAAAATGTGATTGGATAATAATGATAGTTTACAAGATGATTTCAGAGAAAGAGACTTATTATTATTGAAAACTGTTTTTTTTTTGTTCATCATATTTGATAAATGTTAATAATTATTCAAAAAGTTACAGTCCTAATCAAACTACATCAAACTCACTTCTGATGTTGGACATTCCAGCAGGTATTCTGCAAATCTGTTGGGATGAGCGAACAGAACATGCTGGGCAAACCAGGTACGGACTTTCTTACTTGGTCGTAAGTGACAACTTAATGCTTCGTACCACTCATTAGCTGGACCCCTACAATAGTAAATGAGTTGTAATTTTCACTTTTGTAGATCGGTAATTATATACCTATATATCAGCATAAATCTGGAATATGGTAGTTACATGCATAAGCTGAGTGTTTCTAAGAAAGGAGACTGAATCTGAAAGTATAAGTTGGTGAATTATGCATAAGGCACTGGTATGGAAGTGATATCTTGTAATGTTTTTATTTCTATAAAATTTGTCAAAAGACAGCTATAGATTTGTCTACTTTTGGTACATGGCATTCTGAACCCAACAGCCAAGTGTTTTTACAAGATGTAAATGCTTTTCTGATGCAGTCAGGTTAGATAAAGAGTGACAGTGACTAGTTTTTTATACTAAATAAAGTGCCTTCAATAAATGCATTCATAACCCATACATTTTCAGTGAAGAAAAACATTTGGAACAGTATTTAATAACTATTTAGTGCAAATGACAGACAGCATAGTAATTTAGATGTCCCAACATGTTACCACAACTTGCACAAGTCCTGCACCTCTAGGTTGCAAGTTTGAATTTTATGTTGTGCAGTTGCAAGGTACTGATTGCTGGTTAGTGGTTTTTTCTCCAAGTACTCTGACTTCCACCAACAAACCTAGTCTGGCACATCTTTACCCTGGCTGTTAATAGGATGTTAAACTCATAAAACCATACCAAACCAGACATTAGGGGGGACACAAATGTCTTGGCCTGTTTCAATAAGAGCTGGTACTCACCTCAATGTCTTCTTGGTATGAAAGCCCACATGGAATAAGAACTTGGCTGCCAACTCTGTACTTATCATAGCCACATTTTCAGCATCAGCGTTCTGAAGGAGAATATACAGCATTGGTTAAGTGATTTTCAGTTTCTAATTGAAAACAGGATTCTACTTCATGTGAGTTATTAACTCATGGACCCCCTCAAGTCACATTTAATTTCTTCTAATTCAAATGACGGGCCTGCTCATTGTGAATTTTCAGGGGATGAATAAGTTAATCACTGGTTAATATAAAATAATATTTGTATGAGTATTGCTAAACGGTTTTGTATGGCAATATTTGAAATTTGTAGAAACTTAAAGATGCTCCACCGCCGACAGAGCTTAAATGATATTCATCATTTGAACAATAATTGGGGTTTAATCGTATATATGTTTGCTAATTAACAAAAAAAGCTCCTGTTACTGATAGTGAAAAAATACCATTTGTCAGCGGTGGAGCATCTTTAAAGTTTTTTTATCACTTTTGTCATAAAAAATATTGTTTCTTGTAACTCAATGTCAAGATATTACTGTAGTAACAAGCATTTTTTGGTCAGTGTCTGGTTTTTGCTATATTTCCATAATTTAGCTTGCCAAAAAAACTCTTCTATATCCTACATTGAGGTACAAAATTAATGTCAAATAAGCAAGTGCTGAATATAACCTGTTATATAGTACACAATATTACAATAAGTCAACATTCTCACTTTACAATGAATAATTAACCTACCACTTTGTCGGCTGCATGGTACATTGGATTACAAGTCAGTAACTTCTTCATAAACTGAAAATACTCGGGACAAAACTGACTCTTCTCATGCATAAACATTATGTTCTGTTTCCTCACACACTTTTCTATCGTACATGGCATCTTCACTTGGGATGGCTTGTTCACTGAAAGACAATATGTAAAATAAAATAAAACAAGAAATACCTACAAGATATAAATGTTCTACCTTACACAAACTTGTGGAACTGAAGATCCTGTTTATTCAAAGTATTTTCTTTTTTATTTTAATATTCGTTGCAACCAGTACACTTAGCATTTAAAAAATAAAGGGATACTTAATAGAACCTTTCTTAACATTATTGCAAAAAGTAAAGCTATAGAAACAGTTTACAAAGCGAAATCAAATAAAGAAATATTTTAATATTTTTAATCTGCAGTTAGCGAAATTGAAGCCTCAATAAGGGGTAGGTGCACTTATAGGGAATGGGGTGATTATTAGGTTATTTAAGGATATTGTGGGAAAACTAGAACTTCTGTCCCAGAGGCCAACTTTCTTCTGCCTAGACTAGATATGATAGTACCTATTGTGAGGTCCTGTAGGGATTTATAGATGTGTTTCTCGTCCTCTGTTTCGTCCTGACGTTCGTAGAACAGTATGTAGGCGTTCCACCATCGTTTCTGTCGTCTGTATGCCATCCTCTTCAACATATGGTCAAACACTTCTCCTAGGTATTCCCCTCCAAAACATTGGTTCTTTATCTCCTGTAAGCATCAAAACATGTCGTCTGATTTGCTGTAGAACTTGTAGTATTTTTGAGCTCACAATGAAATTTCACACAATTTATATACAGTCAAACCGATCATACAGACTGGCCTAGGGACAATAGAAAACAGGTCATTATAGCTAGGTGGTCCCTAATCACAGGTTAGATTGTGTTGAAATTAGTCATTTGGAAACGAAAAAATTATAATGCAGGTGGTCTTTATACAGAGGTGGTCACTAAGGCAGGTTTCACTGATAGTAGTAAATTTATGACTCGTATAGAAAACTTCGAAATATTAAACCAGCACTTAAAGCGCTTTACAGACAGTATATCAGTTCCTTTACATACCTCGTCATCCTCCATCTTACATTCCGACACATCACCGTCATCAAACTTATACCACTTTGCCTGGTTATCTTCACCTCTGGAAATAAAAATCATTAATATATTGGGTGTCTTATCACTGAATGCAGGCCACAGATTTTTTATATCCCAGAGGGCAATGAAAAAGTGGAACTACACATTGCCAGCAGTTTAGCCATTAATTAATACCAGCTTAAAGTAAATGTTTTGCTTTTATGCTTAAGATTGAAAACAAGTGTCAACTGATATGAAGTCGCAAGCAAACAGAATTTAGAAATTAAAGAGAGACTTATTTCCAGAATTGACCCTTGTTTTAAACAACTTAAAAAAAGGGGAATACTGGTGAATTACAGTATTTCTTCATGTTTTGAATTTCATAATTGAAACATCAGTGGGTCATAACAATTAATATTTTACAGCGAGTGAAATACATTTTTATCTTTATAAGACGCTAAATATTTACCTGTGTAATATATAAGAATAGTAGTGTCCACCGCTAGCTTGGCCACTGTGAACCACAACACCAAATAATTTGTACTTTGTGCTCTGTGGCTTGGTGTCAAAGTCGTCGTCTATTATTTCACCTGCAGAAGAAATATTATTCATTCATTTATATTTATTGCATTTCAAAAGTTTCAGTAAATATTTTTTGTTTGAAACTACATGTATAAAATGTGTGATCATCAATGTCATAATATGAGCATTAGTTTCTCAGAATATACACCCCACATTCACCCTTTTTAAGATCATCATATTAATAAAGATGTTAAGAAAGTTATCTTTTCAGTCCATCCACAAAAAGATGAAATAACAACATTGAGAAGCATTGTGAGAAATAGATTAACCTTGGAAATAACATTTAACCATCATATGACATATAAAAGTAATCTTGTGATATTACTGTCAGAGTTTTAATACTCATTTCCCCTGAAGACACATTTAGACTCTTCTAATTCAAAGACTAGACCAGTCCATTATGGAATTTTAGGGGTGAATGAGTTAATGCAATTCTTGCCTTCAATCTTTGCTAGTCCCTGTACTGTATAGGGCTCCATGTCTATCTCCCGTGGGAATTCAAAGTAGTCATTGAACTTTATTGCACTTTCCCTGCAAAAAATATATATTTCATTGAGAACATTTCTAAAAATTCTCAGTAACAATCAAACCTGTCTATAAAGACCACCAGTACAGAGACACAGGAAAATGGCTCTTTAATGGCAGGTGATCACTAATAGTCTATCAACAGGTTGATTTGTGTTGAAATTGGTCATTTGGGACACTGCAATGTGGTCTTATTAAACAGGTGGTCTTTCTACAGAGGTGGTCGCTAAAGCAGGTTTTACTGTATCCAGATGTTAAATCTGATAATTAATGTATATAACAATAATGGTGATGATGCTGATCGTATGCAAATACTTAACAAATGGCTTCAGACATCCAATTTTCATGAATTTCCCTCCAGGACTTGACATTTTTTCACCATTATTTCCATTCAATTGATCTTAAATCACTATTTCATTCTTAATGTCTTACCTTTCCCAGTCATAGTCAAACCGCTTGAGCTGAATGGCTAGGACTTTTGGCAGTTTCTTTATCACAAGTCTTTTTACAGTATCAACCTGCACAAACAAAAAGATAAAATATTACACCGTGTAAAGGAACAAAATCCTTAACAGAATATGTAAAATTATTGGGGAGATCTTGACGTGTTATTTTTTCCTCAGTAATCCAATGAAAACCATAAGGTTTGATGAATTAAGCTGCGAACATCATTCTAAGGCACAGACATACATGCACGATGCCTTATAGGCATTAGTTACAACACAGAATTTTTTGCGTTGTAAAATTTCTTGTTTGTATGCATTATCTTTCAAAATATCTGAGAAAACGTTACCTTTTTATTACATTTTTCACATTTGTATGCATTGGCCCCTTCTAGTAAATCTCCCTTGACGTACTGTTCCAGTGATTCAAGGAGATTTTGATGATTCCGTATGTCCACATTTAATGTGGTGAACGGCTCCTCCCTCTGGTATCTGGAGTCAAAAAGGACACATTCATTAAGGTTCTCTCATGATACATTTAGATTCTCTTAGGATACATTTAGGTTTTCTCAGGATACATTTAAGTTCTCGCAGGATACATTTAGGTTTTCTCACTTTATACTAAATTCGACTCAATAAGCAACTGTCCCCGTAAATGGTCCTCTTACTTTTTGAGGCCTCCATTTCACATAATATACATTGACTTAAATAAAGACTGAAACTATGAAAACATTGAAGATTTCTCTTCTTGATTTCTTTTGTAAATTAATGAATACCTTACTCTTGTGCAGTAGTTTTCTGAAATTTAGTCCTATTAAGCTCCCCTTCATTTTTCATTTTTTTTTAACCGCCATGGGTGCTTATCTGGTCAAATATGGTAACTAAAATTTACAAAATTTCTAAAATTCCTTTATGAAACATACTTTTGAAATTTCTAATACAGCTGGAACTAAAATCTAGATAGTGTATACTTCCGACAAATCTGATTCCTACCTATGAGGACAATCTTTACAAATTTTCTGGTCGGCGAACGAGCCCCCCATAACTTTCGAGAGGATGGTGGTCTGTCCCAGGGCCTTCAGAGACTCGTCCAAACTGTCAACTAAACTGTTGAAAAACTCTAAGGCATCGTGTTGTTCTCGAAGATTCACAGGCTCGCCCCACAACCTAAAAGGATAAAGAAATATCATATCAACCTATATCATTCAGATTATCATTTTCTCTCATACTTACAGGTGTAATACTGGCTGGTCTCGAGCAATACACTCATGTCGCCTGAGGCTGTATTGCTTGGCTACCTATGCAATAAAGCTTTGTGACCTCACAGCATGAACATAATTACTATTTTCTCGGTACAATAGTAACAATTTTTTCCCCAGAAACTAGGCTGGTTTTACTTTAAAAGATACAAACTGCAGGATTTGCATTGAAAATATCACACAATTTTCAAATATGGAGAATTGACTTGCAATCACGGTTTTTTCCCCTAATTTATTTCAAAATGGCTGAAAATCATAGTAGAAAAATTGCAATAAAATGTCAACATAGGAGAGAAAATTACTCTTTCTACGTGGATATAAAGGATAGGGATATTCTACTCTATAGTTTACAAACACAGACATCACGATTGATATTGTTCAAATATCAAATTCCCAATAATGATTCAATATGAAACAGATTTTCAAGCAAAACTAGAAATGACTGTTGTGTACCTGGCTCCAAACTAACTTTGGCAAAAGCGGAACTTGCTCAACTATCGTTAAGGTGGAGAAAAAACAATCTCAATAAACTAAATAATTATTGGTTTAATCAAGCATAGAAATGTCTAAATTCCTGATGTATACATGTGGGAGAAGACAAATATCATTTAAACCACTGGTGATTTCATCGATAACATGTATAGAACAAATTCTATCGTAAAATTTTACCTGAAATGTTTCCAGAAGCCCCTTGGGACATAATACTGAAGCTTGCTGGTTGCTAGGTGACCAAAGATGAGCTGTATCTGTCTGAGTACGCCCTGGTGGTATTCCTTACGAGCCTCGTCCTTGTTACTTACAGACTTCTCATCATCTTTTCTCTCCTCATCACCCATATCAACATTTGTCTGAAATCACAGAAAATATATTCAGTACTAAGGCTTTTTCGTCATCAATACTGTTTACAAAATAACATCATCCATATGTATTGTCGAAAATTACAGCAAATATATTCAATTCTAAGATTTTTCTTCATTTATACAAAGCTGTGTAAAATAACAAAATAACCTATATCTACATTTGTCAAAAATTACAGCAAAATACACCCTTTAAAATTCAGCCCATCATGCTACAATATAGGAACCATCCGAGTAGCCATACCGGTACAAACAGTATTAGAAGATGATACATCAATATTACACAGACGTCAACAACGGTGAGTTATACATTCTGTATCAAAAGTTTTCTTTATTGCTAATATCAACATTTATCTGAAATTATAGCAAATTCATTCTATCAGCAGCTTTAAATATAATCTATTAATAAATTATTTCACACCTAACATTAATGTTATGTTCGAACAATTTCTATTTTTAAGAAAGTTAATTTTTTATATCTTTCATCCAGCAATTACACACAGAAAAAGATCAAATTAGACATAATAACATTATCTTACCTCACTTTCACTCTTTTCATCACCAACATACTCTTCCTCAATGTCATCTGCTACACCCTCCACTGCTAAGATCCCTGTCCTTATCTGTTCTATCATGAACAGCTGAAATAAAACCGTGATCAGGTCTGTTAACATTGTAACATGAGATCCCAGAATGGCTGCCTATTTGCTGTCTTTTTCTCTTTAGCATTTTCTGAGAAATAGTGGTAACAAACTTTAACCATAAACAAGACAGTTGCCTGTAGGTCATCTTGCTGACGTATTTATTCCAAAATGCAACATGTATAGTATGCAAGAAACATCATTTTTGTTCAAAAATGCTATATTAAATTTAGATATTATCTAATTCATAATTATGAATGAAATAAATCCAGAATCAATTTGCTAAAATCTTCTTTTTAGGTTCTTACAATTATTCTATTAAATGAAGAACAGCTAAAATGTAGCAAAGATCATTTCTTTCAAAACATTCCTGTTAACAGCTAAATGTTTATTACAAACATAGCCAGAATTTTCATGGTGGAAGAAAATCTTCATTAAATAGCCATTTCCTAATGGCTGATCTTGGACCAAAACCAAGATGTAGATGATTTGTGATAGAATGTTTGACACATATTTGCCCAATTGTTATTACGAACATATTATGGAAAGATGCCAACTGCATGATTTTCTAGAACAAATATTTTTGTTTTGACTTAAATTTTTTTTTTAAGCCAGTGGGTACATATTGAGCCCCCCCCCCCCAATCTGATACAATTCCCCACTCACCTGTTGTAGCACTGAGTTCATATAACAAGTAGCACCAGCATTCTTCAGCCCCACAAAGCCTTTAATTGGCCTCGGACCAACAGGAGGTAAGTATTCCCATTCGCTCAGAGGCTGCTCACCTGAAAATTTGAAGAAAAAAAAAATTCTTAGAAACAAGAGGTTGATGGCCATAGTCACCATAAGTTAGTCAAATAATTTTGATTTTCACACATAGATACAGTAAAACACCGTTATAATGAACCTCCAGGGACCAACAAATTCACTTCGCTATCAGCATAATTCGTTTACACACACATTGCAAACATCTTATGGGAACTGTTAAGGGAATGGAACTATGTTATAACTAGGAATTCGTTGTAACATGTTCGTTAGTGTTTTTACTATAGCCTCGAAGCATTTGTCACGTTCGTTAGTGTGTTTTACTGTAGCCTCGACAGAAACATTTGACATCACATTTTAATACAGCTGTAAATTAGATATTATTTTCTGACCACAATTTATTTACCATTGTAAAACATCTCCGTTAACATCCCAGCCAGACAGCGGAGGTTGGGGAGACAATTTGTACAAAGTGCCACTAAAAGTTCAAACGCAGCTATCACAGTTGAAGACATGGAACAGACTGGGACAGCCTGGTCCGAGGGAAACTCCCCATTTAGTTTCCTACTCTGCAGCACAATCTTAGAGGCTGGGAATAGGAAATCCTCTGCTATCTCCTGTAAAACAAATAGTGAAATATTTTACAATTATTTCATATCCAAATTTTCAATTATGCCACTTACAGAAACACATTGGATATTCTAATAATCCTGATGCAAAGATTTTCTTTAAAATAATAGGACTAATACATGTTTCACATGATACATGATGACATTTGTGTAGGACTAATGTTTCTATTGGTGATGGAATGACGTCAAAAGATGATATCCTGTGCTAACATCATTTCAGCAGGAAGATTACAAAGAGTTATCACCACTGGAGATACTAGTCCCGCAGAAATGTTATCTGTATTATGTGGTACATGAATGTGTCCCATTTTACCAGTTACTTGTTTTTAGGCACATTCAAAACTTGTAATAAGTTCTAAGAAATGTATGAAGCCCAAAGGCCTTTAATGGTCAGGTTTGACTATACACATAAATATGTTCACTCATTTAGTTTACAAAAATTTTCACTTTAAATTATCAGCAGGTTAATTGCAACATCATAATTTTGTTATTTAATAGATCTTACACAAATATGTCTCCTATGCATCATAAAATTGGTCATCTTTAAATGAAAAATTAATTTCAACCAAATTAATTTTTTTTTCTTCTGCATTACTAGTCTCAGTTGATCGTTGTGAAGTTCTTCCATCTGAGAGATATCTGATAGTATTATTTCAGATCGTGGTTAAATGTTCTCTAGCTTAGAGCTATCTGACAGTATTATTTCAGATCGTGGTAAAATGTTCTCTAGCTGAGAGCTATCTGACAGTATTATTTCAGATCGCGGTAAAATGTTCTCCTAGCTGAGAGCTATCTGACAGTATTATTTCAGATCGCGGTAAAACGTTCTCCTAGCTGAGAGCTATCTGACAGTATTATTTCAGATCATGGTAAAACGTTCTCCTAGCTGAGAGCTATCTGACAGTATTATTTCAGATCATGGTAAAACGTTCTCCTAGCGGAGAGCTATCTGACAGTATTAACAAACCTTGATAAGATTAGCTCCTCCTTTCTCCGAGCCAATGTTATACTTCTTCTCTGATGACTGGAATGCTAAAAGTTCCCGTGTGATCCCCAGGTGTCCACCTAACAAGGCTTCCTCTACCACCACCTCGCCCGTGTTTACGACATCATTCTGATAAATAATACATCAAATTGTACAACAGTACAAATAATACATCAAATTGTTCTATACAAATAACACATCAAATTGTTCCATACAAATATTACATAAAATTGTTCTATACAAATATTACATCAAATTGTTCTATACAAATATTACATCAAATTGTACAACAGTGTACACATAATAAATTAAATTGTACCATACAAATAATACATCAAATTGTACAAAAGTGTACAAATAAGACATCAAATTGTATCAATCAAGTGTAAAAATAAACATCAATTGTTTAAAACAACCGCCTTTGTCTGGACAACAGTGTATACAGAGGAAGCATAAATCAGAAGAGACAATCAACATCAGGCCTGAGAGAGCTATAACTCAAAGAACAATCTCAACAGTACCCTGAGAAGCTATAACTCAGCAGAGACAAATTGTCAAAAGTGTACAAATAATACATCAGTTGTAGCTCATTTATCTAAGAAGTAAAGCAAACATCAGTCATTGTTTGAAAAGTTCTACTGCCTGTCAATCTCAACAGTCAGAGGTATGCAGAATAAGCTATAACTCAGAAGAGACAATCTCAACAGTCAGGCCCTGAGAGAGTCCAAAATTTGTATACTTTATCAGATAATGCTAATGGTATTGTGTAATGAGGAAGCCAGACGAGGGACATAACCGGTAGACTTTACTACCTGAAGAGATCTATATGTAGAAAATACTTTTTCTCATTACATAGAAGGTAAAGCGAGATTAATTAAACAAATAAGATACACATACCTTCGTTTTTATTAACCAGTCAATTTCATTACTTAATAATTTTTCAGCATTAGGCAGCCTCACATCACTGGCACATGCAAAATTCAACAACCTGTAAAATAGAGTGAAGTTAAGGAATAAGTTCATCATTATAATAGCATAGTTATTAACGACCATCTTGGATTCCGGATTGACCAAAAAAATATTAACACTTGGTCGGGACAAAGTCAGGATCAAGCATTGTTTCAGGCAATTTTCAGCTAAATCGTACTTGTGAAACTCAAGAAGAAGTTAACTTCAAAATGTGAAAAGTTTACAGATAACTAAAAGATAATGTGCTTAATTCACTTCTATGTTGATTGAAAAATAAACATGAAATTATCAAAATTTACATTAGAAATGAAATCATAATAGTTACGTACTTGCAAAGTAGACTGAAATACTCATGGGCCTGCTTTGCATTTTCTTTCACAGATTCCTACAATAAAACAAATGTCAGAGATAATACAAATACAATATTTATCTTGTATAATATATATACACAACCTTATACAATGCATTTCAACTGCCTAAAAATTCCTTAAACCAGAAATCGAGAATCATCTTACAAAACCAATATATCAATCTGAACAAGCTTACAGTAAGTGTTGCAAGCAACACACGTCCCCTGCCATCAATTAGATTTTCTTATCTATAGCAAAGTTATTATTGCTTGTTGCAAGCAACACACGTCTCCTGCCGTCAATTAGATTTTCTATCTATGGCAAGTCATTATTGCTTAGTTATGCTATCAATGTATGAAGTTTGAACAAATTCTGTTGATGTGTTCTCAAGTTATCTTCCGGAAACTACAATTTTTGAAACATTCTCTTTTAAAAAACAGTGACCTTTGTAGTTGACCTTTTGACCCCAAATTCAATCCCAAGCTATATTCTCTCATACACTATCATTGTATGAAGTTTGATCAAAATCTGTTGATGTGTTCTCGAGTTTCACTGGCAGGGACTAAAAACACAGTATACATTAAAGCACTACATACATTCAGTTCACAGAAGAGTAGAGTAATGAAGAAGACCATTGGTCGAGTTCCTCCGCAACAGCGAGTGGCCATCAGATAGAACTGTTCAGCGGCCGCTACACGTACATGGCTGAAATTATAGTAAACAAATATATTGATAACATGACAATTCTGTGATATTTTGAAACCTCAAAACAATACATGCAAAACATGAATTTAAGAAAACACCAATACAAAATCACTGACACAAAATCTCTTCTGATAAATAATCTGTAAAAATTTTAATGTTACAATTCATGAATTTTATTTTAATTATTTTCAATCACTACTACGGTTTTTCCCATAAAACATCTAGCCCTATCCTAGACATCAGGTTTAGAATAGGGCTACCATCTCTCCATATTCTATGTGTCACAGCAATATCATGAAGAAAATCTATCAAAAGAAGTGTTTTAGGAACAAGTCCTGCAGTTGAGATGATAAATTGATAGAGTAACCATCACAGAGCGTGCCTAACAGTTTACTTCAAATAGAAAATTTTTTATGTCCTTACTCAATCCGATACTCAGCAACGATTACAACCAATATCGCATGTGTTAACTAATTCACCCCTGAAGACACATTTAGACTCTTCTAAATCAAAGACTAGATCAATCCATTATGAAATTTCAGGGGTGAACGATTTAAAAAATGAAACTACATCTTTTTATATAGACCTACATATGGCTACACAGGAGGAACAGATCTTTGACTAGACCAGTCCATTATGAAATTTAGGGGTGATTGAGTAGAGCAATAAAACCTGATATTTCTGTGTAAAATCAGCAGCCTACCTGTGGCTACAGAGAAGGAGTAGATCTTTGATGAATATCTGCCACGCCTTGTCTTTGTTTAGAGCGTCTAACGCCGGTGGACACAGAGCCAGACACACTGTTAGCACTTCTAGAGCCTCACGAGCCACCGTCAGATCATCTAAGTCTGTATGGTCCTTTGACTACAAAACAAACAATATCAAATTTTGAAAGTGACATCTGATGCCAATTTTTGTTCACAATTACACAAGGGTAAGATCACAAGTTTCTTCACCTCTTTCCATAGTTTACAAATTCAGTACTGGAAACTTTTATTATTAGTCTCATCAAGGGAAGAAATATTTTAGACAACACTTACTTTATGAAATAACTATTGATTCTCACACAGATTTTACCTTCAGATTGCTTCAGCCCAATTCCTACTGAAGAGTAACTACACACACCCATAAGCTTTATGCCGTTTCTGTAGTTTTATAGTCCATCCATCTTCACATGAGTTTATCTGAATTTTGTTTACCTTTTATGATACCATACCCACATTCTCACATTGTCCCCACCCTTTTTCACACTAATTTATATGAATTTTGTTTACTTTTTATCATAACCATACCCACATTGTCCCCTTCCAATCTTTAAATGAATTTTAAACAATTTTTATCCGAAACGTACCCACATTCTCACATCGTCCCCACCCATTATCACATGCATTTATATGAATTTTTAAACAGTTTTTTATCCTTACCATACCCACCTTCTCATGGGCCTTATGGATTTCTTCGTTAGTAGCATGAACGAGGTGTAGTGAACTACTACTGGACGCCCATGCTATCTTCTGTATAGCCTTGATCGTGGCCAGATCTGGTCGCTTGTCTTGGTGGCCTGAAAAAGAACATGATAAGGTTTTTACCAACAAGTGATAGGAAGATCAAACCACAACTTTTTATAATTGACACAATGATAGGAGATCAAACTAACAAATTGACAAGTGATAGGAAGATCAAACCTCAACTTTTTATAATTGACAACCAAGTGATAGGAAGATCAAACCTCAACTTTTTATAATTGACACCAAGTGATAGGAAGATCAAACCTCAACTTTTTATAATTGACAACAAGTGATAGGAAGATCAAACCTTCAACTTTTTTATAATTGACAACAAGTGATAGAAAGATCAAACTTCAACTTTTTATAATTGACACCAAGTGATTGGAAGATCAAACCTCAACTTTTTATAATTGACAACAAGTGATAGGAAGATCAAACCTCAACTTTTTATAATTGACAACAAGTGATAGGAAGATCAAACCTCAACTTTTTATAATTGACAACAAGTGATAGGAAGATCAAACCTCAACTTTTTATAATTGACAACAAGTGATAGGAAGATCAAACCTCAACTTTTTATAATTGACAACAAGTGATAGGAAGATCAAACTTCAACTTTTTATAATTGACAACAAGTGATAGGAAGATCAAACCTCAACTTTTTATAATTGACAACAAGTGATAGGAAGATCAAACCTCAACTTTTTATAATTGACAACAAGTGATAGGAAGATCAAACCTCAACTTTTTATAATTGACAACAAGTGATAGGAAGATCAAACCTCAACTTTTTATAATTGACAACAAGTGATAGGAAGATCAAACCTCAACTTTTTATAATTGACAACAAGTGATAGGAAGATCAAACCTCAACTTTTTTATAATTGACAACAAGTGATAGGAAGATCAAACCTCAACTTTTTTATAATTGACAACAAGTGATAGGAAGATCAAACCTCAACTTTTTATAATTGACAACAAGTGATAGGAAGATCAAACCTCAACTTTTTATAATTGACAACAAGTGATAGGAAGATCAAACCTCAACTTTTTATAATTGACAACAAGTGATAGGAAGATCAAACCTCAACTTTTTATAATTGACAACAAGTGATAGGAAGATCAAACCTCAACTTTTTTATAATTGACAACAAGTGATAGGAAGATCAAACCTCAACTTTTTATAATTGACAACAAGTGATAGGAAGATCAAACCTTCAACTTTTTATAATTGACAACAAGTGATAGGAAGATCAAACCTCAACTTTTTATAATTGACAACAAGTGATAGGAAGATCAAACCTCAACTTTTTATAATTGACAACAAGTGATAGGAAGATCAAACCTCAACTTTTTATAATTGACACCAAGTGATAGGAAGATCAAACTCAACTTTTTATAATTGACAACAAGTGATAGGAAGATCAAACCTCAACTTTTTATAATTGACAACAAGTGATAGGAAGATCAAACCTCAACTTTTTATAATTGACAACAAGTGATAGGAAGATCAAACCTCAACTTTTTATAATTGACAACAAGTGAATAGGAAGATCAAACCTCAACTTTTTATAATTGACAACAAGTGATAGGAAGATCAAACCTCAACTTTTTATAATTGACAACAAGTGATAGGAAGATCAAACCTCAACTTTTTATAATTGACAACAAGTGATAGGAAGATCAAACCTCAACTTTTTATAATTGACAACAAGTGATAGGAAGATCAAACCTCAACTTTTTATAATTGACAACAAGTGATAGGAAGATCAAACCTCAACTTTTTATAATTGACAACAAGTGATAGGAAGATCAAACCTCAACTTTTTATAATTGACAACAAGTGATAGGAAGATCAAACTTCAACTTTTTATAATTGACAACAAGTGATAGGAAGATCAAACCTCAACTTTTTATAATTGACAACAAGTGATAGGAAGATCAAACCTCAACTTTTTATAATTGACAACAAGTGATAGGAAGATCAAACCTCAACTTTTTATAATTGACAACAAGTGATAGGAAGATCAAACCTCAACTTTTTATAATTGACAACAAGTGATAGGAAGATCAAACCTCAACTTTTTATAATTGACAACAAGTGATAGGAAGATCAAACTTCAACTTTTTATAATTGACAACAAGTGATAGGAAGATCAAACCTCAAACTTTTTATAATTGACAACAAGTGATAGGAAGATCAAACCTCAACTTTTTATAATTGACAACAAGTGATAGGAAGATCAAACTTCAACTTTTTATAATTGACAACAAGTGATAGGAAGATCAAACCTCAACTTTTTATAATTGACAACAAGTGATAGGAAGATCAAACCTCAACTTTTTATAATTGACAACAAGTGATAGGAAGATCAAACCTTCAACTTTTTATAATTGACAACAAGTGATAGGAAGATCAAACCTCAACTTTTTATAATTGACAACAAGTGATAGGAAGATCAAACCTCAACTTTTTATAATTGACACCAAGTGATAGGAAGATCAAACCTCAACTTTTTATAATTGACAACAAGTGATAGGAAGATCAAACCTCAACTTTTTATAATTGACACAAGTGATAGGAAGATCAAACCTCAACTTTTTATAATTGACAACAAGTGATAGGAAGATCAAACCTCAACTTTTTATAATTGACAACAAGTGATAGGAAGATCAAACTTCAACTTTTTATAATTGACAACAAGTGATAGGAAGATCAAACCTCAACTTTTTATAATTGACAACAAGTGATAGGAAGATCAAACCTCAACTTTTTATAATTGACACCAAGTGATAGGAAGATCAAACTTCAACTTTTTATAATTGACAACAAGTGATAGGAAGATCAAACCTCAACTTTTTATAATTGACAACAAGTGATAGGAAGATCAAACTTCAACTTTTTATAATTGACAACAAGTGATAGGAAGATCAAACTCAACTTTTTATAATTGACAACAAGTGATAGGAAGATCAAACCTCAACTTTTTATAATTGACAACAAGTGATAGGAAGATCAAACCTCAACTTTTTATAATTGACAACAAGTGATAGGAAGATCAAACCACAACTTTTTATAATTGACAACAAGTGATAGGAAGATCAAACCTCAACTTTTTATAATTGACAACAAGTGATAGGAAGATCAAACTTCAACTTTTTATAATTGACAACAAGTGATAGGAAGATCAAACCTAAACTTATTATAATTGACACCAAGTGATAGGAAGATCAAACCTCAACTTTTTATAATTGACACCAAGTAATAGGAAGACCAAACTTCAACTTTTTATAATTGACAACAAGTGATAGGAAGATCAAACCTCAACTTTTTATAATTGACAACAAGTGATAGGAAGATCAAACCTCAACTTTTTATAATTGACAACAAGTGATAGGAAGATCAAACCTAACCTTTTTATAATTGACACCAAGTGATAGGAAGATCAAACTTCAACTTTTTATAATTGACACCAAGTGATAGGAAGATCAAACCTGATTTTTATAATTGACACCAAGTGATAGGAAGATCAAACCTCAACTTTTTATAATTGACACCAAGTGATAGGAAGATCAAACCTCAACTTTTTATAATTGACACCAAGTGATAGGAAGATCAAACCTCAACTTTTTATAATTGACACCAAGTGATAGGAAGATCAAACCTCAACTTTTTATAATTGACACCAAGTGATAGGAAGATCAAACCTCAACTTTTTATAATTGACAACAAGTGATAGGAAGATCAAACCTCAACTTTTTATAATTGACACCAAGTAATAGGAAGATCAAACCTGATTTTTTACTTCATTTCCCATGAATTCTGTAAAAGGAGGATGTCTCTTGTTCCAATAGAGAAGTGAGTAATCTATATAAGAATTACACATATTGCCACTAAGTTTCGTTGCAATCTATCCAGTAGTTTAGGAATAGTTGGTTGATCATTATATCATACAGGTAATAACTGTAGATGTTAATTTCTCTTCTTCTCTGGCCATGGTGACTTGCACTTTCATTATATAAACTTTTAGACATTCTCATCAAGGCATAATTTTTTAACTTTTTTGCACTTTTTGGTATTATTGTGATGATATTTTAATAGATTTGCCCCTTTAACTAGATTTGAGGTATTTGTGTACAACAGACCTGGTCTAAAAGCTGTTGTCCAAGCCGCATCGCCACGTTCTTGGTGGTGAACTCGGAGGTGGGGTTGGGGATATACTGGAGAGCCTGTTGCAGTATCACTGCGTGGTTGTGTTCGGCGGCCGTTATGTTTGGGGACTGAGGATCGGCATTGCAGGCATCAACTACAACCTGAAACTTGGCATGGCTCACTGTCGTCAACATCAGCTTACAAATCTTCATCACAGTCACATATACATTCCTGGAAATACAAATTATTGGTGTAAATATGATGCCATTATGTATTATAGAGTTATCTGTCCTTGTGTGTAGGTATTGATTATGATGTCAATACTTTGTGAGGTAAAGCTGTTTTCTCTGTTAAAATTAGAATGTTAAACTCTTAAACACATGATGTCACATTTAATGCCTACACGCAAGGGCAGATAATTTGCAAATACTGAATAAAGATTTCTTATAACAAGATAATTGTAAATAGGTCAAGAAGGTCATTTATTTTTAATTTTGTAGATGTAGGTTTCTCTTTACAAACATAGCAGACAAAAATATATTTACCTAAATTCTACCTGAAATCCATAACCGATTACAGAAATGATACTTGTTAAATGCACCTGTCACTAATTCGTTATTTTTTAAATAATTCTTTACAAATAATACATAAAACTAATAATCTTGTAAATGTTTTCTATATGTTTACCTAAACAGTATTTTATGTGTATGATTTTTAATAAGTCACACATTCAACTGAACACATAAGATATTTGTGTTGATATGCTTTGTCACATTTGAAATGCTTCACCTCTTTGAGTGTAAGTCTGCAGCTGGCATGAAATTATTCTTTGTTAACATATTCAATGACAACTGTACTCCTCCACTCTTCACAAAATTAAACTGAAAACAAAAACGGGAAATAATGACATTTAGATTAGTATAAATGACATTTACATGTAGATACTATTGTTGATTTATGGGCGAAGGGAGATAACTCTCAAGTTTTTGATTATATCAAAATAGCAGAAATATTTATTGTTAGTTACTGATATATTTCACCAATGGGATCTTACAAGTAGGTCAAGGTCAATCAAGTGAACAAAGTTCATAAAGCATGCTTACTGAATAATGTATGTCTTTATTTATTCTGGTGAAAATAAAATATTTAACATATTTATCAATGTGTAAGAGACAAACCTGAAAGTCGAAGGCGTCCTCTGACAGGGGTTCTCCTGCAGGCATTAGTAGACTGTAGCATACCTAATCAAAGAAAATGTCAACATAAGTATCATAAACATGTCTATATATACACAGGAGTCAATCGGGACCAAACTGATTTTTCTTTTATATTTTTCATTTGGATTTGAAAAGATTACATTGAAAAATAAATTCAAATATCAAAAGCCTAGATTCTATGTTGATTAAGATTTATGATCTCAAATATGCAATACAATATAATAATTATATTATCAATAAATGGGGCAAAGAGGGACAAATATTCATAAACAGTATGATAATGGATTTGAACATTTCTTGAAAAATTACAGTGTTTTTATTAACATGGATCAGAGATTCTTTATATGGCCCACTAGGCTTAACTGTCGAACACTCTAGATGAAAACTTTTAAATATTCTTTTTAACAACCATTGGTATAGGTTTAAGTTTGAATAATTCAGTTTTGCTTGTTACGAGCATTTTCATTGGCTTAAAATTTACTTTATCAGCCCATAAAGGAAAAAATTGCGTCGCCATTTGTGACATTGCTTCTGATTTGCTGAGATGACAGCGTAATTATCTCATAGACAAAAGAGTCCCAAAATGAATTTTGAGTATTGAAGATATTACCTTTATTAAATTGAATATTAAGGATTAATTTGAATAGATTTTTTATGTTATAGAGATATAACACAAAAATCTGAGTGTACTCTCATCATAAACCACACTCAGATTTTTGTGTTATATCTCCATAACATAAAAAATCTATTCAAGTTAATCCTTAAATATTTTTACCAGACTTACCTCGATATTGTATAACGTTTGAGTGGTGGAGGAATTAAAAAACATCAGCTCTAACTGTTGTGAGAGGGAGGTTTCAGATCTAGTATTTTCTGCACATATACTTCGTAGTTTATCCACGGTATGAGTATCTGAAACATTACATAATATGATTAAATTTAGCACTCAAAATTCTTAAGTTGTACTCGTTCACAGTGACTAAACTTCTAAATTTTCATTTTAAAATATGTTAGATTAAGTTTCATCAAATCAAAACAGAGCTGAATTACATTTCAAAATAAATTGGGTTACTATTTATTTGTGAAGATAAACTTTCTTGAATTTACTGTATTTCCCTATAATATAGTGTAGCTTATAGTATAGACAGCCCCTTAACTGGAAGTTGGGTGTTTGACTAAAAAGAAAACAAAACCTAAAATCAGACAACGATTTGAAAAAACACTGTATCAAGCTTGATGATCTGGTGAGGAATCACCAATACACTTTAGGGTAGACCTATTATACAAAAAAACCAAGGGATATAATTATGAAAATTGTATAAATGGGTATTAAAGGAAAAGATCTGTACCTGCAGGCATTATTTTGAGAAGTGTTCTGGCAGTATCTCGGAGTTTAGGGACTTGTAACTGACATCCAAGATCCGATAGTTGGAACAGGAACTGGGTGTACTTGAAGTTGTTGGACAGCAACTAAAATTTAGAAAAAAAAATATTGAAAATTTAATGAATATTATGTATAATGTAGTTGTTTCACTTCCAAATTGAAATATTCAATTAATTTAAAACTTTACATTTTTCTCTTTTGTTGTATAAGTGCATCATTGACTAAAATCTATTCACCAAAAAGGTTAAAACCAGTTATATTTGCACACAATGATTTTTTTTTGTTTTTTTATTAACCTTATCAAAACTATCTTCAAGATAAGCAAAATCTAAAGTCACTAATTAAAAATAAATTCTATTCATATTGTCATAGATATAAAATTTCTAAGTTATTGTTAATTATCTATTTCATTCATACCTTTATACAGAATTTCTGAGTTTTTTGTAATAACTTACCACGCCCGGGAGACAGTTCTCGGCCTCAATGTTGGGCCCATCAAATGTGTGGTGAGGAGAGCCAGCCGAGCTATCAGAACTGCTATCTGGACTAGAGGGCATGTTGTTTCCTACTTGGACAAGCTTGGCGGAAATAAGCTACAACACAGATGTCACATATACATGATACAGGGGATTAATAAATTCACCTCTGAAATTTCATAATGGATTAATCTAGTCTTTGATTTAGAAGATTCTAAATGTGTCTCTAGGGGGTGAATGAGTTTAATGATAAATTAATCCTATACACAACATTAATTGTATCACGTTTACTATACAACTGGTTATCACTGATATAATCACAAAAGTTTGATAGATATGAAATAAGAAATGTCTAAATTATTTGTAGTTCTTCAACACAAAATACATCATTATGTCCAGTAACTCCCAACTACCCAGTGACAGCCGACAGTAGCCCAACCAACTGTCACTTAATAAATTATTTGAAGTCTTACAAACAAATCAAGAAACTGAAGCGACTTACAGTTTTGTCCCGGAGGGGAACCTGCGAGATGAGTCGCTTGTCTTCTGCTGGATCAAGGATTTCCCCGTTTGCATATAAATCTACTTTGATGTTGCTGGCGGCCTTGACCCGGTTTAAAACCTGTCTACGTATTGCACCCACAGTGTCGTTAGTGTGTGACCAGATGTCAAGGTCATCTGGCTGGCGACCTTGACTTGGAAATCGTAATATCAAAGACACCAATCTCCCTCGGCAAGCGCTGAAGTGTAAAGAAACAATAAGTAATGGAGTACATATTATATATTCTGATAATATGCAAGTAAAATAAACATTTTTTTGTCCTGGTCCAATTTAAGATTTCATGATATATTCAAGTACACAACTTGAAGTCAAGCTTTATTAATGCTCAAACTTCAAATTAGTAAGCCATGATTTACCAGAAATATAATTTTGCTAAATAAGTTGTGATATGGAGACTGTTTTCCTTGTCATAATCTTCATATAGACAGCTCATCCAGAGCCTTTCACAAGCAATGACATATTAACTCATGCAATCCTAAGAATTCATAATGAAATCTCTCAGCCTTTGAGTTTTGCCACATTTCTGTCAAATTAGTTTCCAAAATGTTCAATGATTTTTCAATGGTATCTTTGAGAAGTATTCTTGTGTCTTAATTGGAAAAGAAAAAAAAGATCCCATAAAAAATACTCAGGTAAGTTAAATTTTTCATGATTTGAACAAGAAAATAAAATTTTACTGCAATACAGCTGTAAGAGTATACATGATACAACCATCTATTAAAATTTCGTAATTCAAATTTTTGTGACCATAGCATATCATGAAATATAATTCCTGCAAAAATAACAGGTAATTGCGAAGAATCCGGACGACTTACCGACTGAGTGGAAGGATGGTCCTCTCCTCATTGTACGCCTCATCACACTCCCCGACGTATTCCTTTAACACAGTAAGAACACGAACCATTCGCGTCGTTTCCTGCATTACACGGTTCGTACTGTCTTTATCCTTCTCCAGCACACTCACAGTATCATATATAGCTTTAAGTCTATCGATACACGACTGGATAAAGTCTTCGTGGATTTCCACTTGGTTTTGTAACAAACGTGGACCCAAGTTTGTGAAAATGTCTTTGAGTAATAAAATAGCTTTGTTAGACACATCATCTGGACTCAACAACACAACCTGAAATATAATACAGATTTCAGAGTATGAATATGGGCTATTTCAAAATAATTTCTAAATATGGAGATGCATCCCTTCCATCACCCAAATTTCAACAAAAGAGCCATCCCATTCATCCATAGAATTCTTTTATCAGTTCTTTCAATTCTTTGGAACATAAAGTTTTATGAATGTATTCTACTCACGAATGTCATTTATTACGAGACTTAGAAGTGAATAAACATAAAATACATTTTTCTTTTAAAATAAGCTAACAATAATACCATAGTCCAACTTTTTTTTCTGATACAACAAAAAATCTGACACATCAAAACAATCTTTATATTAAACTGATAGCATTCTTTACTATTGCATTTCATTCCCTTTACTTAGAAAACAGCATGACAAATTTTGCAGAAGACTTCAATCTTGAAAACTTGTCAATTAATAACAATCATTAATAAATCTTTTGCAATTAACTCATTCAACCCCTGAAGACACACTTGAACTCTTTTAATTCAAAGAAAAAGAGTTTTCATTATGAATTTCCAGGGGTCAATGTCCCTGAAGACTTACTCTCCACATGTAGTCTAAACCAATGAGCTCCATGTCATCCATCATGTGACCTCCTCGCCGTTTAGCAATCAGTTTACTCTCCTTCACATTCACATTCTTGAAGAACCTCTCAAAACAACTGTAAACGATAAAACAAATATTAAAGTATGTTCAAGTCTTAGAGATTTAAAACATTGAAGTTCAACACAGTTTTATCTAAACTTCTTTGAAGCTTACTGTAAAGCAAATGTCTTTCACAAACAATTACTTTCGCAATTTTCGCAATTACAGAAAATTCACTCAAGTTAATCAATGTGACTTAAAATATCTGCATCACTTATATTGATAGAGATTCTTTTCTTTTTAAAATTTGGTAATGTTTATCTTCGCAAACTTGTTTTGAAAAAGAAATTGCAAAATTGAATAGCTGTGAAAGAAAGTTGGTTTCCAGACGATTGTCTGGCTATCAGTTTGTCTTTCATTTGCTTCCCTTCTTTCAGTTGTCCCAAGGATATGTAGCCTTTTGATAGGAGTTGTATATTAGGAAGTTACACAATATCACTTACTTCATTCCATTTTCTGTTAGGAGACTGGGATCCAGCTGAAGAATATTTTGTTCGAAGAAATCTCGAGTGATTTCTGGGTCCAAGTCTGGTTCCTCCCCCATCAACTGCAATATAAGATTAATTGTATTAAGTCATGTAATGTGTTCATTTCTGTCATGACCAATTATTCCTTGGCTGGTTTCACGGGGATGACAGCTATTGCATTCAATGTACCCTTTAATCCTTGGATAGGGAAGATGTACAGCTGAATTTGAAAACAAGACATCTAGGCAATAATAGCTACATTACCCCATTTTCCAGCGTATAAGTTGCATAAGCCTTTCTTTCGAATTAAAAACTTTTTTTTTTTCAAATTACTGTCTGTTTGTAGTTTTTGTTCATGCAAAAGACGCATCTGCCATTTCCAGGTGAAAAAGGTGTGGCTTATTCTTGTAAAAATATGGAAAATACTTACTCCCTCCCACTGCTGTACAAGGATTCAATAGCTATTCCTTGATAATATTTACCTTAGCAAACCATTTGAAGCAGGACTCTCTATCTGTAGTGTAGATGGCATTCTCAGCCAGACACTGCCAAATCTGTCTCGCCTGCGACTCACAAAGCCACAATTGGCCATCCTTCAATAGGAATCTGCAAACATATGTCATGAAAGCATTAAGCCTCAATATCATCATTTGTCTTTACATTTTGGACTTTCATTTTAACTTTTTTGCTACAACTCAATGTTGCTAGCAAATAGGGACTGATGATTAGTGTTTTCTTTCATTACCAGACTCAGAAAAACATGCTTCTTTTAATTTTTTTCTACAACTCAATGCAGCTTCAAGACTCAGAAAAACATGCTTCTTTTAATTTTTTTCTACAACTCAATGCAGCTTCAACAGAGTAAAACCAATAAAGAACAAAAACAATGTGTCTCCCACTTTGTTTGTTGGACTATGCTTCAGATAAAATGTTCCATTCTTAACACTTTTTTTTACTATCATATTTCTATACTCGCCTTAAAAACCGCAACCTTTCTTGAATCTGTAATATGTGATTAAATCGGCCATCTGGCAAGATGTTTGCAGAATCCGATTCTGGAAACTCTGAAATCACAAACAAACAGTCGATTTGTAAAAAGAAACCTGAGAAATTAGTATATCAACAATTCTTAAATAAATATAAATCTGTGTATTAATTACAGTATTAAGACTATGATAGTGACACTTTGTCCATAGAAAACTTTTAAACTTTAATTACAGATTTGATGAATTTAAGCCATATTGCGCTCAAATATCAGCTGTGGCTCAAACTCTTTCTTAATTCATGTCTATACTTTTTTGGGAATCTCTGCATAAACTTTCAACATTTTTCATTTTTTTCTTCTTCATTAATCATGTTTAGTTTGTTTGCTTGATTAATTAACGTCCTGTTAACAACCAGGGTCATGTAAAGATGGCCTCTCATGTATATGGTGTGTGTTAATTGCGCGGTGCATGTTTTGGGAGACTGCGGTATGTTCGTGTTGTGTTTTCTTGTATCGTGGAATTCCTGCCCTTTTTATCATGGAATTCTTGCCCTTTTTATCGTGGAATTCTTGCCCTTTTTATCGTGGAATTCTTGCCCTTTTTATCGTGGAATTCTTGCCCTTTTTATCGTGTTATATTATGGAAGCATGCTGTTAAAAACATTAAGCAACACACCTCAGCGGTTCACATTATACTGACAGCAGAATTAACGACTGGTTATACGTCAGTTTCCTTTGCTGTTTTGTCATTCTCGAACTACAATGGTTGACTCACCTTTTGCATAGGCCCTGGCCTTGGTCATGTATGAGGAGAGGTTCTGTGCCAGTAACATGACGATAGAGTGGTTACTCTGTAGCTGACTGATCACCATATTCCTGTAGTATACATGTGGTGTCCTTTGAGGTGGGTGGGGAAAGTTCTGTGGAGCCTGCATAGGGGTAGAATTAAATATTAATAATTCAATTTTGCTTGTTACGAGCATTTTCATTGGCTCTCATCATAAACCGTTTCACGGTTTATTTAGAGTACACTCAGATTTTTGTGTTATATCTCCATAACATAAAAAATCTATTCACGTTAATCCTTAAATATCAACTGGCGGCCAGATTCAAAATACCTTAAAGCAACTTTCTTTCCCGGCTCCTAATTTTCGCATTAGCAAAATATAACACTGGATGGAAATTCTTTTCAAAGTAAAATAAGTAAATATTTATTTACAAAGAGAATCTTTTGTGGATTTACAAGCGACGCAAAATTCAATCGCATGCAAAAGAATGTTAGATTACAGTATACAGAAACAGCATATGTAACTACAATGAAATTTGATCCTAGTCTCAAGGATGCTTTTGATATGAAGCGACAGGACAGACATTGGTACCAATAGCTGACGCCACAGGACAGACATTGGTACCAATAGCTGCCGCCATCACTTATTTTTGCATGAACATAAAAACACTTGCCTACTGTCAGGACATATCTTGCAAGTCATGTAAAGAAATAAAATCTGATACTTTTTTCATACTTATTCAAATAATGAATACCATGACAGAAAAATCAACTTCAGAATAAGTTGAGTGAAAATGTAGCAGAAAATTCAACTTCAGAATAAGTTGAGTGAAAATGTAACAAAGTTTTGTGGAATACACTAAATTCAGTAAGAGTAACAAGGTTTTGTTTCATCTCATCTTACCTCGGGAAACAGCTGACAAATTTCTCGGATCTGCTTGAGGGAGGGCAGCACCCATTTGTCATTTTTGAGTTCCTCCACAAACTTGGTTATCCAGGTCATCTTCTGTGTGTCTCGGTCCTTTGGGAGAAAAGAAAACGATTATCATTTTAGGTATATGTCATTCATAAGTGAGACCAATATAATCAATTTGTGTGAATATTAAAGTGAAGTCAAAATTTAGCTTAAATGCAAAAAACAGTAGATAATCATTTGTTATCACAGATATTAATTCCTGCTTCCTGGTTATTCACTACTAGAAATACCCTTTTACAAAATTTAGCCCTGTACATGAATAAGTGTTTCAATTATGGGGAAAGCACTAAAAAAACACTGCTAAAATAAGTACATTTCTAATAATTAAGAACGATATTTGCCTTACTAGGAATAGTTGACCATGTTAGTTTGACATCGACCAATATGTCTCATACCTGAGAACAGCTGTAATCCAGGATTTTGATGTGAGCATTGAGGGCTTGGTCCATGATTTCTGTCGGTACATCTTCACTATGTGCCAGATTCCACAACAACCCCAGGACCTTGTGAGCCATCACGCCTTCCTTATCGTCCTCTGCTAGTCTACGGATCAGCTCCAGTAGCTTCTCTCGTTGTTTCTTGGAAGCTTGAGTCCAACTCCCCTACAAATCCAAAACACTCAATATAAACACACCAGTATTAAAGTAAGATATACTTTTTTGTAGATCTAGGTAGATTCATCCATTCGTATATGTTGACATTCTAGCTCGTTATCTAATAAGAACCTTCTATCAAGGAACATGTCATAAAATTCAAATCAAAATACCTCTTTGACCATTAAATTATCAATGAAGTAAACTCATTCATCCCTGAGGACACAATTGGACTCTTCTAAATCAAAGAATAGACCAGTCCATTGTGAAATTTCAGGGGTAAATGAGTTAAGAACCTCCTATCAAGAAGCATGACATAAAATTCAACCCAAAGCTGTATTAAAATAAGTCACTGATATTTTGAAGCAAATACAAAATAGCAGGCAAAAAGTTCAAACACTAAGCTTTTTACAAAATGTTCGATTTACCTGGAAAGCTTCAAACAGATGGTCTAGCTGTTCTGGTGAAAAGTCCCATGCCAACTTTGCTAGCAAATCATGTACATTTTTCACAATAGCATCATGTTTGCCAGACTGAAATACAATAAAACTTTTGCTATGAAAAATTGCAGATAAAAGCCAACACAACACAAATTGAGCACACAAGTAGCATTTTCATTTTGGTATTATTATTTTTCTTCGCTTTTCTAATACTTCAATATTCATGTCAAAAGAAAAATCTTCTCTTGAAATATGGGGTCATCTTTACTTTGTGGAGAGAGCTTGAACACAAAAGGAAAACATTAGCAAAGCTTAATTAAATTTGACTTTTCACTTTTGTTTCAATTTCGGTTTCAATCCTGAAGATAATGTTTCGTCAATAGTCCATGTTTATGGACAACAATAAGACAAAAACTATAATTTGGACAAGAAATCTTTTACAAAAAGGAATACCTTGAAATGATAGAGAAGACACACTGCAGGTGAATTTTTCACTCCCTCAGGTATAACTTCATTAATTTTTTGTTGTTGTTTAATGCTAAGTGTAACTTGACTGCATTCCATTCACTCACTGATCCCTGATGATTCATAGTGAACTCTTCTAGACTTTGAATTAGAAAAGTTCATATGTGTCTTCAGGGGTGATGAGTTGTTTGGATATTTACCTGAGCCTCCCATAATGTATCGAGGTCGCTTCCTGTCAGAGCTTTCTCCTTGATCATAAAACGCAAGATTTTCTCCAGTTTCTCTACATACTGGGGCTGATGTAGACTGTCCCCGAGCACGATCGTCAACACGTGGTTATTCTGTATCCATTCCTATAGTAAAATATACAACATCGAATCCAATCAAGTAAACATACAATAGCAAAAGAATTTATTCATCTAATTGCGAAACAAATACCTATCTCAGTACAACAAAGTCATCAGGAATATTGCGTGTTTATCTTTTATATTGTAGTCATCATCGGTTTAACTTATTTCAACAGCTAATTTTTAGTACTGTATAGTAGTTAAATTTTGTGGCTGATTCATTTTCACTATATTTGCAGTTTCACTGAAATTCTAAGCACTAGCGAAATATTCAGATTTTCATTCCCGTATCTTGATATAGTAGTGAACAGCAAAATTTAACCTATGCATATATATGTCTCATAAAGTAAACAGCGAAGTTTTGACCCCAGAATTTAAATTTAAAAATTTAAAGCCCACACAGTATATTGTTTTCTTCTGTGCTATCTATACGATTTTGTTGATTTTCATCATTTTTCATTTATCTCTCCCTCAGAGGTTACAAGGCCTACATAAACTTAAAATATCAGCTTACCGCCATTTTCTCTGCTGTTAACCATTCATCTTCATCAACCTGTGAATGTCGGCTTGACTGGAAGGACACATTGGCGATCACCTTATTCACTTCATTCAGGGCATTCATCTTACCATTGAAGGATGAAATCTTCAACAACCTGTGTTGAAATGTCAGAATATCAGTTTGTATAGAAATGGGTAATGATGATGCTCTTTACTCAGAAAAAAATAAGATAGACTTCTAGAGCTTGAATAAAAACATTGAACCCTCTATAGCCAAAACACCTTCGTTCCCAGTCTAAACAATCCGTGATAAGAATTTTCCAAACATTTCCGTCCAAACTATCGGTGCCCAGATTATCAAAGGTCCACCGTAGAGATGAAAATAACAATTAATTTGGAGATGCATTATTATGTAAGGGCTGTTCCAGCAAAACATATATGGCACCCAGGGAAGGCACTTTAAAAAATAGTATGTGCCATGGTGGGTTCAAAATAAAATCAATTCTGTGTCAGGGTGACGTTTCAATAAAATCACTTCTTTGGGTGGGTCGATCTGAAGCATTTGTAACCTCTTGAAATAAAATGCAAAATTTGTGTTTTATAATGTTTCTGTCAGTCATCCCAACTACAAAAATAACTATTTATTTAAAACATATTATATTCAATCAAACTTGGCAATGGTACAGAGAAACAGTTTTGGTAAAATACATTTGTCATCAATAGATCTTTATTTAGATTCACTGGTATTAAGTCGAGGAAAAAGTGGCATTTCACAAGCTAAGTGTGAATGTCCAGATGTCTTTGGAACAAAACAAAAAATTAAATCACTTCTATGCCATAGTCTCGTTCACAAAAAAAGAGATATGTGGAGGGGTCAACAAAATTGAAAATCGCTTCTATCTGTGGGTCTCCCAATTTCAAAGTGCCTTCCCCCCCTACCATATATGTTTTTCTGGAACAGCCCTAATGGTTTTTAGAAAAAACTGGAATCATTTATTTTGATTAATAACCATTAATTTTTTATTCAAAATTTTAAACTTGGACAACTGAATACCTAACCTTACTAATAACATAACAGCAGGGTTGTAGAAAACTTGTATAGTTGGGTGGACAAAATAGTAATATATAGAAACGCAACACTGAATCAGATAAAACAATTTTGTTACCTGCCACCTGAAATCTAAAGGCTCTCAACGTCGCCTAAATTATCTCTATTCTCCTTGTAACTTACCGCAGTATCATCTTGAGTCTGAAGGTTTCTAGAGCTTTGATTTTCTCCTCCTGGTTGGGAAGTCGGTACACTAGTTGTTTTAGAGCTTTGATTATAGATGAGAGAGCATCGTTCTTTGCTTCTGTTTTTGACTCCTTCTTCAATTCCTCGTCCGTCAAGGAATCCAGGAATTTTGGCACAATAGCCTGTTTATAGTGTAATTTAATATTTAACAGATATATGAGCAACAGCTAAAATGCCAATAGTAACAAAACATTTTTTATGCATTTCCCATTGCAAAGATTTTGTTCATTTCATATAATAATTTTTTAAGCAAACTTAAGACTTTTAACAGAAAAAGAAAAAAAACCCATTTGTTTGTAATGTAGACAATTTTTAACATACAATACTTACAACAATAGGCATAAAGAATTTCTCCACGCAGTGAGGGGTCAACACCTCGGCACACTGTCCAAACGGCCTGTCAAGAAAATATAGGATAAATATTTGATGAAAATGAAAAATGAAATAAAAAAACTTTATTGCACTAAAAACTTTATAATTTATGTCTACATAATTGAGCACAGCGAACAGAATATTAAGCACTTGATATTTTTGAAAAAAAAAAAAAAAACCCCAAAAAACCCCACTTGGTCAAGATTTGTTTTACTATAAAATTTCTTTATTCAGAAATATTTTAGTCTTAATCCAATGTATTTTCTAGTGATGATGTAAGATTTTGTTAAAAGACTGTCAAACACAACATACTTAATGAGAGAAGCGATGACAGGGACAGACAGCTGTGGGCCTCCAGTGAAACGCTCCAACAGCATCGCAAATCCATCCATCGTTCCAAACTTGTTCACAAGGTCCACCAACCAGCCCTACAAACAATAACATTATTCATACAATACTGTATATACAAATATTAGCAAATATTTCATTTTAGCACTTTTCATGCTGTCTTTGAATCACTATTTCATGTACAAGGCAAAATTTTGTAAAAGCGTGTTTCCGATATTGAACCCCCAAATTAAGTAAATTTATCTCAATTCTAATAAATCATTTAGTAAAATTTATTCACATCTGCCCTTACATTTGACAGCACAAAAATAATGAACAGGTATCAGATTTTAAAATGATTTTAAAAAGACAAAATAATTTACTGACACTG
The DNA here is from genome assembly GCF_041381155.1 of Argopecten irradians. Classification (NCBI taxonomy): domain Eukaryota; kingdom Metazoa; phylum Mollusca; class Bivalvia; order Pectinida; family Pectinidae; genus Argopecten; species Argopecten irradians. Next base: position 34,730,877 of record NC_091147.1, on the reverse strand, counting down.
TTAACAACTGTAAATAAATGCTATGATTTTAGAGTATATTATGGAATAAATGATGTGCACTCCCTATTTAAATATTACGGTAAGATTTAAATTTAATCAATCTTTTACTTATAGATATACGTCACTTACCCTTGGTGTACGTGGGTCGGGTGGTCGAGCAAACAACACATCATCAGCGATCGTAGTGTTAGGGGGAACACTCTCAGAAGGCCGAGTCCCATTGTAGGTGTGGAACCTAAAAAGTCATGTTACATATTTACATTTCAAATAATCTTTCCATGGCTATATTCTTGATGATATAACTGTATATATCTTTGCATCCAAAAATTAATATGTGATGTCTTAACTTTGCTAGTTCACCAAAATGTACATAATTTTTTTCTATAACTTCCAACTCCTCCAAAAGAGGGGAAAGGTGTTTATAGGTGGAGGGGTGCTAACAACGCTGAATATAGCATTTTAACAAAAAAAAAATGTTTTCAACTTGATAAATTTTAAAAGTGTGGATTGCTTTAACAACAAATGATCACAAGATCCACACAAACGTAGCAGAATTAAGCTATACACATTTCCATATAAAGTCTTACATGATAATGTTACCAAAACTGAAGTAAAATGCATTTTATTTTTTACATCCCTTGGTTGATACTCACTTGCACACAGGGTTTAAAACCATGGCCAGTAATTCCAGAAGAGGGAACCAATCATCTGCTAATTTAGCAACAGCTAACTCAATCATCTTTTCTGCATTCTTCAAAATACATCTCTGTAAAAGGTGATCAACAGAGGATATGGCATACCATCTATCAAAATTTTAGTCTATTCAATTATGCAACAAGTTGTCTATCACATGGAATTTTGGAAAGACACATACAGTTTCTTAAACTGGTTCAATTTGAATTTTTACTTTTTGTTTTTGTTTGGCAACACTGATGAAAAAGACATGTGAAAAATAATTTAGATTAATCACTGCCTTTGAACTTCTGGCCTGTATAGAATGAGAATCATAAATAACTCATCCCTGAAAAATTCATAATGGACTGTTCAATTGTCTTCATGGGATGAATGAGTGAACAATTTAACTGCGGGCAGTGTGAAACTTCTAACTAACAATAACTTACATGAATTTCATATTTCCACCCGCTCACTGCTTCATCAGTCATAATTTTGGTGAAGGAGGTGTTCAAGCCTTCTCTAAAAAATCTCTGGCAATGTTCACTCCTGGTATCCAGCTCTGTAATTTCATTGTACAATTATTTTATAGAAATTAAATGAATCAACAAAACTTTTATCCACAGTGATTGATGTTACCTACAAATAATAGCATTTATGCAATATAAAAACTTCCTTTAACTTTAGTTTTATAAAATCAGAAATTTTGTCAAGAGAGGCATTTATAATTCGTGTTGACCTCCACTAGCAAATAGTATTTTTTTCAAGATTTTTCAAAATTTTATACAAAACAGCACTTAAACTTACTTTCTTTGCAAAGCTTAATTGCAGCATCTAGAAGCACCTCAAGTTCTCCTTTTGGAAGAACAGGTACAACCCATCTAGGACGATTGATCATTTCATCAAGTCTGGACAACTCCTGAACAGGGAAATCTGGTACCTGACCTTCGACAAGGTCAATACCAACCATGGTGGTGTCATCCTGACTACCGTCCACATCAGTGCTGGTCGAGGACTGTCCTGGGCTGGGCTGTTGTGGCTGCTGAGAGGAGCCTGAGGGTTGAGGTGGTTGTTGTGGAGGTTGTGCCGCAGTTCCTGCTTGTCCGGCCTGTGGCTGTTGGCCTCCCCCCTGTGGCTGCTGTTGTTGTGTGTTGTCTTGGGGGGAGTCTCCCCCAGCTGGACTCCCTCTCATAACAATGGTCATTGTCTACAAAGTCGTAGACTGCAAAACAATTACACTATATTAAACTATAAATATTAGCAGAAGAATTTGTTTTACAGAATAATTTATAAATGTAAATTTCTAATCTTTATCAAATGTAATCTAAATCTGAGTATTTGTAGTAAAAATGATTGCAGGGTTAACACCCCCCCCCCCCATTTTTTTTAGCACCCTGCTCTATTTCTCCCATGCCAGTGCCCCTGCAGTATACTATATTTCTTCTATATATTCTGTCTCCTGTATTATATTATTAATTAAGAGTTGTGAGAAGCCAAGGCCTAGGCAAACGATGCTAACGACCGACTGATGTTCAAAACATCAATACATGCTATATTGCTGAAATTTATTGTATGATATTATCTGAATCATCTCCTTGAGAAATACATGCAATGTTTCAATTATGGAAATGCATCTTTGTGTGTTCCATAGGGTAAGAATTTAAACAAAAGTTTGGCAATGAGTACATTATCATTAACAATGGGCGTCCTTTTTATTTTTACATTGCAAAATCACAAAATCATAAAAATAAAAAAATAAAGGAAATATATATTGATGGCCTAAGATGAGGTTACACAGGTAACTGGCTCTGTGACCAAGAAGGACTGAAACAACAGTACATGAATTCACTCAGGAGACATATGTCGGATTGACAAATCTCATTTATATATGAAATATTTTGATACATAAAACATTTAGGAAGGTTTACTATATAAATTCAGATAATTGTTAATTATATTTCAATTCCTTTTTGGATTTCTTTATTGATAATCTCAGTACTGAAAGTAAACTGGTATACGTAATGGATCTGACAGAAAATGGACCATTAATTTACAGTAGATAGCATACAGAGAGTACAGCTATTTACGGGGACGTCAGAATGTGTCCTGTACGTGTCCATTTCACTTGAGATGCATCATTTTATAACAGTTTGCCTGCGTGGACACGTCCCGATTTCAGTTGCGAAGTTCCTCATTTTTTGGAACTTTGCAATCAACGCACCCAAAAAATTGCAATCGAACGCATCCGAAAAATGGCGGCCTTAACAGGCGAGTCAGCTGGCCAAGAACACAGGTAAACTAACCGGGGTACGAATGCAAACAGCCAACCAGGCATGACAATTGGATCATGAATGGCAATTACCAATTAATTAACACCTCACGTCCAATATCTTGGGTCTGACTCAATGGATATTTTTGGCACATGGCCCACTTTCATCTTGGTATGGTTGGCATGTTGTGTACTCGGTGAGTGACAGCGCTAGTCTAGTGTTGCGGTTTCGTTTGCTATTTGATCAGTCATTTATCAGTTGTAAATTAAACATTTTGTTTGAATCCATACTAAGTGTATATTATGTTTCATTTTTCAAACCTCTTTGACAATATACAGAATATATTTGCCGTAATTTCTGCGTTGGTCAGACAGATTACCTTTCGATTTAAAAACTATTTTTTACAACAATATGTAGTATATATATACTAAATTACATATTAACAATAAATGATAAATTCAATATGTTCTATTGAAAATTGACGTAATGAATCTTTTGAGTCTATATCTATTTTTTTAATGGAATGACAATGAAGAATTAATATAGATTGATAGGATTGGCTATAAAAATAATATTACAATGAAATATTTTATCCCTTTTGAAGTTGGAGCACACCACCTAAATAAGCAACATGTTAAATGTAACTGTGTAACTGGTTAACATGTTAGATTTTAAATAAATGATTGATTTTTTTTATGAAATACAGAGGATTCCGCTTATTTGCATAGGTCATTTTCCAGAAGAAAATATGCAAATAACCGGAGTATTCGAATAGGCGGAGATGACATTTTGCACCTCCGTTTGACCCCACACATATGTGTGAATAGGCAAATAGGTTTCGTTTCGTTTACTTGATAAATATGTTAATTATTTACACTTAAAACGAACAACAAGTAATTATTTTCGAAGTTGTTGATAGATTTTAATTGTTTAATAACAAAAAATTTCCAATATTAGATTCTTGTTTACGTTAGATCGACACGTGAATATTTGAGAAACAGCTAAACGATCGATATCAAATGCTATTAGATTCTACAAAACAGGATTGGATTTGTGTCTACAATTCTGAACCTAAATAATAAACAAATTTACGTACATTTGCCTGGCAAAATGAACTTACGATCGTGATTAAACTTCAAAGTGCCGATCAACTAGTAGTGTTGTTTTTACACATATGAATGGCCCCATATGAATTCGAAAATGGCGGCAGGTGATGAAGCCATGCGTTCACTCGACCTAAATGTGTTTTTGAGAATTCTCCCTGTTTGTTGATCTATACGGCGAATAGCTTGATAACATTTCAGAAATTAATGCATATTCAAGTAGCAATGAAACAACGTAGCAAGTATCTTTTTTTATCCTAAGCTTACATACTGTACGAAACTTGCGGTAGTCATTGCACGCCGACTTTGCATGCTTTTATGTCTCGTTCAACGAGACGCTTGATACGCACATGTCTGTCGTAGTCAACAAGACTCTGGTTGAACGAAAAGGAAACGAGACTACTGATCATGCATGGCGATTGTTATAAGGAAGCATGGTTTCTCCAACCGATCGCGAACTAAGGTACGTTACGTTAATAAATAAACATATTTGAAAGTGCAAATGCTTTAATTAGATGTTTGAGCCAGTGAATATACTAAAGTTATGATCAACCGCTGCTGATGTAAATCGTAACAGCGTCGAATACCTTTGCAGATTCATGCATAAAATAACAAGCCATACTTTAACGTTAATCTGTTACCAAGATGATTTCTAGTAAAATTGAAACATATATCGGCGAATTTCGCTAAAAATATATTGCAAAATTGAAAAATATTCGATTATATTTTTAGAATTTCCCAAATATTTTATTCAAATAACCGGAGGTCATGTAAAAGTCTATGCAAATACACGGAGTTGAAAAACAAAGATAAAGAAGGAAAAAAATCGGGACCGCAGAATTTTATGCAAATAACCGAAATATTCGAATAACCGTTATTCGATTATGTGGAGTCCTCTGTAATTAAATATGAAATGTTAAGATGATATGTAATTTTAAAGGTTGTCATAATTTTAAAAAAATTTTCCTAACTGAATAATATAATTGAAATAAATCATACAGGAATGTGCTATTACGAGGATTCGCATATATTTTGGGACTCATTACTTTTGTCTGGGACTCACTAATTTTGTCTGGGACTCACCATTTTCAAAAGTGGTGTGTCCAGAACTCACAAGAAAATTATCCTACATAAATTGCTGGAGTACAGAAAAGTACCCCCTGAAATTGCAATTGTACAGCCTCTCTTGAAAGATAATGAAACCCCTGAGTAAGTAACTTTTATAACTGAAGAAAAATACTAAATCGTCTGCTACTGTTTTTGATAGAGAAAAAACACTATTTGTCAGCGGTGGCAGGGATCAATTTAGCTCTGATTTATTACCATTTATGGGTAAATTTCCCCTAAAGGAATGAAATCCCCTCTGACCTAAAATTCCCCTGAAGATTTAAAAATTCCCAATTTAAAGCTAAAAGATTACCAGTTTTGTAACACAATTTCCCCTGTGTTTTATTTTTTATTGATTTTTTTAGACGTTTGTTTGCACATATCTTTATATTTATCATACAGCTACTGCATATTTTATGATATGCATATTCTTCGTCAGAATGAATAAAATTTAGGACCAAAATAAGAAGATTCAAATTCCCCTATCTTTCGCCAAACTTTTCCCCTATTTTGAAAAAGGGTGGTTTGCTCTAAAACCTAGATTGATCCCTGGGTGGAGCATCTATAAATGTAGTGTAAATGTTCAAATGTCATTTTACTCACAATTTCAAAGTTTTATACAAATGACAATAATGTTAAATTTACGTACAAAGCGATTCATACATTAATCCTTCTGCAGGCATTATTTGAATTACTTTTTGTGTATCAAGATATGATATATAATGAACCGTGAACTTTCTGGGAAAACACACTCCACTTGTCTATAAGATATAGGCCTATGGCAAATACACATGTGTAACAGCTAGGAGAGGAGAAAATGTAGCAACCAGACTGGGGTTCGAACCCTGGACCTCCTAGCACTAGTTGGATGTTATATCCATTGCTCTATCTGCAGGTTGGTCAATGATGATCGTCCCAGTCCAGTTTCACTATATATTTTTTCCTCTGTGCGTTTAATAAGCCCCCAAGACACAATTCACAAGTTTGCATATCCGCTGCTAAGTGTACACATTCAATGCCTAAAACAGGGGTTGGCAAGCTTGCCAATGAATATATAACAAGGTATGAGAAAATGTAACCAGGGCTCGAACTCAGGACACCTGAACACTAGCCGGATTGTCTACAGATTGAGCTACCTGGTCACCAATCATACGTGAAAAGCATGGAAGAGAAGGAAAGAAAAATATTAATTTCCTCAGATCCAGGAACCATTGACATAAACGATTATTTTTCTTACAAACAGCAAACTGTAAAGACACTTGAAGTGTCAAAATTCATTCGTCATGCAATCGGCAACTGACAATAAACATCCCGTCATGATCAAGATAAGCTCTTCTCAGACAGCAAACTATTTGCGCAATCGATGACATTATGAGTCATGTCCGACGTTTGCAAAATAGTTGCGCTTGTGGCTATATCTTACAAAAATGTTGCCAAAGCAATGATAATAAATCAAAGCATCACAACCACACGATCTGCTGCTGAAATAGTGTGTTTTGTCTATTGCAGGAAATTTTAACCTTTGTCAATATGGCCGACATTTTCCGGTGATTCCACTTTCACATTGCCAAAAAACATTAATTACGTGTCATACCTTGCTTTCATACAAAGACCGTTCTGCGACCCGCTATATCTTCACTGAACAGTATCATCTGCAGAACACTTTGAAAATATAAGTCCTGTAGAGCCATAAATACATATGACAGAAAGATGCAGTGATATTATGGTAATGAGATAATCTCGTACCTGTAATTTTCAACGAGAATCCAATTACATTGTTTAATTTTATTTTATTTTATGACAAATTTTGTCAATTATGAATATATACTCAAATATTTTACTCAAAATAATATATAACGACAAAATATAAAAATAAATTTGATCTCATTCTCCAGCGAGTTCATTCATTCCTGACGAACAAGATGGCGGCCTCCGTCAGCGCTAGATTGTCAAAGTCGAAGGGACTTTTATCGTTAGCGAATTCGTCCAAATCATGTGGATGTCAGGTAAAATTGAATGAATAAATCGATTACTATTCACCTTTTACCGATTATGCAACATTTTCAATACACTTTTTGTTTTTCTTTGTTTGCAACTCTTCTTCAAAACGATGTAAACAATCTGGGTGCAAATGTCGGTACCGAAAAGGTCATTGGTCAAGCACTTACGATCATTCGGATTCATTTGAGGACAACCAAGTTTTACTGTTTAAGGTACAGAAATTTTTGAAAAAATAAAAACGCACAAATATATTGAGTTCTTGTGCCATATATGCTTTTGGATCATTATCGGCACCCGTCGTAGTTTAGAATGTTACGTCCTACTTTTTTTAGAGTCAACTCGACCCAAAGTGAAATCGGTCGGGCCGGTTGTTGTTGAATAATTCGGCCCAAGATAAATCGGATCATTCGGATTCATTTGAGGACGACTAAGTTTTACTGTTTTAGGAACAGAAATTTTGAAAAAATGTAAACACACAAAACTAAAAAATGAATTTTATTGAAATCAAAGAAACCGACTTAACTTTTTGTTTATTTTAATTCAAGTATTCTGCACAGTATCTTTCATCCCCAAAGACTACATTTCATAACCAAAAGGTTAAAAAAAATTCAAAAAATGTTACCTGCAATTGATGGCAATGATCATTGTATTATCAACATGTTGTAATACAAAATCATTCAAGAAATAGAAATCAAATTGCTAATACTATATAATTATCATAATAGATTATTGAAAATCATACATGTTCGTTACATACATATGTAGAAAAAAATGCAGTGTTCCCTTGCAACGGTTAATTTAATTGTATATACACATGTAGTATAATCGAGCATGATAGAATTGAAAACAAAATAGAATTAAAAAAATCCATAACTTTCCTTCATTGACAGTTGAACTCATCTGAACAAGGATTTTTCAATGCTACATTTAAGATGAAGAAGGTTTAAATATTACCAAAATGTCAAAAGAATATACCAATATGATTTCATGCATTTAACTTTTTTTTCCCCCAGTTTTCCTGGAGGCTCTTTAATAGGAACTTCAGTGCCTCTACAGCATTGCAGTCTGGATCTAAAGAGCTGTACTGGAATGACCGAGCTGAACCTAATGAAAAGGTTTGATACTCATTTACAATATTTCATTTAGATCTGCATTTGTTTTCCATCAGTTTTAAAAGATGCTCCACCGCTGAAAAAAATCATGTAATAAAAGATAAAAAGAATTATAGGACTAAAATTAATTGTAAAAGTTGTGTACTTTGTGTTAATAACAATATTTAAAAGTTTGTATAACAATTTTGTTCAAAATGGAGAAAAACTGAAAATAAATAGGACCGACCTAGTCACTATTTCATATTATTATCTTTCGGCGAGTGTAAACAACCCCTATGTGCATGCGCGACGCGTGAACATTCCAAACATCCGATCAAAGGAAATTTCATCTGTCTAATGGACATATCTGCTATCGACTGAAAACACAAATTTATCGACTACAGGTTCCTGATTACTGTGTTAATCTAATAAACGTTGAAACGTATGCAACAATTTTTGTGAAGAGTTTCTAAGTGTAAATAATCCTATACTGTACAGGTTTTTGTAGCCATAAAGAAGGGTTTTCATTATATTATATGGTTTTATACTTGCTTCTGCTATTATTTTATTTTCATTTGTCATGATATTATTTACTATTCCGCTAAACCTGCCAATATTATCAGGCTTTTAAAAAAATGGCCTAATATATAGACTTTATAATAAGGAAAAAATGGCGAAAAACTAATAATATAGGCATGTTTAGCGGACTAAGTAAGTACGTGTATTTCTTTTATCATTATATCAATATTTGACATTCCGTATACATTGTATATCCTTAGTTATAATGTCTATCCGTCAAATGGGCATTCCCTATATATCTCTAGTTATAGTCTTTATCCGTCTAATGGACATTCCTTATATAGCCCTAGCTATAATATATATCCGTCTAATGGAAATTCCCTATATATCCTTAGTTATAGTGTCTATCCGTCTAATGGACATTCCCTATATATACCTAGTTATAGTCTCTATCCGTCTAATGGACATTCCGCTATATGTCAATATAGTTATATAACTTTTTTTACATCTGATTTACTTTTAAAAAAATCAGCCTTACTATATATCTAAATTTTATGTGTACTTTTATGTATTCAAAGCAAAAATATACCTTACATATACATTGTAGACCTATGTACATATATGTTTGCTTAATATTGTACATGTACATCTGTATTCATGTATAATATATACATAATTAACGGATGAAAATACCTCTCACTTCTTGTCATATTTCCATCAAATACTCTAAAGCTTCATAGAACTATGCTGTTTTGCTTGGCAATGTAGATACAGGGGCGTAGGAAGCGGATGTGGGAGGTGGGGGGTTGGGGTTGGAGGGGGTCGGGGGGGGGGGGGGGGGCAATTGCCTCCCCGTTTCCCAGGACGAGGGCAAACATTTCTATTTGGCCCATTCCTCCATTTTCGCCGACTGAAATGTTCTAAAATTGCACATTTGAAAGAAAATAGGGTCCTCCTGCACATTTTCGTGAACTAGACTTAAAATGTCAATCAGGGGATTCTACGTACTATTTTAAAAAATGTCTCTTAAAAGATTCATCTGTTTATATGACGTAGCAAAACAATTAATTCATTATTATTTTGTGTTAAACAACAATGTACCGATGGTGTGAAGCCAGTATGTTCAGATCGAGTTGCATAGATATGACGGCATTCACAATTACCAATTCTTAATGCAGGTAACTTTAAATAAAAAAAAAGTATTATGTTAAGAACGCTTTAAAATCATTAAAATATATCGTAAAACTCATCACAGCCATTCTAAATCTAATATTTTTACCCGGGGGAGACCCTCGGACCTCCTCAAACACCCAAAGCTCGCGCCTTCAGGCGCTCCCACATTCATCAAAATGCATCATCGTAATGTATTTCCCGGGGGAGACCCCCGGACCCCTCAAACACTAAATTCTCGCGTCTTCGGCGCTCGCAACTGAATTCATCAAAATGCATCGTTAAACTCATCTTAGCCATTCTAAATCGTAATATTTTTTCTCGTAGGAGATTGCCCCCCCCCCCCCCAACACCAAAATATCGCTAGCATGGCAATTTGAGTATTCATTAGTTTCCGTTTATCGATGCCACTGTCTATAAATGTGTACAAGGATTCTACTCAACGATATATGAAAAAAGTTTATAAAGTATATATGGTTGTGTGTTGAATTAAAGAATCAATCCCCCCCCCCTATTACGTTTCTTATCGGCTATTACGCTTAATCAGGCCAATGTAACCGATAAAATATAAGTTGCCTCTTAGTGGTGTTATTACATCTATATCCATTAGCCGGATGAGATTTTCAGCGACCTCGATTCCGAACTCAAAGATGCACTCGGTTCTTTCCGTTGTAAACATTCAATGCCGACAGATACAATTTCTTATTGTGTTTGGCGATATTTTAACGTTGATAAACATTGCCAATAGTTCAAATTAAATGTTGTAATTTTGAAAACTTTCTAATTTCAGGTATAAGAACGTTTGTAGGAAGTCAAAAACCCTAAGAAATCTATGTAAATCTAATGATTTAGTAACTTTAAAAGATGCTCCACCGCTGAAAAATGGTATTTTTTCACTATCAAAAACAGCAGTAGACGATTTAGTATTTTTCTTTAGTTACAAAAGTTACTTAATTTACACCATTACCACCATTGAAAAGTTGGATCTTCTTATTTTACTTCAACTTACCGGTAAAAATATAAAAAATAATTGATTGCATCCCGAAAAAATCTGTGACACTATATTACCTATATGGAATGAAGTACTGATTGCGCATGCACCAAAGGCAAAACAAATTATCTTATATTATTTGTTTGTGTTAATTAGACATATATATACACAATTAACACCAATTATTGTTAAAATGATGAATATCATTTATACTCTGTCGGCGGTGGAGCATCTTGAAATATTTTCTCTATGTTGTATATGACATTCAGCCACTGTCATTTTCCAGACATCCCAAAATTTGCTGGTCCAACAGACATGTCCGACAAAATTTTACTTAGACAGCACATTTTAAAATCTGGTCCAGACTGACTGTCCGGCAATTATTGAGCATTGGAAGTTGGTAGACCTCGCATCTCTGATATATTACGCAGGTGCAGAACCTGGCAAAAATGTAAACTGCATAAGATAATTATGAAAACAGCTGCCTGGGTCCTAATAGCAGAAAGTTATGTTTACTTCAAAATTTCACATTAATGTTCGGTCTGGCAAAATCTTGTTTTGTCCAGTTTACTTGCAGTCCTTGCCGGTCCAAATGTCTGGCAATTTTTTTCAACTTTCGCGATGTCTGATTTTCTGGCATTTCTTATGTATTTTCTTTTGATACCCCGAACAACAAAATTGGAGAGAGAAGGGAGCAGTGAAATCAATCTGTCTGGATGTGACATCCACATATCTTGACAACTCTTCCTCCAAAACTACTAGAACAATTTCAATGACACTTCACAGTAATGTTGTGTAGATGTGCAACAAGGGGACTTGATTGGTGGGGATCAAAAAAGTCCAATTTGCTGTTAGAGTCAGATTTCAAGTTTAAGTGTTTATAACATGAAGTTTTTGTCATATTTATCAAATTAACAAGGTGAGCAATACAAGCTTCACGGGTCAGTTTTTCATTATAATTTCATACTATTATTGAATGTTATTCTTTGCAGACTTTTGATAAGATTCTCATTGCTAACCGAGGAGAAATTGCCTGCCGAGTCATTCAAACCTGCAAGCGTCTGGGTATCAACACAGTAGCTATACACAGTGATGTTGACTCAAGATCAGTAAGTCTTTGTGTTAAATTAACAATATTAATGTCAGTAAGATATTTTTGTTGAATTCATGGCTAGCTTCCAAGATGGCTGCCACAGCCTTTTAAATTGTTCAAAATTGAACCGCTTATAGATATTTAACTACCAGTCCGATTTGCCTGGGATCGGTTTCAATATGTAGTTTAAATAAGATTCCAAATTTCTAAAGTGAAAAATTCCATAATTATGAGTAAAAAAAAAGCTAATTTTGTGACTGTTTCAAATTTTCTTAAAACAGCAGTGATCCGTTTTAGGTCCAATTTCATTTTTGTTGTATTTTTCAAGTTGTAGATCATACTGTTACTAGTGATATAAAACTAATTTGAGGTCATTATTTGGGCAACTTTTGTAGACCAGGGGTTAAGATGGCTACCAGGGCATGCAATTTTATCAAAATTGTACACAAAGAAATATGGTTGAGAACACAAATCTAATACAATTATAGGCATTTCTGTGCCTTATTTATTAACTTTAAATGATATGACCTTTCAAAAAGCATTTTTCTTCTGCAAAATAAAATTTATTTATCGATAAAACAATATCACATCATCATTCAGGGGAGGTCACTCCTGTCAAATCAGGCTCTGTGGAGATTGGAGGAACTTTATATATGACGACACCCATCACAATTAGATCTTGTTGTTCTTGATGAATTTGTATTTGTGATTACTAACACACAGATTTTACTTTTGATGTCTGGATTAAGGGATAATTTTTGGTTGAAAATACTTCACTTTTCTTTCAAAATTGTGAAAATTGACATTTTGAAGTTATTTGCCATTAAATCTGTGAAATGAAGCCTTCATCATATTATCTACCTTGACAGTAGGTGTGCTTTGGTGTTTATTTACAGGTTCACACACTTATGGCCGACGAAGCGGTCAACGTTGGCCCTGCCCCAACCAGTCAGAGTTACCTCAACATGGACATCATTTTAAAGGCTATCAAAGACACAGGGGCTCAGGCAGTAAGTTATAAGTACCGTCAAACTCACTTGTGTCAAACACGCTTGAATCAAATACAGCGGATGAGTCATAATTTTTGTTATATTTCAGATTTTTTCTCCTCTTTATCTTATCAAAGGACTAGATATGGTAATGGCTCTTTTTGGCCCATAAATCTACCAAATTTCAAATTAAGTATTTAGAAATTAATTTGCTGCGTTTGAAATATTGAATACGCCACTGATAAAAACTTAATGATATTTTTGTTGACAGAAAGTATGTTTTTGCTATATAACCATAGTAACTTTGCATAAATTATGCAAATTTGAAATTTTGTTCAATTTTGGAATATTTTTTGTCAGTTTTTCATTTAAAAGCAATAGAGCACAACCTAGAACAAACTATATATTTTAAGGGAATTACCAGACACGAAGAATACATCATTTTGAGAAATATAAAGTTTGTTCTAGAATGCGCTCTATGTTAACTAAATGAAAAAATCTGCAATAAATAAAGGCCAATTTTGATGAAATTTTTTCACATTTTACATAATTTATGTATAATAAAAATGGTTGCCATGGCAACTAGAAACTGCTATATTACCTTATAGCACTATCAAATATGTCAGGTATGTAGTTAATATTTGAAATGCAAGATTTTACATCTTAAAGTAACAGACTTTGAAAAAATAGCGGATTTGGGGGCCACAAAAGACCCTTGCCATACCTAGTCCATTAACAGAGATGTAATCAAATACTACAGTTATCTTGAATATATTGTATGGTTCCATCCCTTATGAAATTTACCAAACTTTCCATTCCTGTGTCTAACTTACAGGCATGATGTCTCTGGTAAATCACTGATCAGGTTTAATTCATGGAATGAACAGAAGAGTACAGTGACAAATTAAACAAATTGTGACATTCATGCATGTTTCTTTCATTGTAGGTTCACCCTGGATATGGGTTTTTGTCAGAAAACACAGTGTTTGCTGCCAAACTTGTAAGTATTTTAATCAACTATCTGAACATAGTTTATTTTATTGGCTCACTGGTCTAAAGAGCCAGTAAGCTTATGCCGTGGTGTAGTGTCCATAAATAGATATTTGTGACCCTCTATATAAAGAACACCTGTCTATAAAGGACACTTTGGTTTTGTCTATTGTATGTCGTTTATATACAGGTATGACTGTATTCATAAAGCTTAGGGTGAACAGAATGTGACCCAGATACTGGTATCAGTACTTAGTAAATGAAGCCATAAACAAACAATTTTAATCTTGTTGAAATATTACAATACCATGTGCTTGTTTCATGATTGTCCCTAGTTTCTCTTGCTCAAATTTAGACAAATCTGAACATGGCATACTGTAAGGCAAGTATTATAACACAACAGCTCCAACATGGTAAAATCCAGGTTTAAATGATTGACTCATTCACCCCTGGAAATTCATAATGAACTATTCCAGCTTTTGAATCAGAAGAGCTGAAAGTCGTCTACAGGGGTGAATGAGTTATAAGAGAAAATAAGTCCCTATCAGGATGAATATACATGTATATAGTTCAATGCTGCCAAAAACCGAGTCAACTCAATCCAGAGTGAAATCGGTCGCAGAGATGGTTCAATGACGCCAAATATCTCTTATTACTTATATATAAAATACAGTATTGATAAACCAGGGGTTTCAATATCAGGCAATAACTGGTACTTTTTGCCGTTAAACCTGGCTGTGGTACCGCCTGATTTGGACTAAATTACATTAGATAGCATACAGATAGTATAGAAAATTGTCCCCTGAAATTGCAATTGTACTGCCTCTCCTGAAAGATAATGAAACCCCTGATAAACTATGCCACTTACTTTTGAAATATTTAATTTTTTTTCTTGTTTTAGGCTGAAATTGGAGTTGAGTTCATTGGACCAAGCAGTAGCTCAATCCATGCCATGGGGGATAAAATCGAGAGTAAAAGGATAGCAATGAAAGCTGGTGTGAATATGATTCCAGGCCATGATGGTGAAATCGAAGATGTTGATGCTTGTGTCAAATATGCCAATGAAATAGGTAAATAACAATAGTTTCTTCATCAATCTCTCTTTACTATAAGATTATATTTCTATATAACCTTGACTGACCACTGGTTGGTGTGTTATCTCCGAGTGCTCTGGCTTCTGAATATATTTTTAGCCTCAGTCCTACACTACCATTGATAATCTTGATAATCTTGTCTATAAGGGTTTTAATGATTAGATTATTACTAAAACAAAAATCTACATATTATATATATAAAAAAAGATACTATTAACAGGAAAACTTATCAGAGGTGTACATCCTTAAAATGAATCTTTTCATTACTCGTGTCTTGCTTCCTGTTTATAACGAGATACACTAATTGCCTTACTCTAGGATACCCTGTCATGATAAAGGCCTCGGCAGGTGGCGGTGGGAAAGGAATGAGGATTGCCTGGAATGATCAGGAGGCCAGGTAGGTATTGATGTATTCTTGTTATCACTACTTCTCTGAAAGTACTGGAGGGATCCTTCTCAAATTTTATAATACCCGGTATGTTGATTCCCCATTGTGTCTAGATTTGCATGCTTGTTGCATTTTGAATCCTGGTGACATGTCATTGTTTATGGAATACGGAAATAAAGTCATGAAGTCATGACGTCACCATGAAAAGCGCTTTAGGTCATGTTACACTTGGAACATATGCAAAAAAATTACACAAGCAAAGTCACTGGATATCCAATGGATTATGTATTAAAATTTATCTCTCAATATTCCGATTGATTACAGGGAAGCTTTCCGTCTGAGCAAGCAGGAAGCTACATCAAGCTTTGGGGATGATAGGATGTTGATAGAGAAATTTATAGACAACCCACGACATATAGAAGTACAGGTAGGCTGTAAAAATATTATCATTTAGGTAATAAAAAAAATCATTAGATAATCCATGGCTTACAGAAAACATTTTTTCAACTTTTTCTCAAGTTATATTGGTGTGATTTGGCTAATTCTTGTCTGAAATGATCCTGACCAAGTGTTGTTATTTTTCACCATGGACACCATCTTAAAAACACATTTTGAACTTGTTCATTTTAAGTACATTTTACCTTTGTGATTTTGCTGAAGCTTGCTTGAAATGGTCCTGACATGGTCTCGGCCATTTTTAGAGTAGATCCCAAATCCCTAAAGTTCTTCAGCTCTTCTGATGCTTTAAAGTTTGTATTAATGTAAAGGAAAGCTGCCTAAGAAGTGTTGATATTTTTAAACACCCAAAAAACATTGCTTGCCTTGTCTGCCTATCCGAAATCCAAGATGGATGCTACAGTCACAATTTTGTAGATGCTTGCCTAGTCTGTCTATCCAAAATTCAAGATGGATGCCACAGTCACAATTTTGTAGATGCTTGCCTAGTCTGCCTATCCAAAATCCAAGATGGATGCCACTGTCACATTTTTGTAGAACATGTTTAATTTTGTTGCCAGACGACCCTATGGACCTCTTGTTGTGTAACTTTGTGTTTGTGGTTTGACAGGTGCTATGTGACAAACATGGAAATGCATTATGGTTGAATGAGAGAGAGTGCTCCATACAGAGGAGGAACCAAAAGGTCATCGAGGAGGCTCCAAGGTGGGTTCTGTTATTTAATCAAAAAATAAATTTTGATTGCTATCATTTAATTGATATACTTTTTTTTTAATGTTTTGTACAGCCAGTTATTTTCAAGGGACAAATCGTTCGGCATCCGGACCTAAAATTAGAAAATTTTTGGGAATCATAATTTTGATTGAAATGTGTATATAATTAAAGCAATTCTTAATATTTCACGGATCAAAATTTCATGACCAAGGTGATGGCTTGCAAAATCATGAAAATATGATCCCCCTCAAAATTAACCAGCTGCACAAATGATCAAATTCACATGTAAATTAATTTATGGTTTTAAAAGTCTTTGTGATGAATCAATGCTAATCTGTAGCTTGATACAGCTTTCAAATGATTTGATTTAGGAATGCATTTTACTGATTTGTTTGAATTTATTATATAATTATTAATGTTGTGTTTAGATTCTTTTAAAAGTATATCTGGTGCCGCTTTTAGTTGTTTCTGATTCTTCTAACTTAAATGTGATATGTCAAATTGCTATTAATGCTCCAGTTAAGAGCTCCAGTTAAGATGCGTACACAGGTAAAATACCTATTGAAAACCCATCAATTACCAATAAAGATTGTATGGATATGTACAAATTACCTGTACAATGCTTGTTATTTCTCACCTCAGTTAGTATGAACGCCTATATCTAGAAATAAAATCAGAAGAAATTTAGTATAATCAGTTATTTTTAAGAGTCTACATAAACTGACCCCTTGATTCAGATAGATATTTGCACAATGGCTTGCTTACCATATCATCAATTACTTTACACTATACCTATATAATTTTTATCGAAATATCTTGGTTAAGTTTTGGGTTCGATAGTTGTACCCTCTCCTTCAAAAGTGAGAGTGTAAATACCCATCCCTCAAATGATTATCTGGAGCACTGGCTATGTTAAATGTTTGATGTTACTTGTTGCAGCACCTTCATTGACCCAGACATGCGTCGCGCCATGGGGGAACAGGCCACACAGCTCGCCACAGCCGTGGGCTATACATCCGCAGGTAAGTATTCTTCTTCAATACGTTAGCCCACGAGCCCAATATGATAATCTGATATTAACTTAGAGGCTTCTTGAATTTTGACAATTTGTTTTTCACTGATATTAGTGCACAATCTTATTGATCATATTTCTCTAACTTTGTTTTGTTGTCACAGTTTCTCTCTTACATTTACATAATATAAAGTAATTCACTGTTTCTCTCTTAAACTTTCTTATTGATATTAAATATTTCACTGATTCTCTCTTAAACTTACATATTGATATTAAATATTTTACTGTTTCTCTCTCACATTTACATACAATGTAATATCAAATAATTTATTCAATCTGTTTCCGTACAATCTAAAACCTGCAGAGATATTTTCCAGGAAAAAACTATAGAAACATTTTATGTATAGGACTTCAAAAATATTGTTAATATGTCTTTAATTTTAATTTGCATGCAGTATAACTCTGATAAATCAAACTCAATTACTCATTAAACCATTCACTTAATTCCTATGTGTACTCGTCGCTGCAGTTCACAACAAAGCATGCAAAAGAAACCCAGATATATCAAAACTCCAATTACTATGGAACATTTATGTTTTTGTATATATTACATCAATTGCAGTTGGGGGTTTAAAATACTTTCCATATACTCTTACTAGAATATAAAATTAATGCAATTAATTGATTCTAGCTCTCACATTGGGGGGGGGTACAATGTAATATCAAATTTGTTTTCACTATTTCTCTCTTACATTTACGTAATATAATATAATTTTCGCTGTTTCTCCCTTACATTTTAATACATAATGTAAAATAATTTCACTATTTCTCTCATACATTTATGTCCTATAAAAAATAATTTTCATTGTTTCTCTCCTGCATTTACATATTATAAAATGATTTTCACTATTTCTCACTCACATTTACGTAATTTAAAATAATTTTCACTATTTCTCGCTTACATTTACATAATATAAAATATGTCACTGTTTCTCTCTCACATTTATGTTATAAAACCTCTACAGGTACAGTGGAGTTCCTGGTTGACTCTAAGAAGAATTTTTACTTCCTGGAGATGAATACCCGACTCCAGGTAGAACATCCAATCACAGAATGTATAACAGGGATTGATCTAGTCCACCAGATGATCCGCTCTGCTAAAGGTAAAAAACACATTGATATTACACAGTAAACCAATAACAAATTCATGGTTATAACGCAGTAATTTTTATTCTCCGTCAAGATTCATATATATAAGATGTCTGTAACATGTACATGTGTATAAAGAACTATGCTTGTTTCAGATGATATTTCTATGAATATTTGTGTTTG
Source organism: Argopecten irradians (assembly GCF_041381155.1). Taxonomy (NCBI): domain Eukaryota; kingdom Metazoa; phylum Mollusca; class Bivalvia; order Pectinida; family Pectinidae; genus Argopecten; species Argopecten irradians. The sequence goes on along the minus strand of NC_091147.1, from coordinate 34,711,885 downwards.
TTGTAGGCCATAAGTTGCTCCACAAGCAGTCTGATATCCCTATAGATGGATGGGCATTCGAGTGCAGAGTTTACGCGGAGGTAACTATAATCATCAAATTCTAGACTTTTGGGTGAACTTTCAACCAACTTTCTTTCACAGCTACTTCAATTCATGACTTCGCAGAAATTTAATTGAGTGGAGTTTAAATATTGAATTAAGATAATATTCATGGCATTCAGTATAAGTCAGAAATAAAATCAAATCATGGAAATCAAATTTTGCAAAATTTCTTCTATTGCAAAATTTGTGACAGTGTCTTACACGCAAAATAAAGTTAATTGGTGTATTACTTGTAATTTACCTGTAATATTTTGCATAACAAGTTGATATGCTGCACAATAAAATTAATTAGATATTAATTATATGTTTTGCTTTGTTCTTGATTACCAGTACTGTAATTGGTTCCTTATTATTTTTTAGGATCCCTACAAAAACTTTGGTATGCCATCCATTGGTAGACTGACAAAGTACATAGAACCAAGTCACTTAGAGAAGGTAGGGGGATTGATGGACATTTATCACCAGTTTTAACGATAAATCTGTGAAAAGGATCCAAGACTAAACAGGAAATCTGTCAGCAGATCAATAAAGTCTCAACACCGATTGTTGAGACCAATTTTATTTGAAAACATTTATTTATTTCATGTTTCATGAATCTCAACGATGAATCAATACAAATGCAGAAATACATTTCGTATTTTCCCTGGACTATTACATACATTGCATATTACATTATATATGTGATACCTTTTGTATATTAATATATTAATTTTGTCAGGTACGATGTGACAGCGGAATCAAAGAGGGCAGTGAGATTAGTGTATATTATGACGCCATGATTTGTAAGGTAAGTTTTATATCATAATAGTGACAGGTTAAAATTTATTTCATCGACAGAAATGATTATTTATTTCCAGTTCTGAAATTAGTGTTGCTCAGAAATAGCTATCCCATCTTTGCATATTACAGAGTTGTCTCCCTTGTGGAAAGGTATCGCTTGTGATGAGCGAAATTCATGTTGATTGCTCTGCAAAATATTATGTTACGCATGCAACTATATGACGTCACAAATCAATACCTACCCACATGGGCAGATAACTCTTTAAGACGGAATAGCCAGGATATCATGAATAAAATATCTTTATTGTGAATCCATCACTGTAAATTTCTAGTTGGAGATCACCATTTTAGTCAGTACTGTGGAATTATTCGCAGCTTTAAATTTTTCACTTATTTCGCTCTGATGTAATCTCCACAAATGGTTGAATATATTATCCAATGTAAATCTTCACATGTAAAGAATACGAAATCTATCATGACACAATTATTGTAATTGATCTAACAGAATTGGGATGCTGTGACCTACATTTATTTTACAGCTTGTCAGAGGTCAACTTTACATTAGGTAATGGATGACACAGCATTATACACACACAATTTGTTTTTACAGTTGGTGACGTACGGTAAAACAAGACAGGATGCGTTGGATGTGATGGTGAATGCTTTGGATAATTATGTTATAAAGGGTAAGTTTTCAATCTAATTACACAAGTTGGTATATCATTAAGATCCTCATCAAACCGGTATTTTTACTAATATTAATAAATTTTCGTTCCTTCTTGACCTCCTGAGGGCTTGGAGTTATGAATGGATCTTGTTCATATTTTGTGTGTAGCATCCGTTGGGTACTTAAAATTGTACAAATACTTGAGCTGACACCCCTGCAAGTTATGTGAGATGATGTTTTTTTGATGTGTAAATCATGATTGATATTCATTTATAGGTGTGACACACAATATTCCCCTACTTAGAGATATTTGTACAGAGGAATCATTCATCACTGGTGACATCAGCACAGACTATCTTCCAAAGATCTATCCGGACGGATTTAAAGGTAAAAATTGACTATCTCCCAAAGATCTATCCGGACAGATTTAAAGGTAAAAAAAAAATGTATAGACTATCTGCCAAAGATCTATCCAGACAGATTGAAAGGTATCTATAGAATATCTCCAAAGATCTATCCAGACAGATTGAAAGGTAACTATAGAATATCTCCCAAGATCTATCCAGACAGATTGAAAGGTAACTATAGAATATCTCCCAAGATCTATCCAGACAGATTGAAAGGTAACTATAGAATATCTCCCAAGATCTATCCAGACAGATTGAAAGGTATCTATAGACTATCTCCCAAGGTCTATCCAGACAGATTGAAAGGTATCTATAGACTATCTCCCAAGATCTATCCAGACAGATTGAAAGGTAACTATAGACTCTCTCCGAAGGGTCAGGATGACCTATAGTCGTCATGTTTCGTCCATCGTTGTGCGCCGTCCGCCGTGCGTTAACTTTTCACATTTTGAACTTCTTCTAAAGTTGTACCAGTGCAATTTAGCTGAAACTTACATGAAATGATCCTAATATAGTCCCGACAAAGTGTTGTTATTTTTTGGGTTGATCCAAAATCCAAGATGGCCGCCACAGCCGCAATCTTGAAAACACATTTTGAACTTCTTCTGAAGTTCTACCATTGTGATTTGGCTGAAACTTGCATGAAATGATCCTGACATGGTCCCTTCAAAGTGTTGATATTTTTCAGGTTGATCCGAAATCCAGGATGGCCGCCACAGCCACCATCTTGAAAACACATTTTGAAATTCTTCTCAAGTTCTACTGGTGCGATTTGGCTGAAACTTGCATGAAATGATCCTGACACGGTCCCTTCAAAGTGTTGATATTTTTTGGGTCAATCCAAAATCCAAGATGGCCGCCACAGCCGCAATCTTGAAAACACATTTTGAACTTCTTCTCAAGTTCTAATGGTGCAATTTGGCTGAAACTTGCATGAAATGATCCTGACATGGTCCCGACAAAATGTTGTTACATCTCTGGTTGATCCCAAATCAAAGATGGCTACCATGACACTATATCTAATTAATTTCCTATATGATATTGCCAAGTTAGTCAGATGACCTCTAAGGCCCTTAGGCCTCTTGTTCAAAATTTTCGAATACCTATCTGCCCAGGCTATGGATCGCATGTGCCAAAATTCATATTTGATATTATATGATATTCTATATTATGATTGAACTTACCGGTATCTGTAAATTATTTTCTTTTGATTTCTTTGGATTTGCTTATGTGTTAATGTTTTTTCATTGTGAATTTTACTAGGTAAACAGTTAAGCACTGGAGAGAACAACAACCTTGCTGCCATGGCAACCCTCATCTACATCAGGGACCAAATTTTATCTCGAAACTTCATCAATCAAACCAGGTACAAGATTAGTTTTAAAATCAGATGTGGCTGGAGTGAAATTTCTTACAAAATTGAATCTCATGTATAGTGTTTCTTTGTATAACATTATATACTGTGCATGTTTTTACAGATTTCAATAGTCATGAAATACAGATAACCAGTTTTCAAGCAAAATTTTACATCATTGAGGATTCCGCTTACCATATTTGACCCAATAAGCATCCAGGGTGGTTGAAAAATTTGAAAAAAAAATGAAAAGATGCTGATAAGACAAAATTATTACAAATACAAATCTATACAGTTTTATGTAGTTTTCGTCTTAATATAAGACTGGGCAATTGAAATTGAGGCCTCAAAATGGGTGAGGGGCGCTTATAGGGATATGGGCGCTTATTGGGTCAAATACGGTATTTGAATAGGCTATTTTCCAGAAGAATGAAGAATATATATACAAGTTTTTGCTCAGACATACAGTTCTTGCTGGCTTTTAGAAGGTTTTAATTTTTAGAAGATTGGAAAAACAGGTTGCGTATAACAAAATTTATGTTCAACTTTACTTAAGATATTTCAGAAACCAATTCTATTGTTTATCTTTAAAGAGTGCCTGTGTCGTCGGACCTTCCATCAGTATGGTCACTAAGTGTCCAGATAGGAGACCAGTCTGTCCCTGTGTCAGCTTCCTGTGGTGACGGCTATATTAAGGTATGTACTGTAATTTTAATATTTTATTCACCACAAATTACCAACATTTCCAGAATTACAATAGTTATAATGCAAAGGTTTTAATTTTACAAGTACAAATAAGAGCTGAAAATTATTTCTGCCAAAAATCAGTATATATTCATGTACAACATATAATTAAATGAGTACATACGGAGAGCCTATGAAGACAAGTGGTGTTTTACAATTTCAATTAACATTTTTACTTGTTATTAGTAATTGTAAAGTGATTTCAGCAGGTATGTTTCCATCTCAACATACATAAGGCATGTAATCAATCATATTTTCAATAGAATACTGAAAAAAAAAAAATTTGCCCAGTCAAGGCACATATCACTTTTACATATTACCACAAGCTTTCCACCTCTGAGTTGCAAGTTTGAATCCCATGTGCAGCAGTTGCCAGGTACTGAGTATAAGTTGGTGTTTTATCTCAATCTGCTACAATTTTCATCCACCAACAGTCATGGCATGTATTGCTCAGTGTATACCAGGTACAGGCACACCATAAACATGAAAATTTACGTGAGGGGGAAATTTACGCTATTACAAAATTATGCTTATTACACACAGGACATTTTAGCGCAAAAATTTCCTGCAAGTCAGGGTTCTCGTTAAAAGCCGATTGCCGGCAAAAACAGCGTTCTATTTCCTTGTTTATAAGCGGCTATTTTTGTCAGAAATAAGTATTGGCCACCACGGGGACCTGTGGCCCCGAACCACCTATTATTCTTTTTCAACCATCTATCAAAAACTTAGTGAGAACCCTGCACGTAATGTTTGGTATATGTATTCACTATGGTGCAAAAAGTTAACAGATGCAGTAATCTCGAAATGAATTACAGCAAAATATTTACCCATACAAATTGCCAAATTAAACATTCATGAAATTATCCACATTTGCAGTAATTCTTTTGAAATCATTTTGTATTTAGAATTTGATATTTCTCCTAATTACTGACATACCCGGACTGTTGTTTTACACTAGGTTGAGTGCGGTGGCCAAACCATGTCAGTACTAGGTAATCTCGACTTCTCATCTCCTCTCCTGGAAGTCTTCATCAACGACCAACCAACAGTGATTCAGGTAAGGATAGGTCATATATATATAATGACGTTCTACCAATTTAAAATCGCAGAGGTGCTTTTTGGGTTCAAATTGTGCATGCATCTATACATAAACATCATGTTATGTTTTACAGTTAACTTCAGTTTACTTTCATTATTATGGCTGATATTTTATTTTTAAATAGTTAACCCAAAGACTTGGAGCTGGAAAATACAGACTTCGATATCTCGGCACAGTGGTAAGTACTTTGTTCTCTGTATGAAATTCATGCCTTAATCCATCCTTGATGCTCGGGGGTTACTATCACATATATCATATCCACCCCTGGGCTATCTCATAGTAAAACTGGAGGCAGATCAGTTAAAAATAGACTGACAAATCACATGCCTGCAGAGACTTCCTTTGAAGATTACAGAGAGAGCGATAGCCAACTTCAAAGCTACAAAGTCAACTACAGTGTACTGTTATTCGATTCTTTTACTGTACATCGCTGGACCAAATTCAGCTGAAATTACCTGTATCTTATGTTGCCTTCAGTTTTACTATGACATGGTCAAAAGTGGATATAACGTTTGTGTCCATTGTCAAAAGTTTCAGAAATGTAGTTCTCATATTCTAAATAAAACCAAAAACATTCATGTTATTGAAGGTTAAATTAACTTGTTTTAGTAACCAATTAGAATGACAGATATAAACCAGTGAGATGACAAAATGTAAACCAATCACAGTTGCTCTTACAAGTTTTATTGACAAATGAACATGCTTATTTTAGCTTTAAATAACAAATAATTCAGCAGGATGACAAACCAACCAATCACATTTGATTTTACAGTTTAGTTGACCAATGAATTTGCTTGTTGTAGTTCCCATTAACAGTACTGGATGCCGTTGACAGTGACATGTTGAAATAACCAATCACAGTTGATTTTACAGTTTAGTTGACCAATGAAATTGCGTTTTATAGTTCCCAGTAACAGTGATGGATGCCTTTGCCAGTGAGATGATGAAGTATATGCCTGAAAGGTTACCTGAAGATCTCCCCACTATGGTCAATGCCCCGATGCCAGGGGTCATCAAGAGTATCGCTGTAGAGGTTGGACAACAAGTAAGAAGTGACCAATATTTAAAATTACCTATTGATAATAATTATCATGGGACAACTGTTGAAAAGTGACCAATATTCAAGATTGATAATTAAAAATAGCTATTAACAATGGTGGTGAATTAACATATTTTTGCCTGTCCTTAAGTCTGTCATAATTTGGTAATGATTTAAATACATATTTTTCACCCCTAGCACTAAGGGAGATAACTCTCTCAACCCACTGGTAGGGTAGATAACTCTCTCATTCCACTGCTGAGGAAGATTACTCTCTCAATCCACTACTGGTGTAGATAACTCTCTTAACCCACTGCTAGGGCAGATAACTCTAAACCTACTGCAAGGGTAGATAACTCTCTCAACCCACTGCTAGGGTAGATAACTCTCTCAAACTGCTGCTAGGGAAGATAACTCTCTCAACCTGCTGCTAGGGTTGAAAACTCTCTCAACCCACTGCTAAGTTAGATGACTTCCTCAACCCACTGCTAGGGTAGATAACTCCCTCAACCCACTGCTAGGGTCGATAACTCTCTCAACCTACTGCTTGGGTAGAAAAAACTCTCTCAACCCACTGCTAGGGTAGATTACTCTCTCAACCCACTGCTAGGTTAGATAACTCTATCAACACCAAAATGTTTTTTTCCCCAAATAGAATTGATGAATAATGATTGCTTCTTTCTGTGTCAGATTGGAGAAGGCCAGGAAGTGTGTGTGTTAGAAGCCATGAAGATGCAAAATAGTTTGGTTGCTGGGGTAACCGGTAAGGTAAGTAAAACATCCTCAATCAAAGTACCAGGATGTTCTCTAATAGCCATTGGAGACTTTAAGCACTACAAGAATGGAGTGGTCCAGTGGCTGGCAGAGGGTGTGAGAATATGTCAGATTTACTTCATCACTGGAGCCAAGGAGACATACTTGTGTTATAAATCCAATAAAATCCTATTTACATCTTTCTAAAATGGTATAATCCAAAATGAAAATCGAGGGCAATCAAATCAAATCAGATTTATGAGACTAATGAATAATTAAAAGGAACTAAAATCTGAGATGAAATTACTATGTTTAAGTGTGATCCTTAGTTCACATATTCTAATTAAATGTACTTATTTTGGCATTAGAATTATTTTAGCAATAGATTTATTTTAGCAGTAGATTTATTTTAGTGCTTTTCGCCCTGCCTTTGAGCTAAAATTTGACTTTGCTAAAACAAATATAATTATGGATATATATATATGGGATCTTACATGAGTGTTCATATATCTACAAATACCTACATAACAAATAATTTCACGTCAAAATATATTCCGAAAATCCAGCAGAGGCCCCAATTTTGTCCTGCTGTCCTCGTAATCCTGACGTCACGTCTGGATTATGTGATAAAAATGTATAACTATACAAAAATGAATGCAAATGAACAATTGATTAGAAATTTTAAGACTTAAAACTTTAAAAATTCATGTGGATAGGAGTATCTGGTTAGTTCAAATAATCTAAACAATATCAGTTTTCCAAAGTAAACATACCATGGTATTCAATCATCAGAAGACTATTTCATGTTTAAAATTTACTTGAAATATGATTTAAACAAGACCTGACTTTCTTTCCTCAGGTTAAGAAGATTTTATTCCAACAAGGAGCCACAGTGGATGAGGGGGACCTTATTGTAGAACTGGAAGAAGAGTCCAAATAACTGTGCTAAATGATTCATCTCAGGAAGGAAAAAAAATCATGTATATTATCATCTATTTATTTGGTATGGACACATGCACAGTGAAATCTGTATGCGATTTATATACATATTTTTAAGATGAAATAAGAGCTGAATATTGTTTTATTGAAACAAAATTTTCAGTACCTTTAGAAATGAGTATACCTGGTAATAATTAATTTTTCGCTGTTTTCATACTAAATCCTGCATTCTAATTGGCCAAATTTGTTTTTTTCCTACTACTATGAAAAAAACCCAAAAAAAGCCAAAAAAAATAGAATGTGGCAAAATCCCAACATTATTGTGACATCACAATAGAGACCCTTGGAAAATCAGTGGAATTGTACATGTAGATGTATTCCCTTTTATTAAGTAGTCTAGCAATTATAAGCATTGATGTCACTCATTTTTAATTTCATAAGGTTATGAAATAGATTTTGTTATAAATATTTGGTGAGAATCTGCTATGCAGATTCACACAGTTTACAAACAACTTTTCTTTCATACCCAGATGAAATTAAAAAAAGTGACATCAATGCTTAAATTAAAAAAAGTGACATCAATGCTCAAAGATGTTCCACCGCTGACAAATGGTGTTTTTTCACTATCAAAAACGGGATCAAACGATTTGATATTTTTTTTTCGGTTACAAAAGTTACTTACTTCACACCAATACCACCATTGAAAAGTTTGAAGTTCTAATTATACTTCAAGTTGAAAATATAAAAAATAATTATTTGCATCCCGAAAAAATTCTGTCGCACTATATTCTATATGGAATGAAGTATTGATTGCGCATGCACCAAAGGCAAAAGAAATATTTTATATTATTTTTTGTGTTAATTAAACATATACATTTGTATATACAAGATTAAACACCAATTATTGTTCAAATGAAGAATACCATTTATGCTCTGTCGGCGGTGGAGCATCTTTAAGTATTGTTTTAGTGGAAAACCAATGACATTGACAAGATAACAAATACATGAACTGTCAAGTACCAAGTGGTTATATGGCCAAAGCTGTTCAAAATGAGCTTCAACTGATTGCTTGTAACAGGTAGACTTCTAGATGAAAAATATCTTTTCTGAAAGTCATTAAGTCTTATATATTTTGACCAGGTAATATGTATATTCTAGACTGGGTATGGGAGTATGTTAAATTTGTACAATAGACTAGATATTGATGGTTTAATCTTGTGGATTTTATTTTTACATCTTTGACAATCCTGTAATGTCCATTGCGGTAATTTGATTTATTATTATATAATGGTATTAAGGCAATCTTTGCATTGTACATAACACTTACATATGTAATGTAAATACAAGATGAATAGCTGTTTCGGACAAAAAGTCTTTGAATCTATGCACAATATTTTTAGTTAATAAAATTTGCACTTCAAAATGAGACATTAAGTGGAAGCAAGTGTGTATCATATTAAACTACATTTATTATTTTCTGGATTAAGATGGGGTTTTGAGTTACCTTTAAACAGTTTCTGACATATTTACACATCAGAGACCATGTTTATAGTGTTAAGCAGTTTTAGGTCAATTTTCCTCTCAGATGACATATATTCTGGTCCATTTCTATTGTGCATCGTCATTCACTTAACCGTAAACAATTGACGTTTAAGCCTGCTCCAAATACTACTAAAGCAAATTCTTGCTGCTGTGTAAACTTGATACATCCAATGGCAAACTCCTACCTTTATTTGGCTTGTAAGCTCTTGACAAATTCAGCAAACTTCAGTATCAAAGAATTTCAATTTATTATGTAATTCGATTGTTAGAAAAATACCTCAGTTTCTTAGGGTTAATATATTAGAAATTTAATGCACATGTACCCTATTGTTTATGCAGGTGGGAAGGAATTTATTCCAGCAAAGACAAGCGTTGAAATACCACATAAAACATCAAAGTTTAACACAAGAAAGGGCTCTCTGGTACTCACCAGCTGCCATTGGTTGACACTTCTAGTTATTTCTGTATTTGTGGTTTGACATAAGAGTGTGGATATTTCATACCAAATAGAGATTAGAACAATGTTTTTTTATACTCATAGTGCAAATAGTTTGCTGTCTACATGGCAGCATTGCCAGATTTAGTGTAACATGCTGTACTCTGCCGGCGTTGCCTACATATAAATATAATTATGTCTATGAGTGAACAGACACATGTTACAGATAAAAAATTGTTATGATTTTCAAAAGTACTTGTAAGGTACTTTTAAACAAATTATTGTGACTATATTTTAGTATAATGTAACAGTAACTATTTTTAAAATGATACAGAATAATACCTGATTTTTCTTTGATTTCTCTTAATTTTAATAAGTACTAGTGTACATGATCATGATTTGAGACTTACATATTGTCATGTTGTGTTTTCCATATTTACTTAGTTGTAAGTAGATACATTTTATTCAAATATCTAGATGTAGATATATCTGTTCTCTCATATAGAGAATGGATGGGACCATTAAACCAAGTAAGAAACACAAAATTTAATTAATTATAAAAATACAGGATGAGTCATAGTGGTCTTGAATTGAAAATTCTTGACTTTAAAACTTTTGAAAAGTGTACAACACATGAGGGTAATTAAGATTTGCTCAATTAGGCATTCCAAAAATAATCCAATTTTAAGAAGAATACGTAGAAAAAGTAGAGTAGATTTAATGTTATTATATAATAATGGCTTTGCTCAGAAGTCCCTACTGAGTGTAACTTTCAAAACTCAACCTCAACCACCCCCTAGTAGTGTACAGGCTACTGTGATTTGATGATGATAACGTCACTGTTGGAAGTCTGCAGTAAATCAGTAATATGTAAGAATTATAAAAGAAGTGCGAGAGATTTCTATAATTTGATGTAGGACTTATGTTTTGGATGTGTTTAAGTGAGTTGAACAAATTGTAGTTAAAAGAATTGTGCAGATGAGAATTGTGATTGGCAAGTTTTGTTATTTTGAGAAAATTAGTGAATGGCAAGTTTCGTTATTTTGACAAAATTAGTGATTAGCAAGTTTTGTTATTTTTAGAAAATTAATGATTGGCAAATTTTCGTTATTTTGAGAAAAATAGTGATTGGCAAATTTCGTTATTTTGAGAAAAATAGTGATTGGCAAGTTTGTTATTTTGAAAAAAAATGCTTGCCTTAATGTGATATATGAACAGGTGAATGCGATTCTTGTTACAAGATTCTTACAAGACAATTAAGTACATATAACATGTATCTTGGCAGCTTAGTTCCAAAAAGAAGAAAAGTAATTAATGTACCCAGCAAAATTTCTCTATAATTGAGTAATGTTACAGTTGGGTGAATACTTTCTTATACTTTAATTATTGATTAATTGTTCTGTTAGACAAAGAACATGTGATATTTAACAATGTTTGTGTTTGAGGTGTTTACACATATGTATATACAAACATTACTTTTTTTTTGTGTGTGATGGAATAAAAATACTTTGAATTTTCTAAAAAATAAAATGTTTTTATTGTTTGTTTTTCAGAACTAGGAATGACATTAATGAGCTTATGGTTTCTGTAGAAATGAAATTTCCAGTCTATGGATAGATTAATTTATATTTCTATGTGTGCGTTTTCTTTGCCCATATCATACTTTTAGTCTTTGGCTGAACTTTATCATGCCATTTGAAGTGGCTTCTGATGATTGTGCACTTCCATTTGTATCTGATCGAGTTTGGAATCACTGATCTTCTCTATCTTTCTGTATGGTAAATGACTTTTTCGTTTTGAAAGTGTCACTGTGTCTACAATATTCTCTAAATATAGTATTCATCCTTGATAATCCATTGGTTACTACCACTGCCGTTCTATCCGCCCCAGTGATGAAAAAGGGTGATTAGCTTACTCAAAAGATAGTTTTCAAATCAAGATAAAATTATTTCTTGTAATACTGACTTTACAAAACTTTACAAGATTCTTGAAAATTCTAAATTCTTTGCCTACTTACTCTTTTAGTGAAGATTAGTGGAGATATAATTACATGTTTTGCAGCAATTGAGAAATGAAAATTTCACTAATCAAGTAATTAAGCTAATAATTCTTTGAACAACAAGACATTGTTGTCCCTCTTCCTCGATACTCCAGGGGTTCCTTCCGATCACATACAATCTTTACACCCCTGAACTATCTCGTAGTGAAAATGATGGCGGCTCAGAGGAAAAAATCTGATCCAATCACAAGCCAGCAAAATTTCCTTTGAAGACTACAGGGAGAGCGATGTCCAACTTCAAAGCCACACAGTCGACCACAGTGTTCCTTTATACGGCTCTTTTGATGTACATCAAAGGACTAAATTACCTGTTCTGTTCTGTTCTGTTGCCTCCAGTTTTACAATGAAATAGTCCAGGGGTGTAGATATTGTAAGTGATCGGAACCCCTGGAGTATTTAGGATGGTTGTCCCTATGACAAGGTCTCATTCAAACTTGAATCTCTCTGGGATCAGCGTAGGTTAAAATCCTTTTACATTAAGTTAAATGATAAGCTATAAATAATGTATTTATTTTTAATTTCCTATAGTTTACAGTATACAGCATGCCGTATAAATGACAAAAAGTATCCTAAAAATCCCAAAATCCAAAAATGCAACATGCAATACTTTGGTCTCCGAGAATTACTTCAACTATTTATCATTAAAGTTATATGTGCCGTAAATGGGCGAAAATTTTGATATGTTATTTTTTCTTCAGTTATCTATTAATACCATAAGGGTTATTGAATAAAGTTGTGAAAATCATTCAAATGGTCAGAAAACGTGTATGATATATCATAAACGTTAGTTACGATACAGACATTATGCACTGGAAAATGTACCTTATATATGTTGAGATGGAAACATAACTGTAGAAATTACTTTGCAATTACTATAACACTGTAAAAATGTGAAATAAAATTGTAGACCACAATTTGGTTTCCCGGTCCGACCATAATTATGTACATGTAAACATCATAATTTTTGGCAGTAACGTAAAAAATCATTTTCAGCTCTTATTTGTGCTTGAAAAAACCCAACTTTGCATTGAAAGTATTATAATTCTTAAAATGTTAGTAACTTTTGATGGTGAATAACATATTTCAAGTTCTTCTTGATTCGTGAGTATGAAAATTACGGCACATAAAACTTCAAATGCGCAATGATATCAGTGATTCAGAAATGAGGCAGAATTATTTGAAACGGACAGAGTCGTGCGTCTGCTTTGCAGTCTCTCTGAAATAATGACAACTGTTTTATCCTTACCAAATTAACATTTGTTTCGGAAGGATACACACTGCTGATTGGCGAAATGAAAATATTACATAATAAATCTGAGTTTAGTTCCATTTTCCAGTTTTAACCCTCCGTTGCTGGAAGATGGCGCATTCATCATTTTATTGAAGTTTTGCTTAAAAAATCACAAACATTTATAGTGATTATATCGTAGCTTTAATTTTGATAATACAGCATATAATTCATTTTAGTAAATATAGAGAGATAGACATTACAGATCTGTAGAATCATAGAAAGTTTTGCTTATCAAGAATTTCGGAAATACATGTATCAAAGTTTAACTCTATGTATCATTTGATATTTTCCTTTTATCATCCCGCAATTATTTTATGATTTTCCAAGAAACATCCGCCCATAAGCCTCCAGAAACGCCAATTGATTTCACATCTAGTGGTTTCGGGTCCCTCCACTCCATAAATTTCGTCCACTCGTTATGAACGTGCCACAGCACCTTGATCTCACAATTATACCACGTGACCTTGAATCGTCGGTACTGACGACAGTCCAAGTACCTCCCAGGATTAAAGCAAACCTCGGGTCCTTGCTTCCGTATTCGGATTACGGATTTAGAATTTTGCCGGCCTCCTATGACAATTTCGTATAGTTTGTCCTTTTCACCACCTGGGCCCATTAAAGCAACATGGACATCGTTGCACGCCTTCGCTTCAAACTTTAAAGTTTTCTTACCATTAAGGGTATAGTTATATTCGTTCAGATTGGTGTAGGAATACGTTGGATGCTGTTTCGGTGTATCTATTGTGATGAATCTGTCTCCTACCAAAGGACAAAAATACATCTGGCGATTAGTGTACAACAAAATGACAAATAACTTAAAAATACAATTCCCCTTTGACGGCAGTTTTATAATTTATTCACTCAAATATTTTTTATGTATATATTAATATGAATCCTCTCAGAATGCTTTGTAATTCAAAAATATTCCTCTTTATATCATTTGCTGCTTACAGTTTACAAATTAACAACAAACATACAAAGTTTACGATAAGAGCAATACTTTAAGCTTGATGAGCTTATTGTACTAAATTGTGGCTGTTAACATTCATTTTTAAACGAGGTCTGGCATATATAGTACTTAATATTTTCAACAACGAAACCCTACCCTGTATCTTGATTTTCCAAGAAACATCTGCCCATAAGCCTCCAGAAACGCCAATTGATTTCACATCTAGTGGTTTCGGGTCCCTCCACTCCATAAATTTCGTCCACTCGTTATGAACGTGCCACAGCACCTTGATCTCACCGTTATACCACGTGACCTTGAATCGTCGGTACTGATGACTATCAAGGTACCTCCCACGATTAAAGCAAACCCCGGGTCCTTGCTTCCGTGTTCGGATTACGGATTTAGAATTTTGCAAGCCTCTTATGAGGATTTCGTAAAGCTTGTCCTTTTCACCACCTGGGCCCATTAAAGCAATATAGGCACCGTTGCATGCCTTCGCTTCAAACTCGAAATTTTTCCTACCATCAAGGGTATAATTATATTCCTTCAGATTTGTGTATGAATAGGTTGGACGCTGTTTCGGAGTACTAATTGTGACGAATCCGGCTGCTATGAAAGAAAAAAAATATTGCTGGCGATTAGTATAAAACCAAATTAAAATAACTTAAATACAATTCCTCGGTTTATGACTGAATATATTTCATTAAAATCTATTTTTTCTATGCATATCGATATGAATCCTTTAATTATGATTTGTTATTCAAAAATATTCCAAACATTGCCAAAGACTTGTACTCATATAGGATACTGCTGTGCCGCATATTCTCTTTCATTTTGTAACGATTGATTCTGAAATACATCTCCGACTTGCAATACCTTGTCTAGCAAATTGCGAACCACACTGACCCAAATAACAAGTACCGGTACAAGAAATCTCTAATTCAATGTCAACTTACCGGGGTTGGAACACGCGTACTGGACCTTTAGATATTTTACCGTCCCCTTGCATGGGTCCCCAAACACGGAATTACTAGCTGAAAGGTGACATGTTTCCTTGCCTTCACAGGCTTCTCTAACCTTCGACATGGAGGACTTGGCTTCACATTTCGTAGTTCTAACAGACTTTCGAGGACAGATGGATTTTTTGTGACGGCCATAAAATGCTTTAGTGATATTGATGACTTTTCCTCCATCGCATCTGATCGTCTTCTTCTTATGCTCACAAAGTAGCTCTGATTTGAGATAGGATATGGTCTCTGTCTCTGCAAAGATTATTAACAGTGTTATAAATAATTATCGATGTTTTCAAAAACCAAAAGAGACAATGTTTGTTCGCTCTCTCAAATCTTGGAACATTTTCCTACCATCCAGGATATAGTTATATTTAATCAGATTGGTATATAAATACGTTGAACGCTGTTTCGGGGTAACTATTGTGTTGAATCTGACCTCTACCAAAGATAAAAAAATATTGCTGTCGATTAGTATACAACAAAATGATTAATAACTTAAATACAATTCCCCTTTGACTGTTGTTTTATAACTGAATATGTTTCATTATTTCTAGTTTTTTCTTTTTATATCAATATAAATCTCTAAATCTCCCCCGCGAAACGCGTTTGCGGGGAATATTGGTTTGGGCCCCCACAGGCCGTCTGTCCGTCCATTAAAGACTCTTTTCCGGGCTTTAACTCCAAAACTGTTCAACGCAGCTCCTTGAAACTCTCAAGTACACATGACTCGCTTTTTCGTGTTAACTGATGTCTGTTAATATTTCAGTTTTGTAAATATATAAATGTACTTATATTTTCAACAATGAAACCCTACCCTGTATCTTGATTTTCCAAGAAACGTCTTCCCATAAGCCTCCAGAAACGCCAATAGATTTTACGTCTAGTGGTTTCGGGTCCATCCACTCCATAAATTTCGTCCATACATTTCGTCCATACGTTATTAACGTAGCGCAGAACCTTGATTTCACCGTTATACCACGTGACCTTGAATCGTCGGTACTGATGACAGTCTAGGTACCCTCCAGGATTAAAGCAAACCTCGGGTCCTTGCTTCCGTGTTCGGATTATGGATTTAGAATTTTGCCAGCCTCCTAAGACAATTTCGTATAGCTTGTCCTTTTCACCTTCTGGGCCCATTAAAGCAACATGGACATCGTTGCACGCCTTCGCTTCAAACTTTAAAGTTTTCCTACCATCAAGGGTATAGTTATATTCGTTCAGATTGGTGTAGGAATACGTTGGATGCTGTTTCGGAGTATCTAGTGTGATGAATCCGTCTCCTACCAAAGGACAAAAATACATCTGGCGATTAGTATACAACAAAATGACAAATAACTTAAAAATACAATTCCCCTTTGACGGCAGTTTTATAATTTATTCATTCAAATATTTTTTTATGTATATATTAATATGAATCCTCTCAGAATGCTTTGTAATTCAAAAATATTCTTCTTTATATCATTTGCTGCTTACAGTTTACAAATTATCAACAAACATACAAAGTTTACGATAAGAGCAATACTTTAAGGTTGATAAGCTTATTGTACTAAATTGTGGCTGTTAACAACAATTCATTTTAAACGAGGTCTCGCATATATAATTTCAACAACGAAACCCTACCCTGTATCTTGATTTTCCAAGAAACATCTGCCAATAAGCCTCCAGAAACGCCAATAGATTTCACATGTAGTGGTTTCGGGTCCCTCCACTCCATAAATTTCGTCCACTCGTTATGAACGTGCCACAGCACCTTGATTTCACCGTTATACCACGTGACCTTGAATCGTCGGTACTGATGACTATCAAGGTACCTCCCACGATTAAAGCAAACCTCGGGTCCTTGCTTCCGTGTTCGGATTACGGATTTAGAATTTTGCAAGCCTCCTATGAGGATTTCGTAAAGCTTGTCCTTTTCACCACCTGGGCCCATTAAAGCAATATAGGCACCGTTGCACGCCTTCGCTTCAAACTCGAAAGTTTTTCTACCATCAAGGGTATAGTTATATTCGTTCAGATTGGTGTAGGAATAGGTTGGACGCTGTTTCGGAGTACTAATTGTGACGAATCCGGCTGCTATGAAAGAAAAAAAATATTGCTGGCGATTAGTATAAAACCAAATTAAAATAACTTAAATACAATTCCTCGGTTTATGACTGAATATATTTCATTAAAATCTATTTTTTCTATGCATATCGATATGAATCCTTTAATTATGATTTGTTATTCAAAAATATTCCAAACATTGCCAAAGACTTGTACTCATATAGGATACTGCTGTGCCGCACATTTCTTTCATTTTGTAACGATTGATTCTGAAATACATCTCCGACTCGCAATGACCCGTGTCTAGCAAATCGCGAACCACACTGACCCAAATAACAAGTACCGGTACAAGAAATCTCTAATTCAATGTCAACTTACCGGGGTTGGAACACGCGTACTGGACCTTTAGATATTTTACCGTCCCCTTGCATGGGTCCCCAAACACGGAATTACTAGCTGAAAGGTGACATGTTTCCTTGCCTTCACAGGCTTCTCTAACCTTCGACATGGAGGACTTGGCTTCACATTTCGTAGTTCTAACAGACTTTCGAGGACAGATGGATTTTTTGTGACGGCCATAAAATGCTTTAGTGATATTGATGACTTTTCCTCCATCGCATCTGATCTTCTTCTTCTTATGCTCACAAAGTAGCTCTGATTTAAGATAGGATATGGTCTCTGTCTCTGCAAAGATTATTAACAGTGTTATAAATAATTATCGATGTTTTCAAAAAACAAACGAGACAGTGTTTGTTCGCTTCAAACTCGAAAATTTTCCTTCTATCAAGAATATAGGTAGTCATATTCTTTCTGATTGGTGTATAAATGCGTTGGACGCTGTTTCGGAGTTTCTAATGTGACGAATCTGACTGCTACCGAAGAACAAAACAAAAAATATTGATGTCGATTCGTATACAACAAAATGACAATAACTTAAATATACTTCCCCTTTGACTGCGGTTTTATAAATGAATACGTTTCATTGGAATATATTTGTACGAAAATAATTGATGCATAATAACCAACGGCGAGGGGCGAGCGACAGGGCAGTCGTACAGTGCGGACAGAGTTTTAAGTAAGTTTGTTTATAGTCCAAGATGCATTGCCGTGAAGGACTGGCGTTGACATGCACTTGTAGTTAGGTTTCCTTCTTGAGTCATGTCGTGTTATGCGTCGGACAGATTAGTTTCCAACTAACCGTATTTTGACAATTTCCCGATGTTTCATCGAGTATAACAACACTTCTAACATTATGGTTTATGCTATAAACACAGAGTTTATTGTCATAATGCATGGGGTTATTTTCAGTATTCTAGACAATTATTAGATCAAACCATGTATTACTATCCGGTTTGTAGGACTGGATATTGTACTTAGTTCTTTTGTTATATAAACATGCAGATCTACTTTGAATTACGTCCTTTTGTTTTATGTCTTCTTGAAAAAAAGAATTAAAAAATGAATAAGTAGGGCTTTGCTCTTTCCATGCTGTACATGATTTATATTTTCTTCTTTGCTTTCCTTTAAGCGATGCTGTCATTTTGAACAAATAAGTCGAAATTAAAATTACGATTGTTGCCGAACGGAAGTCGGAAAGTTCTTGACGTGTTCGTGAGAGAGTTCGGAAAGACGTCACGTAGTTACGGAAGTCACGTAGTACACGGACCACGACGTTACAATCTGAACTAACGTTGATTCGTTTAAAATGTGGGACCCGCTAAGTTATATTAAATGTTTGAAATTTTAACAAACGTTTCTGTTATTTTTAGTATTATTTTTGCATGGTTTACAACAAGATTTTTCAGAATTCCGATTCATAAATACATTCCTACAGATACGTATATAGGGATCGTAAAATTATTATTACAGTCTTGAATTCCGTCTTTGTATGCCTCCCTTTTGGGTAGTTATCGATTGTGACGTCATTAATTGAGCGAACCCCACGTCGTTTTCTCCAATCGAAACTCCTCGGATGCAACTGTCGTACATTATGTTTTACATCCGATGAGTTGCGATGGCGTTTTCTCTGATAAGTATGCGTTGCGCTCGTAAGCACATGACGTCATAAACGAAACCTACAAAATATTACGTAAAAACGAAATGATAGTTTCCACATAAGTTGTTATCTAAAGAACGAAAATAATGGAAATTATATAATTTAGGAATAATAAGCAATTATAAAATTTATTCACGAGTAATAATCAATCACAAAAATATAATGATTAAATTTTTAACATACCAGTATATCAAGAAATATTAGATAACCGTACGCGATGTTTTTTTCAATCTTTTTATTTTCTATTTTTATGCAATGGTTTCCAGGCCCCGATTTCTCGAAACAAACTTAAGTAAAAAACTGACTTAAGTCAATTTGACTCACGTAAGTTACATAAGGAGATAAACTTAAGTTTTGACTTAAATCTGTTCTTTTGTTTCGAGCTTTGGTTTTGAGAAATAGGGGCCAGGCGTCTTGTTACTATGGATCAGTACAGTTTTGTATATCCGAATCACTCAATGTTGGTATTTATGAATATTTCAAAGATATCAGGCTCTGAAAAAATGTGTCATTTCAAGGTCATCTTTTAGTATTTCATTAATTTCTACAAAACATCGATGATCCAAATTTAAGCATTGATATCACTTTTTTTCTAACTTCATCGATGTATGAAAGAACTTTTGTTTGCAAATGTCTGAATCCGCGTTATGTCGGACTTTTGCGCCATTCTCAGATCATTTTTCTATTTTTTATATAATTATGTATATATATATATATATATATATATAATGCAATATTGGTGTGTTACATATTTAAAAATAGAGTAAATTATTTGGATATAAAATACCGTCTACGTATATAGTTGTCTGTTATATTCTTTCCAAGATTTTAATGGCTAGTGATTCTAAAAAAAATCATGAAGTTACAATTGTACCTAGATAATAATATGTATGTATCATCGGTGTGTAAAATATTGGCTTGTAAATTCTTACAATCTTCCCATATCCCGATATTTCTGATATTTGTATGACCATCATTCAACATGTTTTGTTTTAAGAATTTGGAAATATGTTCGTGTACAGTAAATTGCAATGAAATTTAGAAGAATAATTCCGAACGAAATATCATCATAGTATTTAAAAATGCTCCATCGCCGATAGAGCATAAACGATACTCAGCATTTGAACTAATATTTTTAATCAACACAAAAACAATATCAAATAACTTCTGCTTTTGGTGGATGAGCAATCAGTACTACATTCCATATATAGTGCCATTGGTTTCTTTCGGGAAGCAATTAATAATATTTTTAATATTTTATCTTGAAGTAAAATAAAAGGCTCAAATTTGGTGGTATGGTGAAAATGGTGTAAAGGAAGCAACTTTTGTAACTGAAGAAAAAAATCTTCTGTTCTTAATTTTGAAAGAGAAAAATATATTCGTCAGCAGTGTAGCATCTTTAAGATAAGATATTTGATGAATATACATGTAGTATTTAAGATACAAGATATGTAAAGGAATATACAAGATATTGCTTACGTACTTTGTTTTGATTTCCCTTCCGATAACGCTGAAACAGTAAAGCAAACGTATTAGAAAACAAAATAAAACGCTAAGGAATTACGATAACACTGAAACACTAAATCAAACGTATTAGAAAACAAAATAAAACGCTACGGAATTACGATAACACTGAAACACTAAATCAAACGTATTAGAAAGCAAAATAAAACGCTACTTGAACTGATAACGCGAAGGCGATTTATTCTACGAACATGTATTATACAAACAAATATGTATTGTAATTGTGTAAATCTTTTGGTAAATGCAAGGTGAATTTTTTTCTTTTATTTTTCGAACAAGAGTTTTGGTTTAATAAACGTTATTTATTTTAAAGGTCTAAAGTAAAGTAAATGTAGACTATTAAGATGGCAAGGCAAAATCTTTATCACAGTCGAGATTTTTCAACCCTGAAGAAGACAAAATGGTTGAAAAAGAAGTTTCAAAATATCAGTTTTGAACTTTTAATGCGTCGACATCATCCGAGTTCTTACTAATTTGAAACATCATAGAACAAAATACTAACAAGTACAAGATATTATATTCCGAAACATGTGAAAAGATTGCAGTTGGGAATTACAATTCCAATGCTGTTAGAAACAAGTTTATCTATTGTGATTACTGATATTTAGCTTAATATCCAAACAATTACATTGACTTACTTCACCAAAGAAACTTTTGTCATCATTTTCGATTTCTATTGTTTAGTTAGTATTTACTTTCAACCATTTGTGCCCGAGGGAAGATAAAGTAATGTTCAAAGTACTGCCATTGGAACAATGAAAAAGCTCATATGTTCTGTAATATGAAGACTAAACATGAAAGACAGGTGTCAAGATACTTGAAAGACGACCTAGACAGAGAATAGATAAGAAGCGTACTTACCGCACAATGCTATTACAAGGAACAGGCATACAATTATCTGTGTCCGAAGTGCCCCCATCTTGGCGACGGATCATTCGGATGTAAATGCATCTCATATACCCTTCTTTTATATACAAACCTCCTCCAATAAGAATCCCGAATAAGGGAAGTTAACTTTTTACGTCACAAAAATATCATGGTTTTTATTGTAGTTCTTGTTGGATTAATTTATGCTTTGTTAACCAAGATATTGAATATTCAAAATTTATCCAATTATTTTTTGCTTTGTTGAATAATGTATATTTTCTTCACACATGTTACCAACATTTAAAGATCATTGGTACACAAGAGGAAGAAGCACTAGCAAAATGATGCATTTCCAAAAGTCATTTGTGTAGAAATGTTTCGACAAAAAAAAAAAACCTTGTGCAATTAAGTAACACTAATTTGGTGTTCAACAGTAGGGTAGTTAGAGACGTGTTATCATCAACATGTGCTGAATAAAATTGATTCCCATTTTTATCAGATCAATGGTAGCAGAAGTCTGTTGAGCACTTATTGTGTAGAAATATTTCGAACAAAAATGTGCAATTAAGCACGCATTAAACACTAGTTTTGTGTTCAACAATTGAGTAGTTGGAGACGTGTTATCATCAACTGAATCAAATTACTGACCATTTATATCAGATGAAGGCCTGTAGACCAATAGCATATGTATTTGTCCATGTTAACACAAACCTCCCGCGGGAAAGGGTAGGACTTTTCGCCCGTCTCGAAGGCAGTTACAATTATGCTGTAAAACTTGGATGTTTGTTTGGTTGGTTGTTTGTTTGGTTGGTTAATTAACGTCCTATTAACAGCCAGGGTCATTTAAAGACGACCTCCCATGCATGCTGTGTGTAGCGTTTGTGTATTGCGATGTAAGTGTTTTGGGAGACTGCGGTACGTTCGTGTTGTGTCTTCTTGTATAGTGGAACTTTTGCCTCTTTTTTAGTGCTATATCACTGAAGCATTCTGCCGAAGACACCAATCTACACACCCCATCCGGTCACATTATACTGACAACGGGCGAACCAGTCGTCCTTCTCCCTGTATGCTGAGCGCTAAGCAGGAGCAGAAACTACCACTTTTGTAGATTTTGGTGTGTGTCCGCCAGGGGACAGAACCCAAAGCCTACAAGCTAGTTTTCGGCACAGTCTGCATCTAAGAGTCAGTTATTGTGCACTGGAACTACAATTCTTTGTCAAGTTTTTTAGTCTTTATTTCATGGCCCTGTTTGCCTTCATTTTTGTTATAATTTATTTTATTTATCTATATTTTTCTTCTGGATTTACACCTAGGTTAACTGATTTTTCTCAGTTGAATTATTTGTTTATTTTCTCTTGTCAAATCATTGACGATCTTATAGAGATTAAACTTGTGGAACTTAAACTTTGGCGTTGTTGTGGGTCTCTCCTAACACTTCGACTTATCAGGAGAAAAGAACTGGAAGCAGATCTTGTGGCTTGATTCTGACCACTGCTTTATTGTTATTTCTTAGTATTGGTCTTGTCCAATGTGCACACTCCGAAAATTAGTCATTTAGGTGGCAAACAATCATCTCCCGACCATGTCCACTACATAAACTAATCTTTGATAATAACAATTCATGTTTTAAAATGGAATATCATGTGATCAGTTAGTTATTGTCTATGTTTACACACATGCTCGTAAACACCTACAGCGACTTTCTCTCAAACTCTCTTGATTCCACTTAGCCTTCAACTATGGACTAGTTTTTATAGCGCATTTTCTTTTAAATTGTATTTTAATTGTGTGTAGTTGCATATTTTAAGTATTAACAATAGAATATTGACTCTGTATTTGGGTACTATATTTCATGGCGGAAGGCATTATGATACGATATGTGGCGCGCGGTTAACTTATATTATTGTAAGGAGACAACTAATCATGGTCACCACAGGTTCCTGGCACGAATTACTAACCAACAGTGTACATAAAATATATATGATTAAACTATATATATTATAAATTGATATTGAATCATTGTTAAATGAATTGTTTGATAAATTGTATATCTTATAATTTGATTTTTTTTTTCATTTCCTAAAAAAATGGAATGTGCCAAGAGGGAGATGGGTAATGAAAGAATGATTAAACTGGTCCATTCTCGAGGATGGAACTGGCTTTGATGTCCAGCTACATGGTGAGACCTTGTTTGCTTAGTCCAGAATAAAAGACTCTTCAAGTGTGTGCTCTATGTTTGGTGACATATGGGATTTTCATAGATTCTATCCCATCCTCAATACTCCAGGGATTACTATAACCGGGTCCAGTTCCATGAACATCCCTTAACTTAAGATAGTCTTTGACTTAAATTTCCTCATAGAAAAGCAGTACAAAAATTACGAAAAATGTTAAGTTAAGGAGCCTTTATGAAAATCTTTAATGCTTTCCTTTGTAGAATTTTGTAGAATTCCGTAAAATTAAGGAATATCTATGGAACTAGACCCTGATGTTATATCCAACCCTAGACTATCTCATAGTAAAACTGATGGCAGCTCAGGAGACAAAAATCTGAACGTTGCGGATTCTCACAAAAGTTTGCAAACAACAACCCGATGAAATTAAAAAATAGCGACATCAATGCTTATAATTAATTTTCCAGACTACTTGATAAACGTACGATTCTATTGATTTTTCCATTGGATTATTTTTTTTTTCAAAATCAACACGCAACTTCAATGTTTCTATTGTGACGTCACTATGACGTCGGAGTTTTGCGTCATTCTCGGATTTTTTTTCAATTAAGTATTGATGTCACTCTTTTTTGATTTTATTGGGGTATGAAAGAAACTTTGTTTGCAAACTGTGTGAATCCGCGTATTGATTTGGACAAAATAATCCCTCAAAAAATTAATGGAATCGTATTCTGGAAATTTAATTTTCAGCATTGATGTCAGTATTTTGAATTTCATCGGGCTATGGCGTTCCATATATTTCGTTCGAACGCAAAAATATTTCATTTCCACGTAATAATATTTCTTCCCCACGCAATTTTATTTACAAATTTATGTCCACTCCCAGCCACCGTACCATTGACATTAGGATCAGCCTCGATACTCCAGTTATATCCACGTCAGTTAAAGTAACCCCTAGAGTATCGAGGATGCATTAGGATATGCACTCTATCATTAGATAAATTGAATATTTTTACAACCAAAAATATTATACAAACATAATGTGGCTTTAACGACTCCAACCAGGGAAGATGTGAAACAGTATACAGGTAAGGCCTGGTAGGAGAAAAGAACACGTCAATATCATAGTAGAATACAAAAATATAGGTTTAAGTTAGGTACTTACCGTAAATATATACTGCCACAGATTGCTTAATTGAATGATAATATGAGGAGGAACTGCTTTATCAATGTCTCTATGAAGAATGCATAAAAAGGTATCATTATTTCCTCGTTATAGTACATTATCCGATGATAGGTCTGTGATTAAAAATTGACAGATATCAAATTATTCTATTCTAGGATCATTGACTGACTTGTTAACTCATACTTTTGCAACAGGTTGTGGGTGGGCGTTTGTCGCTTGCCAGCTGTCAATCAATCCGCACATTGCATTTTGTATTGTGTGTCACGTTTTCTGCTCCGACATTGAAAAGGCACATGTGCTTTTGCAGTCAGGAGGCGTTATTTCTGATAATGGACCAATGCATTTTAAGACGTTTTAGTAGACGTCTAGAAAAAAGCCGTTAGAAGTCGTAGTTCAAAAAGTTATAATGTTCGGTAAGCTCCACATAGCTTTAGCGGCAAAATAATGTTTTTCTGGTGGATATACACAGAAATGGTGTCGTAATAATTACATAAAGCATCTCTGTTTTAACTTTTGATATGTTAGTTACCAACGTTTTTAGAATTGCAGTTCTTTCATTGTATAGCTTTAAATTTTACGAGCACAAATCAGAGCTGAATATTATTTTTGGCAGTACTGCCAAAATCATTATGAGTTCATAGGGTCAGACAATGAAGCCAAAGTGTGGTCTACAATTTCATTTCACATTTTACAGTGTAATTAGAAAAAAAATAAAGTTATTTCTGTTGGTATGTTTTCCTTTTTATAAGGCATAAAATCAAGACTTTTACACTGCATATTTGCTGCGTTGTAACTACATGTGTACAATGTTTATAAGACATCATACACGTTTGTGTTTCCATTTGAATCATTTTCACAGCTGAATTAAATTTACCTTATGGTTTTCAGAAGTTAACTGAAGACAACATAACATGTCAAAATTTTCTCCTCGGTTATGAGGTACCAGACATCTATCAGTCATATTGTCCAAGTCTGGTGTCACGACCAGAGTGTTTTGGGCTAAACCAGACATCCATCTGTCATACTGCCCAAGTCTGGAGTCACGACCAGAGTGTTTTGGGCTACACCAGGCATTTATCTGTCATATTGGCTAAGTCCGGTGTCAGGGTCAGAGTATCTCGGTCTACATCAGACATGTATCTGTCTTATTGTCTAAGTCTGGTGTCAGGGCCAGAGTATCTCGGGCTACACCAGACATCTATCTGTCATGAAGTCTGGTGTCAGGGCCAGAGTATCTCGGTCTACATCATCCATCTATCTGTCTTATTGTCTAAGTCTGGTGTCAGGGCCAGAGTATCTCGGGCTACACCAGACATCTATCTGTCATAAAGTCTGGTGTCAGGGCCAGAATATCGGGCTATACCAGACATCTATCTGTCATATTGTCTGTATCTTGTGTCAGGGCCAGAGTATCTCGGGCTACACCAGACATCTACCTGTCATACTGTCTAAGTCTGGTGTCAGGTCCAGAGTATCTCGGGCTACACCTGACATCTATCTGTCATAAAGTCTGGTGTCAGGCCAGACTTTCTCGGGTTACACCAGACATCTCTCTGTCATATTGTCTAAGTCTGGTGTCAGGGCCAGAGTATCTCGGGCAACGCCAGACATCTATCTGTCATTTATCTAAGTCTGGTGTCAGGGCCAGAGTAACTCAGGCTTGTGCACAGCATGCGTATTGTTCGTTTGTAAAGCAGGAGTCAACATCTTCCCATGATAGCAAATGATCGCAAATATTATTTATTAAACGAAGTAGCCAATCACCATCAGACATCTATCTGTCTTATTGTCTAAGTCTGGTATCAGGTCCAAAGTATCTCGGGCTACACCAGACATCTATCTGTCATAAAGTCTGGTGGCAGGGCCAGAATATCGGGGTATACCAGACATCTATCTGTCATATTGTCTGTATCTTGTGTCAGGGCCTGAGTATCTCGGGCTACACCAGACATCTATCTGTCATGCAGTCTAAGTCTGGTGTCAGGACCAGACTTTCTCGGGTTACACCAGACATCCCTCTGTCATATTGTCTAAGTCTGGTGTCAGGGCCAGAGTATCTCGGGCTACGCCAGACATCTACCTGTCATATTGTCTAAGTCTGGTGTCAGGGCCAGAGTAACTCAGGCTTGTGCACAGCATGCGTATTGTTCGTTTGTAAAGCAGGAGTCAACATCTTCCCATGATAGCAAATGATCGCAAATATTATTTATTAAACGAAGTAGCCAATCACCAAAAAAGTCTTAAAATGAAAAATTATATTTATTTGAAATCACATTCTATTTTACACATTTACCATCATTTATTTCAACCTTAAAACGTTGGTAAAAATACCTAACTACTGTAATTAACAATATACTGTATATTAGTCCTAGCATTCGTAAAAAGAATAAGAAAGATATTCTAGTATTAGAAGAGAGAATAAAAAATAATAGATGATTTCATAATGAACATGTTGCAATGTAAACTGCGCGTCAAAATTTTCAAAAAAAAAAAAAAAAAAAAATATACATATATAAACTAAATGCGATATTTTAGAAAGAAATTATTGTGATTCATTTTGTTGTAAGAATACGTTAGAAATATCAGGAATTGATAGATCAGGAAAAATTCTGCAAAAATTAACAATATCACTGAAATAATGGGAACTTACACATGTAAATCTTTAGCATCTGATTAAACAAGATCTTTGTTATCAAAACAGGTAAAGTAAGCAAATTAGAGCAAACAAATAATCCAGCAGAGGTAGACATGGCAAGGAAGATTAATCTATTGCGTGTTCAATTTTATACCTGATGATTTTCATTTGATTTTAATGTATGCTGGTCGGGAAGTCAGTTCAGGAATATCTAGGGGAAAAGGAAATAATAAGGCATAGCGAGAATTATTAATATTTGCATATTTTTTCCATTTACATTCTGTATCTATCACATAGTGTAAAAATGACTGGGTTTATTTTGACTACATGTTCATGAGAGGAAACTTTAGTCTTCTATAACTCATCTCTTTCCTGAGCTCCAACAACATCCACAAACCTCCCGACAAACAAAATGGAATCTGCCCGATTGTCCCTGATGACGAACATGAACGGGTGGTCGGCCTTGAACTCTAGTGGTGGTCTCGGAAGTGACCTTTTCATCATTTTAACAGCAGTAGCAGCAGCGGCCTCAGTTCCTTCTTCGTTCACATCCACAAAAGCTTGATGAAAAATGGCGGACACATAAGACATTTTTGATGCGTCTATACCAGAAAGGTCAGCTTTAGATCCATCAAATAAATCTAGCATTCCCATGCCTTTAAAAAGTTTCGAAAGCTCAAAACCGGACTTAAGCTTAAATTTTGGGAGATATACTTCAACTTTTACAGAGGACATATCTTCCAGAAGCTCCTTCAGTACCGATGGAGTTAGCCTCTCTTCAAGGGCAGATAACCCCTGTTTATCCTCGGGCAAAATGATGGCCATCGAGAGATTGTTTCCTTTGTATGGCAATTCTAAAACTTTGCAGTTTAATTTATCATCGAACTTTAACGGGAAATTTGTGGCTTTGTGGAACATCATTTTTACACTTTTTTGTTGACCTCTAAGATTATGAAAGGTCATATCCCTAGTAGCTTTGTCGTCAAACTTTGTGTTCCAATTGCCCTTGAAGTAGATGGCGTTGACCAGTACCATTGTTGTCAATGCATTCAAAGATCCTTGTGGCAGAAGGTCCTTTATTTTCTCTGCTGTTTGCTGGCTAACCCAATCGTTAATTCCTTGCCTAGCGGCTTCTGATTGTTCATAGTTCATTGCTTTCGTGTCAGCTTGGTAGTGCTTAGCACAAAGCTCAATAAAGGATGTTACAATTTCCGTTTTACTGTTAGGAAACAGTCTGTTAGCAATATGTAGTGTGACGTTTTCGTTTCCAGCCAAAACCATCTTCAAGTAGTCTTCATAGGCTTCGTGCACTCGCTGACCTAGTGACTGGATGCTGAGCGCGGGAACCATTTGGGCTGCCGTCTGCTCCCTGGCACCAAGGTAAACCATGGACATGGCAGCCGAGACAGAGAAAGGCGAGTAGAACAAACTTCCATCCTCGGACATTTTCGTTAGACGTTTATAAGTCTCCAAGGTAAACTCGGCGTTTGATGTCTGGAATCCTGCGTGTAGTCGATCATCTCTGAAGACTTTTGCGCTACTTTTGGACTGAAGGAGAGCCATGACTAGGACGAAGGATAGCAACGATTGTTTCATATACCTGGAATACAACGGAAATAAACATCAACAATTAATACTGACACATGTAAGGTACAATATGAGTCTATGCTAATAATACATATAGAATATTTGAGAAGAGCAAATATAGTAGTAAAGGGATGTATGTAAACGAAAAGTGTATACAATAATGATAAATCACAAAATATTTGACCTCTGACTTATATACTGACTCAGGCTGTTCAGTCTACTTAATTTGTTGTAATACGCAAAGGAATAAAATGTCTTATTGATGAGAATTCACGACTTTTATCAATGATCTTTATTGTCTTTAACGTATTTCAATAATTATGTACATACGAAAAAGTATATCTTAATAAATCGATTTAAAGCTGCCTTGAATTGTGATATATGGTGACCTATATATTGGCATTTACCGTAACTTTGAAGGTTTGCAAAATGTTGTAATAAAAGTTTAGGTTATTGTTTATAATCTATAATCTTTTTGACATTTGATCATTATTGGTAAATAAATCAACTTTTGGAATGGAATTGTTATAATATATATAATCATGCAAATAAAAAACTGTATATTTTATTTCTTAGAATGATCGGTTGTTTTGCTTTGCGACCTCTGTCAACTTATAAATTGACATTTAACATATCATGTTAGTAATAGAATGTATGCAAATGAAAGTTATACCTAATCGATAGGATTTTATATCCGCGTTGACCTGTGACCTTTTGTGATCTATACATATACAGGTCCAAGTGGTGTCGTGGTAAGTCTTGAGCTTTCTATACTGGCGGCCTGGGTTCAACCCTTACCGTCAGCACATCATATTTTTAACCGCCAAACAATATGAACAATATTCAAATGGGTCACAGATGCTACTACGGCATATTTAAAGACCTCGACGACAGGTAACAGGATGCATGTTGCGTTGTGTTGTATCGTGTTCAACCATTTTATTTACCTCTAGATCAAAGGTCAGACAGTGATCTGAAATACTAATGAATGA
This sequence comes from Argopecten irradians, assembly GCF_041381155.1. Taxonomy (NCBI): domain Eukaryota; kingdom Metazoa; phylum Mollusca; class Bivalvia; order Pectinida; family Pectinidae; genus Argopecten; species Argopecten irradians. Next base: position 34,681,647 of record NC_091147.1, on the reverse strand, counting down.
GGAGTGTATTGACAGCTGCTAGTTATCTGAAATAATTGACATGTTTATGGGGGTGGAAGAGGGTTTGAACATGGATTATAGGTTGGCCTCCTAGACTAGTTTTAGATCTACTTTTATGTGCACGTATACCTTGCTCGCTCCCTTGTTTTGTTAATCCTACCTTATATATGTACTATAATTTTCATATTCACGAATCAAGAAGAGTTTTAAATATATTATTCACCACCAACAATTACCAACATTCTGAGTATTACAAAACTTCCAATGCATAGGTTTTAACTTTACAAGAACAAAATCAGCGTTGAAAATGAATGCCAAAACGTCTAAAGCAGTGAAATGAGTACATACGGTCATAGGTTGTAGTCTACAATTTTATGTCACAATTTTACTTAGTAATTGTAAAGTGATTTATGCAAACATGTTTCCATCTTAACATACATAAGGCATAAAAACAAGATTTTTACAGTGCATAAATTCTTTGTTGTAACTAATATTTATAAGGCCTCATACTTGTTTGTTTATCCATTTTTATGATTTCCACTGCTTAATTTATAAAACCTTATGGAGTAGTACTGAAGAAAAAGTAGCATGTTAAAATTATTGAGCGCTACCATTCCTACAGTACTTTCAGTACTTTGATAACTTTACACTTGTATTTTGAAATCAGTACTTTCAGTATTTTGACCACTTCACATAGTGTACAAATTAAGATGTTTACACATATAAAATAGTAACAATATTATCTAAGCCTGTATTCTTCCAACTATATCTAAAGCTTACTCATTTAGTACAATATTTTGTAGGAATAATATACAATGTACACAGGTACGTGAACACGTATATTCCGGGTGTTGTTAACATGATTATAAAGATATAGACACCAATCGGTTTACAACATTTAACTAATGATAAATAATTAAATAACTTACCTACGCACACACACAAACATCAATGTATATTATAGATAAGATATCATCACAATGTACTTCCTTGAGATACACTATGGCCACGTTTGTTTGTTTACATGTGTAACATATATATTTAAATTATCGGATTGTCGACTCAAGCAAACGAAACGAAATTATTGTTATATTTTGGATGATCCATCATCGGCCCGGTCCATCCAATCCCACAACCCATTAATCATATGATAATTTTCGTGTTTAACAAACGCTTTTTAGATGTTACAGCGAATCAGCCTAGATATAGTATACGTAAAATCAATGTAGCGGGATTGAATCCGATTCGGGAGGCGGTCAAACGGGATAAATTATTTCAGTCCGGGAGTTTCCCGTGCAATTCGAGGGGTGCATGGACACGTATGGCTGTTAATCTTATTTTAGTGTTAAATGCCCACTACATTTCCAAAACATAAAATAAATGTTTCTTAAAAACAATAATAACATGGGAATTGACATCGATGGTCTAAGATGAGGTTAAACCGCTTAACAAATACAACTTCTACTAAATCAACATTAAATATTCATGTCGCTGTTATACCGTCTGGTGCAGTCAACTTAAGCGCGATAATTAGGACGACGGCGGTAAACATCTGAACCCGTGTTATATAAAAATAGACGTTAATTTTTTATGAAATTTTTCAAAAGGTGATGGTAAGTGAAGTAATAACGTTTTTATGCTACTTTTGCGACACTACAAAATTATTAATCATCTTTTACATTCCCTTAAAAACCCAATTTGATAAGATTTTTGGGTATATCATTAGGACACACAAAAACCAAAATCAAATTACTTAGTAACTTTTCGTTTGTTTAGTTTTACGTCCTATTAACATCCATGGTCACGGAATGAAGTGCCAGGTTTGATGGTGGAGGAAAGCTGGAGTACCGGGAGAAAAACAACCGGCCAGCGGTCAGTACCTGTCCTGCATGGGATTCGAACTCGCGACCCGTCTGGCCAGAGGTGGAGGGGTTGTGGCACGTACTATGCCGGAACATCTTAACCACTCGGCCACCGCAGTCCTCAAACAAAATTAACAATCATAAAGAAACTCAGAAATTATGACGTCGAATCTCTGCCAGCCCATCAAAAACGATCCAGACTGATAAAAATCGATTCAGTTTCTATTTCTGTATGAGATTAAAGACGATTGGTCTATCTGCGCGAGACCTGTGATTTCTAAAACTCGTCCACCACGGCAACATGATAGTTCAAATAATATTTTCCGCAATAACTGTCATCAATTTTATGACAGACAGTACCAAATATCATCTATTTTTTCTTCGATTTCCTATCCGTGTGAGAGTTTCGTATTAAATCAATGCTGCAGAGAGTCCATACATGTATGGATCGCCGGATAGACTGATTATGTCCAGTTTTATGGGATAGTATTCCCATGGCGTATTCCACTTATATGCCTCGACGGGCTTAGCTACTATCAACTGTCATATGCACATATTCGCTCAATCATATTATCGTCTAGACACAACCGGATTTTGACATTGATTTAACACCACTGACCTTATACGACTATTAGGTTGTAAAGAACGAATAATCATACCATGCCTTCACTTCGTTCCCGACAACCATCTGTCAGAAATCTTTCGTCCGTCGTTCAGAGCTACGTCATCGCAGGTAGATAGCATTGGTCGGTGGCCAAATGGTCAACTAGATACAACTGTTAATGTAAACTACATTTCTGATACAAATAATTCATCAATAAGAATTATACCGGCAGAACAGCTATATTAATGTGTGTGTGTTCAAAATGTTTAGGGATGGATGATAAAATGTAGTATAAATAGTCAACTCATTACTTTATGGACACTATTGATTTCCAAAGTCGTTCACCGGTATTTGTTAAAATTAAATATGCCGTAATTTTCATACTCACGAATCAAGAAAAGCTTTTAGCATATAATTCACGACCAAAAATTACTAACAATATGCAAATTACAATATCTTTCTGTACCAAAACAGCGGCCGAAAACAGCCATGGTACAGAAACATGTAAAAGGCGAGAGACTCAAAGGTTACCGAGTTTGACAAATGACTTTCCGATAAAGTTGTCAACAGTTAGATTGTATACAGCTTCACGGGAAAATACCACAAAACAATCAAACAGATACTTTAATGTTGGAAAACATGTTTCATTTATTTATCTATTTAATAGGAATGCCCACATCTTACAGGTTTTATTTAACAATCGTAGGCCCTAAGTTACACCCGAAAAATAGCAATATAGCTTTGTTTCTGTTTGTCCTCAGATGTGCTTAACGACATTTTACGCTTGTTGTGACGCCCTAATCAAACCGCTGCTATTCGGGGTCAGCTTTGGTCATGGTGTTTGATAACAACATTCCAATGCTCCTTTCACATCTTTGTGTACCACAGTTTCGCGTGTTTTTGTACCACTGATGGGACAAAAAGATGTAAAAGCTCAGATCCTTTCATATGTTTTTGTACAACGCTTTCACATGTTTATGTACCACCGATGGTACAGAAAGATGTGAAAGGTAAATCGTTTCACATGTTTATGTACCATGCTTTCACATCTTTTTGTACCATCAATGGTACACAAACATGTGAAAAGAAATTAGCTTTCACACCTTTTTGCCGGCTCATTTCGGCTATTGGTACATAAACATGTGAATGTAATCTGAATTTTCTCGAAATGTTTATAATCTTTCTGTACCGCACTTTCACATGTTTTTGTACCATATCGTGGTACAAAAAGATGTGAAAAAACTGTACTATGATAAAAAGCGTTACAGTTTTTTCATATCTTTTTGTCAGGCTCTTGTCGACCAAAAATTACTAACAATATGCAAATTACAATACTTACAATGCATAAGTTTTAATTTTAGAAATACAATAATTAAAAACTTCATTATTTTAAGACAAATCCAATAAGGATGTACGTTTGCATGAGCAAATCGAATGGCCTCCGATGAATGCGTTAGATTGTATGTCAGTGCGTGTATTGGGAGCCTGAGGTATGCTCCAGCTTAGTCGCCTATTAAAGATGCTCCACCGCCGACAGAGCATAAATGATATTCATCATTTGAACAATAATTGGTGTTTAATCGTGTATATATATATCTAATTAACACACACACACACACACAAAATATAAAATAATTTATTTTGCTTTTGGTGCATGCACAATTAGTACTACATTCCATATAGGATATAGTGTCACGGAATTTTTTCGGGATGCAATTATTTATTTTTTTCATATTTCTAACTTGAAGTAAAATAAGAAGCTCAAACTTTGCAATAGTGGTAATGGTGTAAAGTAAGTAACTTTTGCAACTGAAGAAAAATACTAAATCGTCTGCTCCTGTTTTTTACAGTGATAAAAAGCCATTTGTCAGCGGTGGAGCATCTTTAATATGTAAAGTTTGATATTGCTATATCACTATTTGACTGAAAACTATTGAGCATCTTATAATGTTATCTCATTAAATTTATTTCCATGTCCTGTCTCTATGTAAGACTAAAAAATCTATTGTCCATTTTTATTGCTGTCTCATTAAATCTATTTCCATGTTGTGTTTCTCTGTAAGACTAAAAAATCTATTGTCAATTTTTATTGCTATTTCATTAAATTTAATTTCAATGTTGTATCTCTCTCAGACTAAACAATCCATTGTCAATTTTTATTGCTATTTCATTAAATTTAATTTCAATGTTGTATCTCTCTGTCAGACTAACAAATCAATTGGCCATTTTTTATTGATGTCCTATTTAATTTATTTTCCAGTGTTGTCTCTCTGTAAAACTGAAAACTATTGTCCATTTCATAGCACTATTTCATTAAAATTTCCATGCCGTGTCTCCCTGTAAGATTGAAAACTATTGTCCATTTTAAGTTGCCATCTCCTTAAATTTTATTTCCATGTCACTCTCTGTAAGATTGAAAACTATTGTTAATTTTTTTATTATTGCTATTTCCATTAAATTAATTTTTTCATGTGGTATCTCTAAGTAAGAAAGAAAAGGCTTTCATAGTGCTATCTTACTGAACCATACTGATGAGGACGAATGCTACATCATACATGTTAAAACGTACTTATAACGACCGAAACAATTATCGAACCCCTTGTGTGCGGAACATTTAGGTGGAGCAGAAAATACATTTTTTACATGTTTTGGTAGGACTTGGCAAGGAGACAACACTCTTACTCTGCGTCACAGGTCGAAAAGCCAATCCAACTTGTAAAAGGAGGCGAATTAAAGGGAAATATTCGGACGAAGAGGGTCTGCTAAGGTATATAATACACAATAAAACCCTTTAGACCCCCTACCGGCCGTGTAATTGAAGCGTGATATTTTCGGAGTCATTAAGCTTAGTATTTGCTTTGATTTAAATCTCCTTTCGATGCCGATTTTAGCAAATCTCTTTTTTGTTGTAGTTAAATGAATTTTGTAATTGAAATATATTTTCTTTGTTATTTTTGAGATTTGTCGCCTTGAGAAACTTGCCGTGTAGTCTGGACGTTCAGATATTTAATGGCATCATGGCCGATTTCTCAAGTTGAATATATCTTATTTTTCGCCCATGCACTATCTGTAGTTTTGAACACTCCTGCTCCCTTTCACTCTCGATATTCCAGGGGTTACTATCACTTTCGTAACGTAACCCCTGGACTATGCAATGGTAAAACTGAAGGTTCTGTATGCTACAACAGATAAGCAGGTACTTTGGTGTTTTGATGTACATCAAAATAGTAGGATAATTTAGAAGCTGAGTGTCGCTCTATGTAAATCTTCAAAAAAAGTCTCTGCAGGCCTGTGATTGGACAGTTTTTTCATCCTTTTCAGCATGATATTTTACTTTTACATTGTCCATGGATGTATATAAGGAAAGTAGAAGTAACCCCTGGAATATCGAGGATGACTCACATAGGGCTAAGCAGCAACATAGACTTCCACATTTAAGGACTACAGTGTGTCTCGACCAGGGGACAGAACCAAGAACCGTCCTGAACGCTCAACTCAAATGTGAGGCGGTTTCAATAGAGACGTTAGGAAGAAAAAAAGTCAGTAACGGAAAGAGAAAAATAAGATCCCAAATTTTATCGCATTTTACAATCATGCAACGGGGCCGCAGGTACAATTCTCATCTGTTATCTGAAAAATAAAAAGAAGGAAAAAAACCCGATCAATTCCAAAGAATTATCAATAAACAGGATAGCGTATTAAAATGTTTACATGATTTGACTATACGCCACAACACACGTCATATTAGTTGACGTATTGGCTCGCCTTTTGATGCATCAGCAATATTTTGCTGTCGTGACAACACCCAACTTACGGTCAAAATCTGTCATTTTGAGTTAGGGCAACAGTCGATAACGCCCCCATCGCCACGACCAATTTACAAATTGTCGTTTTTATAAAAGATAAGAGGGGGATACAAAAAGATAGCAATCGAAAATGTAATTCTCTGAAACGCAAAAGACAAATCAAGTCCCGACAATAGGCGAATCATAAATAACAAAGAATATTGGAATATAGTAATCTATAGCCTGAATTCCCTGTGTTCCAATTACACCGATATCTAATCCCTTCTGTGTATAATTTGCGCAATGGATTTGACGTTGTTTTATAAACATATCTTGCGCAGAAGATTTACGTAGTAATGCTGGGAGTCACATGCCTCCATCACGAATAGACATTCGGGAATTCAAGGAAGCCCCACCGTCATCTAGCGAAGTCGATATATAGTTCGTCATAGTAGGCTTAACAGATCATTGCGGAACTGGTACTGCTGTCCACAACTACAGTCATTGAACAAGGGATTGCGTCAACTTAGAATTTAAAGGACTTTGTACTGAACTGCCACAGCCGTCCATCTTACCTGTGTGAACATTTCCTTACGAAGGATTTAGTTTAAATTCATTTATAGTCATGGTGAGTACTGCTGTATTTTTCATTCATTTTTCCAATGCCTGGGCCTAGACATTCCATAACTTTAAGGAGTTCTTTACCTTAAAATATTCGCCATAGGAAAGCATTATAGAAGTTAAGGGAAAACATTGAGTTTAGGAGCCCTTCTTAAATCAGTAATGCTTTCCTATGGAAAATCTTAAGTTAAGGAATTCGTGAAACTGGGCCCAGGCATTGAGCGATAGATCCATTTTTTCTTATAATTCAGAAACACTATATTTCAAAAGCTTATTTTATGTTCTTAATTGCGGCATTTTGGAATATTTATTTTTTAATTTTTAATTAATTTTAATTTTATTTTCTTGTAGTAAATCCTTCAAAAAATAATGTTATGACAAATAAAATAACTACTCCAAAAACGTTGAAAAACAAAAATTATAAAAAGGTGGTATCAATATTCTGTAAACCGGAAAAGTAAGAAAAAATCTGAATAAAAAACTGTATTATTCCGTATGGCGTGCGACACTTAAAATATAATAAAAATATAATAAAAAATAATATGGTGTCAATGATAACAATAAGATCACATAAAAATGAAAAGTTGATGATCATTGGTTCAATATCATGAAACATATCACCAGTTATAATTACTTAGAATTGATAAAAGTTACATTTATAATCGTATACAGATAACGACCTTATATTTTGACTTTCTTTTTCACATTTGATTTATCATGGTTTAATTGGGAATGATCTATTGCATCACGTAATATGCATACTGTAAACAGTCTATTTTTCTCTCTCGGCTGTTCTATTTCGTGTTTTCAATTTCAATACATGTCCATACAAATTTACGTTCGTTTGAACATTAGAGAGAAATTCTTGTCAATATCGACATTGTCTATATTGATATGCGGAGATAAACATTCACTAAATTTACCTGGATTGCGAAATTCGCGAAAGTAAATCGCACGCGAAACAAAGTTAGCCTACCTTAGCCAGTGTCCTATCCTCGATACTCCAAGGGTTACTACCACTATGTAATATCAACCCATGGACTATCCCATAGCAAAACTGAAGGCAATGAGTGATTTAGTCCTCTGATGTACAACAAAAGAATCCAACAGAAGTACACTATTTTTGACTGCGTTGCTATGATTTTGGACGCCGCTCTCTTGTTTTTTTTTCAATGAAGTCTCTGCAGACCCGTAATTAGTAAGTCTCTTTTCTTCTGATCTGCCTTCATTTTTATACTATGAGATAGTCCAGGGGTGGATATAACGTCAGGGAGAATAACCCATGGAGTATTGAGGATGACAATGTTCCTGCTTACTAACAAAATGTTCATATTTAGTGTAGTAGATTTAGATTTTGAAAAAAAGTGGAAAATTTTGATCGACACAATAATCTTGCAATGATAACTGTTAGTCTCTTATAGTAAAATATTAGATTTGTGGTCCTTTACCTCGTGTCAATCAATAAAACAATCTATTATTACTCCCATGATTAAATTCCATCAGCTCAATCACTCATGCATAACGTTTTGCTTATTAGATATCAGTAATTGCGAATTTTGAACACAATTTGTGCTTAATGCAAGTGGATCGTTAATGAAATGGTTAATATTTAATGATTTAAGGGATTTAGATCAGATCAACATTGATAATAGTATCAACAATGTCTACTAATTAGTGATGTGTTCACGTTTAGACTTATTGTCGATTGTCAATGTAATCCACGTGCACTTTGTTAACCTTTGTAGAGTTTAGAGACTCTAGTCTCTGGAGGTAATTTAGATTGTTATATTGCTATATAAGACATATTTAAAACTTTTTATGGTATTTCGCCAACTCGATAATATTAATTGCCCTAAATACCGCGATCATGTCGAAAGAAATCTGTCTCTCTTTGTAGTAGCAATTGTTCCCCTAAATGAAGACCGAAGTATAGCTCTTAACATAAAATAACTAGACTTAAACGATTTCATGTAATTATATTGTTGGACAGCCATCTCATTTTACCGATTTGATAATATGCACTGCAAGAAATACCGCGATCATGTTGAAAGAAATATGTCTCTCTTTGTAGTAGCAATTTTTCTCTAAATGAAGATTAAACTAAAGATCTTAACGTAAAATAAGTAGACTTAAATATTTCATGTAGTGATATTGTTACATGGCCAATGTCCACTGTTCACTAGTCGAGTAACCTTACATTTTACGTGTCTTTGTCTAAGATAGTAATTACAAAATTGGTATTGTAATCAATTGTATTAGAGACGTGTGCAAAGCAGGAAATTAAACGGTAAATGTGACATATGGTGCTTGAAATCGACAATAGACGCCAAGGGTAGGATGTAATCTTCATGTAAATATCGACCACCACCATGCACTACATACGTACAAATCGATAATTAACTTCTCCTAATGAGTTAGCACTTTGTACTAATTACACCTGCAATACATTATCGGATAGAACAATTTGTTAGCCATTCCGTTCAGGTTAATGAAAGTTTTACTTTTAGAATAGATTACACAATAATTGTTCGACAACAGGAAATGTAACTCACATAAGTGTAATATATATATTAAATTTTGCTTGTAAATAGCATTTTCATTGGCTTGAGTATTTAGTTCATCAATCCATTAAGGAAAGACATGACACCGACGTTTGTAATGTCGCTTCTGATTGACTGAGATAACGACCTAATGACTTCATAGACAAAAGAGCCCCAAAATGAATTTTGAATATTGGAAGAGATTATTTAAGTGAATTGAATTATAAGGATTAATTTGATACTACATTTCATGTTTTGAAGATATAACAAACCTGGTGTGTAACCTACATTGGTAGTTATAGCATGTCTATCATGGTGCGTGTCGTTACGGTTATTGAGAAATCAGTTGGTAATCAACTTCCTGTTATATGTTACATCATGTCTACATTACATCGCGTGTATTTGTGTTATCTCTGTATCTTATTATAAAATATGACTAATTTACTTGGCAACAGGCAGGCAGAAATGTCGTCTGCCATACATTTCTTTTGTTTATCGGAAAATCTCGAGTTCCATTACACGATCTACAATTCTGGCTTAAAGTATGAGCGTCCCCGCATGTGTGAGACATGATTTTTGAACATGACGTTCTTAGAGAGACACGATGTCCTGGTAGGACCTGATGTCACGCTTAAGTGGTAATTACCATGGTGCATTGTAAAAACTTATAATCAGAACAAAATTTTATCGAAATAACGTTTTTCAAAAGTAATAGAAAAGATATGAATCTGGACTCTAAGATGCTTGTTATCGATTGTTGATGATAAGTAGAGAATATATAGTATTGTTCTATAAAACATTTAGTATGCACGATAATGTTCTTGAAATTTTATTATGGTTTTCAATTAAGTCACATTCAATGACAAAACACTCAAAATTAAATTGTCCAGATATCGCCATGAGAAACAAAAAAAAAAAAAAAAAAAAACTTCATATAAAATATTTTTGGACTATATCATCAATTGTTTTAGTACATATGTGGGTATACACTTGTTTTATTAAGAAATCTTTCATCTAAACATAGAATGATTTAAACACGTTCCTCGCTGTTGTACGAGAAATCAATAATAGAACACTGATTCCAAATACCATTAAAATGGCGTCTTGCTGTGCAATATTATCGTAAGGTTTGTCCGCTACTGAGCATTCAACCAATCAGTTTTGATCACGTGGGTTTTTTCTCAGGTTTCCACTTTTCCAACTACACTAAGACCCCTAAGCTTACATCCGTGTCATTACAACCCCATCTTAATATAACAACCGGAAAATGATCGTGGATGCACTATTAACCTCGCGTGTAGTTATCACTGCTTGGGCGTTTTTCTGCTGCTTCGTCAAATAGCTATGATACCAAAATAATGTCAAATATCTTTCACTGAAAACGGGACCAGTGACATTGTCGATGGTTAGGGTTTAACCAAAAGTTCTGACTAAATGTTTCAAAAATTGACACTAGCAAGGCTAGTATATTTGCAATAATCGGCAAAAGCTTTAATTACTTAAAATGTAAAATTCTCTCTAAGGAGAGGTATATTGCGGCTAGTATTGATAAGGGTTACATTTATGTCATTTCATTTGACAATACCAACAGCAATGTAACATCACGATTTGAAAGACAAATTATAGTTCCCCTAATAACAATGACATTTGATTGCAATTAAATGAAGCATAGTTGTTATCATTCCAAATAAACAGTTCCTTTAAATGATATGATACAAGAGATAACTTTGATATCGATGAAAGCGACATGACATCAATATGTTTCAGCCTGGTCAATCATTTTATCGATCTCCTTTAGCAAACCAGTCCTCGTATTTGTTAAATAATTATATTATTGAAAACTCCATGATCGAAAAATGCATGGTGGAAAATAATTTTGTCCCTACAGTATAGTGAAATGGTATCGGATGTCGTTTTAAGATTATGAAATGCGATTTTCGTTTGATGTATATCTAGTGAAGCACTATTGTCTCTCTATGTAGACTTATGTCGCCAGATATCGGAGATATGATATTGATTTTGTTTCCAGAAAACTGAAATTAGATTTCAACATTTCCAAATGGGCACATGCGACTTAAAACAAAAATACCATGCCGCACAGACGAAATCTTGTAATGGGATTAAAGGATGAAGTCAGTAAACTAATGCAATGACTTCTTGTAGGCCTTGGCATTTTATTGCAAATATATACTTAACGTATGACATTAGTTTTGGTACTTTTTTGCAGTATTGTGTAATGTTATTTGGGGCCACAATGAAACATCATATTGACCTTGGCGCAAGATGTCTATATAAACTTATGTCGTCAGGTATTGGAGATATGATATTGATTTGTTTATTGAAAACTGAAATCAAATTTTAACATTTCCAAAATGAGAAATACAACTTATAACAAAAATTGCATGCCCAGACGAAATCGTATAATGAGATCAAATGTCAGTAAAACAAATGCAATGGGGTCTTACAGGTCTGAGGATTTAGGTCTTGTTTTTATGACAAATATATACTTAAGTATGATATCACATTTGGTAGTTTTGATGTATTTCAAAATGTTATTAATGGACGTAGCGAAACATTATTGGATTTGACGCAAGTTCGAAACTCACGTTGAGTAGATACCAGATAGCAATCGAAGGGTGGTGGTTCTTTTCTCTGGGAATAAGCATGATTGTCATTAAGTGACATTTTCTGGTTGACGAAAAGTCGGAAGTCCCGACCAAAAAAACACATTTTTCACTGGGAATAAGCATGATAGTCATTAAGTGACATTTTCTGGTTGACGAAAAGCCGGAATTTTTAAGCATGATAGTCATTAAGTGACATTTTCTGGTTGACGAAAAGCCGGAAGTCCCGACCAAAAAAACACACACGCCATTTTTCATTTGATTAAGCTTGTCAGCTTTGACCTCTTCAATCCAAAAATGAAAAAAAAACCCAGCAAAACATGAGACAACAAGCCACAAGGGTAGCTATTTAGTTGAGTTCTTACTATGAACAGTATAAGTTTCCAAAATCCTGACCACATCGAGTCTCACAACACTCTGGGGCCAGTTTACTTAAACATCAGCTTAATTACATGATTAGTTAATTTTTCATTTCTTGTTTGCTGCAAAACATATGATTTCATTTTAGGGGAGTAGATAAAGAATGGAATATTTTAGAAATTAGTAAAACACTGTAAAGGTAGCTTAAAATATTATTTTTTGGATGTGAAAATTGTTGTTAAACTGTGATTAGTCTCATCACATATTGACCAACTGGGTCCAAAAATTAAAAGAAGAATTCAGGTAAAAAAACGCGAAATTAAAACGCCATCAAAATAAATTTGGTTCACAGTATCTTGAACGTATGATTTTATCCCAGGGAATCCTATCAATAATACCCAATTAATATTGTATTACTGGTTATTTTCTTGTGTATTATAATTTTGCAATTTCGCGAAAAAATGCTTATTAATTTTCAAAATATTGAGAATGGTTTTCTCCTACAAACCCTGAAAGCCAGATCTCGAAGGGGATTGTTGTTTCGCGATTTCGTGGGATATTGCTGGTTGATTTTCAAAATATTGAGAATGGTTCACTCCTTCAAACCCTGAAAGCCAGATTGCTAATAAATAATACCGCTAAATTTAATGTTCTACTCATTTTCTTTAAATTGCAAAAATATTAACCTACGTAAAATAACTGGTTATATGGTATTACTGAGTCATGCCTGCGACTGCAGTAACCAATTCCCTTCCATTAGATTGATGATACACAGGCAATATTTCTTCACGCGAATTTCACGGGAATTTCACGTGAACCGGGGCAAAACAATGAATTTCATATGAAAATTTTACGAGGAATTCATGTGAAGAAATATTGCCTGTTTAAATGTATATACCACTCATAGATATATTTTCTGTTCGAAATGAGACAATAAAAAGGCAATGTACAGTGAAACTTTACTATAATTATTCTCATGGGACCACAAGAAATTATTCATGGTATTCAAAATTCGCTATATAGTTTTTGAAACTATAATTTAAAGATGCTTCAGCGCTGACAAAGGGTATTTTTTCACTATCAAAAGCAGGACCAGACGATTTAGTATTTTTCTTCAGTTACAAAAGTTACTTTCTTTACACCATTACCTCTATTGAACAGTTTGAGGTTCCAATTTTACTTCAAGTTATAAATATAAAAAATAATTAATTGCATTCCGAAAATTTCCGTGGCGCTATATATAATATAGAAGGAAGTACTGATTGCGCATGCACCAACAGCAAAATTAATGGTCATTATTTCTTGTGTTAATTAGACATACATATACACGATTAAACACCAATTATTTTTCAAATGATGAGTATAAGTTATGCTCTGTCGGCGGTGGGAAAACTTTAATTGAAGTCTTAGCTAATTGCACCCCGAATCAACGTAGTTACTAAGCTAAACTCATGAAGTCGGCAACAATGTCTACAGATTTTCGGTTATTGACAATTATTTGTATACTTGTTGATTTACCTTGATGTTCTATCAGTCGCTACCCTGTTTGGCCCTAAGTTTCAATTCTAATCTAGACTACATCATGCACTTTCAGTACTCAAGTCTGGAAAAAAATTGTTGCAGTGCAAATATTTGCTGACGGGACCATGCAATTACTTCGTATCAAAAGTTAATTCGAATTCAAAGAAGTATAAACGAGATGCAAAACTAGGGATTTGATTTTATTGTTGAAACAAATGCTCAACAAATACCGTTGTCTTTGTCTCGTTGTTACATGTAAGACAATATCACGAGACAATACGTCAGAGATATAATTATGACCAGACATTTTTAGAATGAAATGAAATCTTAGCTTAAAGTGCAACCAAGAAAAAAGAGCCAGTGTGTTTTTACGACCTATATTTTACCAAGAAAATAGTTGCGTAACGTAATTTCAATGAAAAAAACAAGCTGCATCAAGATAGCATAGATTTTTATAAGTGTCATTTTGAAGATGGTGATATGCTGTTTTTACCTCATTTTGCCTTCCAATCCAATAAAGTATCGGTTTCAAACGTCTCTCTGTCTAATGCTGTAACATGATTTTGTATAGAAAACGACAGTTTTTGTGCTCGGTCCAAGTCGTGGTAGACTAATTTCAATAACAAAACCGTGAAAGTTTTATGTGTGCGAATCGCGAAATTAATAACTCGCAGAAATGCCCACGTTTATAGCATACGGATTTGAAGATGGGCGTCGCTGTTTTTTGTAATCTTCAAACTTTAAAAGAAGTCTCTGTGGTGGGTAATTGGTCAGTTTTTGTCTCTTTGAATGCCTTCAGTTTTGCTATGAAATATTTCAGGGGTATAGATAACGACAGTAATAGTAACCCCTTGAATATTGCTCTACCGAAGCAAGCAAGTCTATTCTTATGATGAATAAGATTTCCAGCGTTATGGGGGAGAAACAATATCATAATATTGGCCATAAGTCAAAACATATCTGTAGGACATAAACTTTTCGTATTCAAAGAAAATGTCGACAATCATGATATGATCATGAAAGTAACGTAGTACAAACGTTAAACTCGGAGCAGCAGCGTAACACTAGCGTAACGCAATCTTCTAGCGCGTAATAAACACATATCGAGACATAATTGTAAGATGAAGCAGAAGTATTAATGTGAAAAGAGCAAAAACGTCAATTTGACCTGAAATTCGCCTTTAGGTTTAAGTGAAAATTTAACCTAAATGAAGATTTGTTCTTGTCAATTCCACGTGAAATCATTATCCGACAAAACAAAACAAATCATCTTCCTGTGTTTTAATGATCTCTTAAATTACTTTGTTTTTCCTACAGAAACCAATTATTACTTAAGACGGTGACGCAGTTTATAGATAAAGCCGTAAATTAGATATTCCCATGTGACCCTTTCTAATTTATATTGCCGATTACAAAATTATCTCTGTTTTGTATACTATAGCTATACCTATGGCAGAACATAAGACAATTAAGCAACTATATATATATTTTATATTGGTATCACTTTGAATATAATGTCTCCTTTGAGGCGACAAAATGGTTGCTGCGGAATATAATGTAAACTCTACGCGGACTCGCTCTGCTATAAAGGATGGAAGTTTTATGACAATAAATGGAAAATATTGCTATTTCCATTTTGTTTCCATTAAGGTATTATGGTATTAAATTGTATTGTTATGTCAAATCATCTTTTCTCGTGAGAAAGTATGTTTTAAGAAATAGCGAGACATCTCCCCATAATTGGTATACATATACAGTAAGTATATATCATAACCCTTTGTCTTCATAACGAGCACACTGAATAGACGAGCAAAAATATATTGTTGATGGCATTATCATTGTTAAACTGGACAATTCTACATTTTTGGTGGTTTCATTCTTCACATGTTGTGAATGTTCATTTACAACAATCTGATCCATATATTCTCATGCAGAAAGATGGTAGTAATTTGAATCGTTTTCAATGGGGGTCAACGCAATTGAAACCATTTAGATACGGTTTTATACAAAAAGTCTTCCGTTTTGTACATCACATGGCAATGGTATGGCAACTTTGAATGCATGTATTTGCAGCACGGTACAATGAAATATGTTGCGACCACTGTTTTTACGTGTTCACCTAGATTCCCTAAATAATCCTACATAAACAAATATGAATGTATTACATTTGCCAAATATCTCTATTCTACAGATTTTCTCCATTTATCCATGTACTATTCCATGCAATAGAAAATCGAGGACTTTGGTTTGATTTAAACATATTTCATTGCTTATAACAAACGGATTGGGCACAAGTTATGACAACTTATAAAAGCCCTCTCCACAACTATTATATAACAAAATTAGTGAAAAAGACATACACATGAAATATTATATTGTAATCAAAAAATATAGAGAGAGAGGTAGAAAACAAAAGATATAGCGAAAGTAAGAAGTAGGAAAACAGAAAGAAAACAAAAGATATAGCGAAAGTAAGAAGTAGGAAAACAGAAAGAAAAGATTAAGACATAACCAAACTAATTTGTAGAAGTATAAAGTTACAGTACACACTGATTATATAACCACTGTAGCTATTGCATGGCACTTACTAACTACACAGTCATTTTCCATCGTCAGATCAATTGTCTTTGGTCAAAGTATTGGTTTGTTTGTGTTGCCGATACCAGACCTGAGTCAAAGCATCGCTACTGTACTACTTGAACTACAGTGCTAGTACTACCATATAACTTGATATACTTCGCGGGGATAATATTTGCGCGATTTCGCAGGATATTGCTATGATCGGGAACATTTTATTCGCGAAATGTTAAGAAATGGTTGGATCATATAAAGCCAGATCAAGAAAATTGAAAACTGTTTACATTCAATAATCTTGGTTAAATCCTACATACCCTTAAAACCAGACCACGAAAATTTAAAGTTGCTTATATTTAATAATTTTGTTTTTAGATCAAATCGCGAAAATTTTTACCCGTTTAAATTACCTACTATATCTTATTGATAAAATACAATGCTTATTCTCCTACTTTTGTGAAGTTTCATTCAAATTACTTTGAGCCCCTTTTCCTGGATTTATATGTTTGGAATAATGTATGACTGGGTGTATCTTTACTTTTACAAAAGCAATAACGCGTGTAAACTGAATTGAAAAAAAAACACCTTGATAATGCAGTTATATAAATATATCGTCATGTACAGCAATAGGAACAGGACTATTTGATTTGCGGTCTTAAAAGTATCGAGTTGCAATGAAGACATCTTTAATTTAAGGATACTGAAGAAGGCATAAGAGGTAGTTCGTGTTATATAAATAAAGCAAACAATTAATTCATACTCGTAAAATTTTGTAGTCATCAAGAGCAACCATAAAAGTACCATTTAATGACTTAAGAGACTCGAGCTGCCAAATTGTGCATTTTAATTTTGTGTCAACAGAATTTAATCCGTAAATAGTCTCGACTGTGTACACCGACAAGCCATGTAATTTTGATGAAGAATCCACAGGAGATTTAATTGTTGGCCCTAGCTCACAGATCACTCATGATGACAGTGCAGTAATTTAAGTCATGAAAATTTATATGACAATTAAAGGTACACCTCGAGGGAAACTAACGTGGAATATAATTGGTCGTTATCAAATTTAATAATAACTATAGATTTCGCAAAGGTAATTATTATAACGTCATGTGTTTGAAAGCGTAACGTCATACTTTTCAGAGTTCTGAGTAAAATACCGATCACCACTATACTGTATTTTACTGAGTTTTGCTCATAAAATAATGACATCACAATGCTATTCCTTGTGCGGAATATTCGATATAGCCAAATGATCAGTAATTATTTACATTGCCACTGTACAGTACCTATATGTTGCTTCTACGCCTAATGTTTGCTATTTTCCAATATCAACATTATCAGTTATGTTCTGTCAGTATGAGAATTCAATGCAAAAATATTAAAATATACTTAAAAGTATGAAAATATATTTTAATCAAAATAAAAATGATAAATCATGTCCCCGAACGAAGTTGGGGGGACATATTGTTTTTGTTCCGTTTCTTCTTATTATTATTATGTTTATTCTTATTTCTTCCACTTTCTTCCGCCGCGCTGGTTTCCGCAGCTTTTCTCAGAAACTATTGGACCGATTATCACGAAACTTCACATACATACTCATAAGGGTGTGTGATTGTGCATAAAGGGTTTTTTTCCCAATCAGAAGTCCAAGATGGCCGCCAGAGCCCATTTCCGGTTTTGAGATTTTGGAGTTGGATTTCGATGAAAATTAGTATATAGTGGTTATTTGGGACACCGAAAAACATTACAGCATTTTCGAAAAACTCAGTTGCCATGGTAACGAAATAAAGGCCTCTGATTGGTCAGAAATTTAGATATTGTCAGAATGAGCTTAAAATTGGTACACGGGGACTGTGAGGTATGCTTATCGACATGGCAACAGGTTTGAAAAGCTGTGTTGTCATGGTTACCTAATGGAGGCCTCTGATTGGTTGAAATTTACATTTTGTCCGATTAAGCCGAAAATTAGTACACGGGAGGTAAAGGGTATGCCGAATAACTTGGCAGCGTTTTCGAAAAGTTCAGTTGCCATGGTAACGAAATAAAGGCCTCTGATTGGTCGAAATTTAGATGTCAGAATAAACTGAAAATTGAATAGCTTTGTTGCTAAGCTCTTTTACCATCGTAACGAAATGGATGCGTAGGATTGCCCAAAATTTTAAAGCTCACAAATTGAGCTGAATATCAGGAAGATTAAGCTGCCATCTTTGAAAAGATTTGCTCTGACAGCAATCGACACATTATCTTGCGTAATATGTCATTTCTACTGCACAGTTCGTTTAGGGGACATCTGTGATGGTCCTACATTACAATCATTACTTGTTGACTCGTAACAATAGCCAATGCATGCACATTAATAACTGTCGGTGAATGACTGATATTGTGCTGCGTGTGTGATGGTATTGAATTCTAATGTCTTCCACTGTGATAATTTAGCTGTGAAGTTGTATCAAAGACTATAAATAACGTAAAAACTTGATGACTGAGTCAACTACACTAAATGAGCAACAACGGCACTATGGGTTAGTCACTACTCTATTCAAAGACCACAAATAACTTGAAAACGTGATAACTGAGCTTTTCATTTCACTCCAAATGAGCTATACCAACCTATGTGACTGTTACTACACTACTAATGTTAAGTTTTCTTTAAAATGCTTGTCTTATTGTCATGATCATCTTTTGTGAGGAATTGTATATACTATTAAAGGGACAATTCAGTCTATGAGAACATTAAAATTTACATATATCGGAAAAACAGTTCTAATGGAAATTAGATTATTCGGTTTTACTGTGATATACTTGAAAAGCCCATGGTTGGGTATGGGTACAGCGTCCATATTGTACCTGCTTAATCTTATTGATCAACGATTTGATATTTCAACAATATTAATTAAAATACTAAACAATGACGCGGAATTTGTCAATATTTTATGTTGTATGTTTCATAAGAAATGTAGAACAATACATTTAGGCCATATTTTGCTTCTTGGTTATGTAAAAGAATTAGCCTGAGTGAATTGTCCCTTTATCATTTGTAATTTAGCGCAAAGACAAAAAATATAAATTATTATTCATTTGCGTGGGTATAAATGAGCGCAAATTGGTGGTTCAAATACCGGAAATATCCTTCATTGTTTAACAAACCCATCGACAGTCATTGTTATCTAGGGCCAAACTAACAACAACAATGGTACAGCTTTTAAAACATACTTATAAGCAAGTGCGGTCTTAAATATTTTCAATGCTTTGAAAGGCGTGTAAAAGCGTTTTAAACGGTTTTTTTCAGTTAAAACATAACAATCAAATGAAAAAACGAATAAAATGGTAAGACAGCTTAAGGAACACAAAATGTTTTTAATATTTTTTACGGATTGTTTACAAGGCGGATACCTATTGTAATACTTAACGCATCATTTATTCTCTGTTTCAGAACAGCATAATATGCGTGCTCCTTGTCGTGTGTACCGCCACATCTACTATACAAGCCTTCTCATTCTCGCATTCATTTCCCTGTACAATGATATGCCATGAACGATACCGAAACTGTATCAAAAACGAATGTGGATTATACGCCCCGGAGGCTTACCAATATGTCTATGGAGAAGACAGCGTTGTTGACGAATGCACAGCCATGTGTCAGGAACGACTGTACGTGTGTCCCAGGAGCTGTGGTATAACTCGACGAGGAAAGTGAAATTCAAAAATAGACAATAAATCTAAATTGAACACTTTGCCTCAAAAGGACGTTTCATCATATTCTCTTGTTGTCAGTTTTGTTATGTAGAATAAGATTTCGCTTTTTTGTTTTCCATTGAATTCCAAATTGCTTGGTAGATGTTCAGTTTTTGTTGATAATTTTATTTCGTAGCTTTTTATGTTTAGGTTTGTTGATAGTTATAAAAATAACTAGTTGCGAAGATTTCTGTAAAATTGATTATGGAATTATAATTCTAGTTGGTTTAATAAAGTGTCACAGTGCATATTATGTCACAATTTCCGACTGCGTTATTTTCAGAATGGTTGTCCGTTCCTTAGGGATGTAAATAAACAACATCATCACATTATTGTATAGCGTGAGGCAGCTTAAGTATTTTTAACTTTAACAGTTCTTGTTTAAATTAATTTTACTATCTAGTTAATCAACAAAGCTAGTTTCAACTACTTAAATTTATTTGCAACAGTCGTACCTTTCATAACATTTTCAATATCATTTATATAAAGATATAATTTCATATCATAGCATGATACTTATTTCAATAATTGTGTGTTATTTTAGCTCAATGTAGTTGTTGGTATCACCTATAATTAGGATGTATTTTAATAATGTTACGTGTTAGTTGATTACCATTATTGTATTGATATGTAATTTTAATTTACTGGTTGACAGCTGATATTTGATATACTATATTGGACAATAAATATTTTCTCAAAGTATGTGTTTTATTATTTTCGGCAAATCTAACATTTATACAACAACATGTATGGAGAAAACATAGTCCAATAACATCAGTTTTTTATGTTTGCGTTAAGGTGTATTCAAAGCAATTTTACTAAAATACAGATCCTTCTAATCACTCCGTTTAAAATAGAGGATCTGACAACATCCCATAAGGAGTCACATCCTGGTTATCTTTATAACACATGTACTTCAGATCAAATGCATTTTCAACACCTTGCTACATCAATTGAAAGTTACATTTCGGTACAGTATACGTTAACAATTAGCTTTGTTGCGCTCTTTGAGCAACATGACTACATAAAAGAAAATAATTCTGGCATCTGTTTCGTCCGCTGAAATTCCCTTCCAAGATTCTGGAAGCAGAAATCGACTTAAACATGACTCCTAATGGGATGTTGTCAGGTAATTTTTCAAGCGGAGTGATAATAAGGATCTGCATTAAAATCTCAATGTTTTAATGTTTGTTTCTAACGCGTATTCGACGACGCTGAAATCTGATTTATTATAAAATTAGATTTGGTTCGATAAATTTTATTTTATTAGAAAATGTTTGTTACATGTTTTATGATGAATGACGCGCAGACGGTCGTCGAACACTGTCAGATTAATTCAGCAAATGTTCTTACAAACGGGTTATAAGCCGTGTTACTCAACTTAAGCACAACTACATAAGTGAACCTAACAAAAAGTCTTCACTCAAGTAAGGTGTTACTTCAATCGAGCTTATTACCTACAGAAAGAATCTGCTGTTTTGTACTATTTTCTCTGATGGACACCTACTAAACACGTGTTGGAGTTCAAGTTCCATAGACCAATATACATTCGCTGACTGACTTTGAGCTCAAACATTCATCTACAAATAATGAAATCCTTTCGCGAAGGCAACATTCTAAAGTTTACCTTACATTATAAAAAAATAACGTAATACTATAACTACACTTGTATTCAAATTCACTGCAATAAGCCGAAACTATTGTTCGAATTAAGTAATTAACCCAGTAATTAATTAAGATATTAACAGCAAAAAATGTTGCTATCCAGCAAAAATACTTAATTACTCACGCATATCATATTATCATCTTATGTTGAAGAGCCATGACTTGATTTGAGCATGTTGTACAATATCCTCAATACTCCAGGGATTATGTCGTTGTATCCACCCCTGGACTATCTCATTATAAAACTTAAATTTCCATCAAAGAATTCCTTCGAAGAGAGAGAGAGAGCAACGCCCAACTTCAAAGCAACGTAGTCATCCCAAATGTACCATTACTCATTTCCATCAAAAAACCAAGTTACCTTCACATATGTAGTCGCATATAGAGCCTTCAGTTTTGTTAGGAGATAGTCCAGGGGTGGATATAAGGGCAATATTGCAAATATGTTCGACTTTCAAGCAATGATTCGCCTCGGGAGTAATTCGGTTGAAACAGGCACGGACCGCAATTCTAAAACATTTTTTCCGTCATTGCCGAATATAGTAAAAAATATATAAATGCCAATGCGTGTTCCATGGTAAAACTGAATTCTTTTTAATTTTTTATTTTAGTTATCTTTTTTGTGCAAATTTGTATAATTGTCACATAATCTACAACCAGTCGCATTGTGCAAAGATAATGAAGAATATTAACAAGAAATACATACAATTTATGTTATGCATAAACAGAAATATAAATGAATAAACAAAGTGAATATAAATAACCCTGATGATATTTTGTTACTTGGCAGCAAAAACTTTCAGCCATTGTTATATTTTTTTTCTGAAAGAGGTATTCTTATACTATCATTGGCTCTTCCGTTTCTAACACAAGGATAATTTAATGATTTGAAATGGAATTCCTGTATTTTGATTTTTTTCACCAAACTTTATATGGACGTTTCAATAAAAATGATTCTTAATTTAGTCTGCAGTAAATACAATGTTAAGTATAAAATCATTTAAAAATGCTATTAGGTTTACCTTTACATAAAATAAAAATACTGAAATATACTACATCGCCGACAAATGGCAATTCCTATGTTATAAAAGCAGGAGCAGATGTTTTTTTTTCTTCATTAACAAAATCACTCACTTTACACCATTCAAAAGTTTAATTTCTTATTTTACTTCAATATTTAAATAATGAAATAATTGATTACATCCCGAAAACAATCCATGAGAAGCAGACCAGAGAAGAACAGCCTGGCCCCGGTCTATATTTTTATTAAGTCGGGAGCCCCTGTTTTGAGCCATGCATAAAAAAAATAAAAATCAAATATATTCTGAAATTGGAATATTCAATATGAAGGGTTTGTTTTAAGTTTCAAATTAAAAAAAAAAATAAACATAACAAAAATGGGTTAGAGATTACAATTCTGGGCTCCTCCGGAAGTGCGTTTTGACCGGAAATGCTAGCTTTACTTGAAGGAAAATCATGGCGCGGGTCTAGGCAAAAATATTGAAAAATCCACACAATCGACCTATGAAATAATTTAGCTTATTTCGCCATTGTGATAGAATTGTGATCAATTTAAGGCAAGTCTTAAGAAAAAAATTGTGTACATTTTTTTGCAATTTTGGGCTAAAAATCATGACATTTTGCAATTTTCAGGTATTGTTTTGTTGTTACCATGGTATTCACATGCATGAGCGCAGAATATGCCCAAATCTGTATCAAAATATCAAATCAAATTGTAATTGCAAAAGTTGTGATGATTAATTATATATATACTTTTGTACATGTATTTTTTACAGTTAAATGACTATATCTATATGCCTTATGCGCCTTAGTTTCATAGATTGTCCAAATCTACTGTTTTCTGCTACCATGACGCTATGCCCTATATGGGTATATAAATACTGATTGCGCAGACAACAAAGGCAAAACAAATTATTTTGTATGTGTTTTTTGTGTTAATTTGACATTTATAAACACAAATAAACATGAATTATTGTCCAGATGATAAATATTATTAATGCTCTGTCGGTTGTGAAGCATCTTTAATCTAAATATGATAACACTGCCTTGCTGGATTTTTATCGCTGCTTTGCTTTGAACTTCTTTATTGTACTATGATACCGTACACTGTAAACGTGAATATGTTCGCGAGTGCTTAATATCGCTATTTGTACGCATGTAGCTTTTGCGGTGTTACTATTTTTGCGATATATACACTTTTAGACATTAAACACTAAGTTCATGCATGTTCAGAATATCACTCGTTGGGGAAATTTTCGCGATCAAGCGACCTTTGCGTAATTAATATAAATTTCCCCTCTGCGAATATTACCATGTTTACAGTATGCGGTTATTTAAGCGGGCTAAAAGATTTGCGAATTTGGCCTTAAATTAGAAAATAAAAAAACGAATCAAAATTTTGCGAATCGGACCTATTTGATGTAAAAAAAAACACCGAATAAAGTTTTGCGAATTGGAGTATATATAAAATTTAACTGATTCTAAATATTTCACGGATTTAAATTTCGCGATCCAGTTGATGGTTCGATGGAATCGCAAAAATATCGTCCACGCGAAAATAACTTACCATACCGTAATAACACTAAAAAAATGATCATTTAATTTTCACTACATGAAACTAATGTTGTCTGTCTCTATCAATAGATTCCTGCTATTAACATTTTCATGCAGTTGTTTAAAATGTGGTTAATGACGTGTAAACGGCATGGAGAATCTTCCGCAGTATTTGGAAAATCTTATTAAGACAGAACTGACATTGTTTGGAGAGCAATAATTAAAGCAAAAGTATTGACGTGCACTTAGAGATCAATTATCTTGGAGGATGACTCGGTTACAACTGTTTAAGATAAAATCCATTTTTACGAGAAGTTAAAACAACCAATGTGCGTGGTTATAAACACGCTTGAATGGGCGATTGCCACAACATTAAGACAGGAAATAAATTCCTTAATCTCGGTAGAGCATCATATTTTAATTTCCGAGCACAGCATGATAAATTAAAAGATAAAAGAATGACACAGCATGTACTAAAGAACGTCATTATCAGGTCATTGTGGATATAGCGTAATCAAAAGAAGTAGTTCTTAGAAATACGGGTTTTAGATCCGAGATATACATAAAGAATAAATGGTTAGTATCTTAAAATACAATGTTTATTTTGGTGCAAGACCGAGGAAAGCCTCGTCATCTGGGCTTTATGTGTCGAGTTCCAAAATAGACCTTGTCTTGTAAGATACTGAACATGTATTCTGTTTCTCCTCCAATCTTTTGCTTATAGATCACATTCAAAACGAAATCAAATTCTTGGTTTCGCTTAAAGCGGTACTCTGCACTTAACCGCTATGAGGGAGTTGACATTCTTATTGCCATTGGAAATATATCAGTACCTTCTGAGAGTTTATTATAACTGCAATAGACATAGAATCCATCAAAGATTTATCTAAAATACATACATTTTTCATGTGCCAAGAGAAAGACGACACCATCATATGGGGATTTCGATATCAAAAATATGACTTCGTCAGAGTGGATGTGACGTCACGTTTTGACGGAACTGAATGATGTTATAAACACGTGAAGGTTAAAGTTCGAGGGCAAGTTCGAAAAAAATCCGTCAGCTGTAAAACAAACGAATTCAGGTGAATCGTATTGAAGCATAAATTGTTTCGTATCGCCAAACCAAACATTTCGTATTGCCGGATAAAATATTTCGTATTGACGGATAAAGTATTTCGTATTGACGGATAAAGTATTTCGTATTGACTTTTCAAGATTCAAGATTCAAGATTCAAGAATTTTCATTCGGATAAAGCATTTCGTATTGACGGATAAAGCATTACGTGTTAACGGATAGAGCATTTCGTATTGACGGATGAAGCATTTCGTATTGACGGATAAAGCATTTCGTATTGACGGATAAAGCATTTCGTATTGACGGATAGAGCATTTCGTATTGACGTATTGACGGATAAAGCATTACGTATTGACGGATAAAGCATTTCGTATTGACGGATTAAGTATTTCGTATTGACGGATGAAGTATTCGTATTGATTCGTATTGTTGGATAAAGCAACAAGTATATTCGGCAGTAGAAAGTATGCTCAAGATTGTCGTGTCTGAGTAAATAATGGCGCCGGTGTAACGTTTAAATGGACCTCCGTTGAAAATTGACCTCGGAGACATTTTTCAACGTTGAAAACTGACCCGAAGTCAGGTTTCAACGGGGTTCCATTTTCAACGATATACCGGTATAAAAAATCCTCAGTTTCACCTTTATTTCCATGCTAGTTTGCAAAAAATATTACCATTTTTGAGCTTAAAATCTTATTTTTTCATTTCCTGCGTACACATCACTATTTATATAGGATTATTTGGTCCTTATACATATTTGTTGTTCGATTGTGGTAATTTTGATACCTCATTTGTCTACTTTGGTTGAAAAATGCCTATGACTATTTTTTAACTTTTCCGTGAAATTTCGAGATAGCTGCCATTTTGATGACGTCATTACCGGAGCTTATACAATGTTAACATTGTTTTTTGTGTGTGTTGTTTTAACTGATTGATAAGAGGTCAAATAACTTATTAGAAATATTTGTTTGCTGTTGGCAAACATTTTTGCTGCGTTAAGCCAAATATGAAAACTTTGCTTAAAAATTACTTTTTTTTTTAGCTCAAAATCCGATTTTTTCATTTCCTGCGTAGAAATAACTACACATATTGGATTATATGGTCCTGATATGTATTTGATGTTCTATTGTGGTCATTTTGATGCCTCATTTGTCTTCTTCGGTTGAAAAATGTCAATGTTATGACTATTTTTCAATCTTTAGTGAAATTCGAGATGGCGGCCATCTTGATGACGTCATAACCGGAAGTTCATCCCAGTTTATACAATGTTACCTCTCGATTTCGTTATGGGTGCACGTGGACCCCCTAGATCCCGGCCTATAAGTAAGCAACCTTTCAGTATTTTTAGTGTTTTTTTGCGCGTCGTAAACCTGTGGGTGGAGCATCTTTAAGCAAACGTCATTTATTTAAAAAAATCTGATTATTGAAGACACTGGGAATCCCGGAGAAAACCGTCGATCGCCTTACCATGCAAATTGACTTAATGTCAAATTAAGATGATTATCATTTAATTCACTCAGACACCACTGCTTTCTAGATGCTCTAAGATAAGATTACGCTGAACGAATGCTATGACATTTTGTCAAAACAAAAGTCTTAAAGGTCTTCCGTTATATAATTATTTCAGTGATATCTTACAACTTTGACGTGGCACTACCGCACTAATTCAAATACAATAATTGTAAAGATTCATCATTATATAATATGTTTAAAGCTTAATGTAGCATTATTTGACATACAATGAAGCGGTTTATGTCTAAAATAACCAACATAGGTTCATTTTTACGATCATTTCGAAAGTATAGTTCATTCATGTAACTCTGTAATATAATGAGATAAATTTGTTTACTGTAGATACAAACTTATAATCTGGCGAAACTGACAATGCTTTTAAAGGCGGTGTCTAGTAACATGTTTTCAGCAGCACTAGCGAAACGCAGATATCTAATGTCGCTATTAATTCGCACTACATTTATCAAAATGACAAATTCCTAGTTTCATTTCGTGTAATCTTGAATATTTTCCTTTATAGAGGAGAGAGGCAATTTGATAAGAAAGCATATTGATTCGATAATATAATGAGTTGTGAGTGGTTTAGATATGTCTACATCAGGTAATGAGTTGTGAGTTGTTTAGATATTGTCTACATCGGTTAATGAGTTGTGAGTTGTTTAGATATTGTCTACATCAGTTAATGAGTTGTGAGTTGTTTAGATATTATCTACATCAGTTAATGAGTTGTGAGTTGTTTAGATATTATCTACATCGGTTAATGAGTTGTGAGTTGTTTAGATATTGTCTACATCGGTTAATGAGTTGTGAGTTGTTTAGATATTGTCTACATCGGTTAATGAGTTGTGAGTTGTTTAGATATTGTCTACATCGGTTAATGAGTTGTGAGTTGTTTAGATATTGTCTACATCGGTTAATGAGTTGTGAGTTGTTTAGATATTGTCTACATCAGTTAATGAGTTGTGAGTTGTGAGTTGTTTAGATATTGTCTACATCGGTTAATGAGTTGTGAGTTGTTTAGATATTGTCTACATCGGTTAATGAGTTGTGAGTTGTTTAGATATTGTCTACATCGGTTAATGAGTTGTGAGTTGTTTATATATTGTCTACATCAGTAAATGAGTTGTGAGTTGTTTAGATATTGTCTACATCAGTTAATTAGTTGTGAATTGTTTAGATATTGTCTACATCAGTATGACACCTATCATCGTACTTGTGGCATACAGTATAAAAAACAAACAAACAATTATTTGCATATTTTATGCAACCTTGATATCCCAGGGGCTACTCTCAGTGACGTAATATCCACCCTTGGACTATGTCATAGTAAAACTGGAGGCAACAGAAGACACAGTTTAATTCTGTTCTTTGATGTACACCAAAAGAATCATTGTACACTGTGGTTGACTGTATGACTTTGAAGTTAGGCATCGCTATCTCTGTAATTATCAAAGGAAGTATATGTAGGCCTGTGATTAGATTTTTTTTTTCTCCTGAACTGCCTCCAGGTTTACTTTGATATTTCCGAGGGTGGATATTATGTCAGTGAAAGTAAACCTTGGAGTATCGAGGATGATCTTTATAAAGCTTGGAATAAGAGTGTGGCAGCGACTATAAGTATACGAAAAACAGGGATCGATTTCAGAAATACATGCACTTACATAAGTAATACCCAATAGGATATTTTCCCTTATTTGTTCCTTTTATCTTTTTGATACAGTTCCTGATTCTCAAGGTAGAGTTATTTTTATGTTGTAAAAATGATTGAGCGCAAGCATCATGTAATTCATTATTTTCAAATAAATGCTACTGGATCCTATCAAATATTTGGAATTTATTTCACGTTTGATATGATACGCTGTTGAGATCCTTTGGTATTATTAGTTTAACTTCTTATCAACAGCAAGATATTTTAGGACATGTCAGATTTGTCGGTGGATGAAAGCCGGAGTACCCGGAGTAAAACAACGACCAGCGGTCAGTATCTGAAAAATGCCCCATATGGGATTTTAATTCGCAACCCAGAGATGAAATGCTTGTGGTAATATGACGGAAAATCTCATCCACTTAGCCATCGAGGAGTCGTTGAGAATACATCTGACATTTATTTAGATTTTTACAATTCCACCAATAAATGTTTCTTGAAACTATCTTTTCATTTGTATAAATAATACGTAATCATCTAAAAACACGAAAATGGTGAGGTTGTTTGTAATGACGCCTTTGATTGGTTGATACATTGGCGTAATGATTTTCCAAAGAAAAAAGTCCCTGACGAATGTCCGAATCTCAAAAATAATATCAAAATATCAAAATACGATGATGAACTTACTTTGACTTATTGTGTTATATGTAGGGATTGTTGTTTTAGCACAAAACTATTTTGTGGCTTATTAAAAGTACAGTATGATTTTTGTGTTATAACTGTAAAATAAGAAATGTGTTAGAGTATATGTAAGTTGTTGATTTAATTTGAAATTCACAAGGAGACGTTTTTGACCTAAATTGACTTTTCCTTTGCACTTTTCACGTAAATTTAACCTAAAAATCACCTGAAATTGACCTGATTTTATGTCAGGCCTAAGGTGCAATTGGGATTAGGCAAAAGTTTTACAACTAACATAAAGCCTCTTCCCAAAACTCATAAATACTCATAATGTTAAAGAAGTTTTGAGAATGTTTTGCGTATCCACAGTTCTAAAAAACATCATCTTGTGTCCCTGTTATGGCTTTTTGTATTGGGACGCGTCGCCGTGGCTCCAATGGGAGTCATCGCTGTCTGAAGTCATACAACTGAAATATATGATGTTGAACGATGTCACCTAATGCCTTGGGATAAAAATGCATATATCTATTTCAACATACGTGAAAGGTTTGTTTTTGAATTTTTCTTATAAAACCGTCCATTTAAATTGTGAATTGGTTGATTTTAAATCATACTTCTTTCGCGACCGCTTTTCACGATTTCCGTTTAAAAGAGTACGCAGAATAAGTTGATTTGTTTATAAATATTGTCTGGACTTTTCTCGCAGTGTTGCAAATCCACCCTTAGGTTACGTGAAAGGCGAGTGGTTTACCCACAGAATTGGAAGATTATATGAAACAATAATATGATAACTCAGTAGTAGTGATCTATATTATGCTTATGGCTTAGAATTATTTTCTGGCGTCATTCATCAATCAATACAGAGGCCGTGACTTTGGGGAATTGTCACCAGCTAGGTCTGACAAGAAAGACCGAAATGATGGACTGGGCAAGTAATGAGATGTGAGTTATATCCTGTCTTATAATACAAAGTGTTGCAGGCAAGTCATGCAAGTCCTAGAAACCAAACGACATATACTTTATACAAGATTGGTGTCGCCCTGTGGCGCTGCACAACAGGCCATCGACGACCCTAATCAAATCTCGACAACGCTTGAAGATCACAGGCAATTTTGTTATTACTCCCAAGCGTAATTTGAACTCGAATGTCACATGATGCGTTTGTAATGCCTATTGGAGGGTTTTGAATGAGAAAAAGCCTAGTTCGCTAAAAGTACAAACACATACAAGTTATAAACAATGTCATTCATTTTCATTGCCTGTTACTGTTGCAGATGTTCGTTTAGTTTAGTTTAAAGGCCCACTACCTTTCTGAAACAACTTTTGATTATTGAATGGGAATGGGAAAGCCGTTTCGGAAAGGTAGTGGGCCTTTGTTAATAGATACGAATGTTTTTGTACATAAATTGTAATTTCAATTTAAAGGTCCACTACTTTTCGAAACAAAAAATCAAAAATGTCTTA
Source organism: Argopecten irradians (assembly GCF_041381155.1). Lineage (NCBI taxonomy): Eukaryota > Metazoa > Mollusca > Bivalvia > Pectinida > Pectinidae > Argopecten > Argopecten irradians. The sequence continues at coordinate 34,650,799 of NC_091147.1, read as the reverse complement.
AAAACAATAATAACACTAAGAAAATTTTGATTTTTAAAGTGGCAATGTAAAACGAGATTGATAATTTTGTGGAGTCTAGACGTTAATAACATAACATTGATATTATACTTATCATCACCTACTAAATCCCTTAATTGAAATAAATTAAATGTTATTTATAACGCGGGTCGTATTATGTTTGCCGTCGTACACAGGAAAACTTGCATTTGTTTGGTATTGTAACCTTATCGATAAATTTATAACGATTAAAAGCTGCTTCGGAAAGGTAGTGGACCTTTAACAGGCAGCATAACATATAAACACTGTTGTTCGAGCCAGAAATCCGACTTTATCCGTCTCCGTTTTCGGGACCCGTCTAGTTAGTTTATAATACACTTCACTCTCAGGAACTAAATTGATGTCCTCGCTGCTGGCATTTTGTCATTCTAGAGTTGTTCAATCGTTGGTAAATACTGGTAAGTTTTATCATTTTGTCTTTTCAAAGAGAACTCTCAATATTATATCAATGTGATACCAAAATATATCTTAAACTAACAACTAGGCCTATATTCACCATATATCAATAGGCCACTATCTAAAATAAGATATCTAAAAAAATACCCTGTCTGTACCGGTATATTTTAATGATGGTCTTCTTGAAACCTTATATTAAACATTTATATTTTATATTCTTCTGGTAAACTACAGTGTATATATGCTTCACATATCAAAAGATCGAAAATGCATTGTATGCTTCCAATATCGAAAGTGAAAGAACCTTGGCAATATTCTGCGAAACCGTCACATATATTCACCTATCTAAACTTGTATTCAACGTCATATAACCAGTATGAAATTAATACATTCGTTAATGCTCAACCACATACATTGTATATTGGTTAAGTGGATCAGGTGAAGTTCGTCACTAAAATCTCTTCTAGCGACAAAAATAACTGAAGTTCTCGCATGCATATTACAGAGTTAGCTCCCGTACAGCTATGTATCCATTGCGACGTCATTATTTTATGGGCGCAATTTACGTCGTTTTGTCCGAAAAGTATGACGTTACGCTCGCAAACACATGACGTCACGATCAATACTTACCTGCAAGGGAAGATTATTCTATAATATGTAAATTTAGTATTAGTATTTAGACCCTACTACCTGTAAATCCCTTTAACCTGTACATGAACGGCAAATAGTAAATCATTTTTTAGGTCATCTGACCCGAACGACTTTTTTCAAGTCAATCCGAAATCCAAGATGGCCGCCACAGCCGTCATCTTGAAAACACATTTTGAACTTCTCCAGTTCTACCAGTGAAATTTGGCTCTAACTTATATGAAATGATCCTGACATGGTCCCGATAAAGTGTTGTTATTTTTCGGGTCGATCCGAAATCCAAGATGGCCTCCACAGCCGCCATCTTGAAAACACATTTTGAATTTCTTCTCAAGTTCTACCAGTGCGATTTAGCTGAAACTTGCATGAAATGATCCTGTCATGATCTCGACAAAGTGTTGTTATTTTTCGGGTCGATCCGATATTCAAGATGGCCGCCACAGCGGCCATGTTGAAAACACATTTTGAACTTCTTTTCAAGTTCTGCCACTGCGATTTAGTTAAAACTTTCATGAAATGATCCTGAAATGGTTCCGATAAAATTGATGTTATTTTACGGGTCAATCCGAAATCTAAGATGGCCGCCACAGCCGCCATCTTGAAAACACATTTCGAACTTCTTCTCGAGACTTGCATGAAATGATCCTGACATGGCCCCGACCAAGTTTTGTTATTTTCGGGTCGATCCGAAATCCAAGATAGCCGCCACAGCCTTCATCTTGAAAACACATTTTGAACTTCTTTTTAAGTTCTACCAGTGCGATTTGGCTGAATCCTGCCTGAAATGATCCTGTTATGATCTTGACAAAGTGTTGTTACATTTCTGGTTGATCCCAAATCGAAGAAATGGCGGCAATGACACAATATATTTCATTAAATTATAACTACTGCCAATGTAGTCAGATGGCCGTTAAGGCCTTTGGGCCACTTGTTAAATTAACGATTCCCATAACTTTTAAAGTATCCGTTTCCTGAATTTTTCAATTCTTTCACTTGCAAGTTTTAAGACCACTTCATATATGACGCAAACTGAAAATTTTACAAAGTCATTATTTTGAAAACAACAATGAAATATCAGCTGCTCAAATATGAATATCAACAGTGTAATATATATTTTTTTATTTTGGCGATATTCCAAGATAATATATTAATAAGTAATAACTGTAATTATTTTCTACATATTCGAAATCATGTGATAAAAACAGCAAATTGGCAAAATTCCTAAATGATATCAACTGAGGAAAAACGGATGTACGAAATATTTGAAAAAAATCGTTATGAGGATCATACATTAACATCAATTTGATACAAACGTACGGAACATGAGTAAGTTTGCTGCATAGTATGATTAAGATTATATGACTCTCTCAATATATGGTTAACAACTAATGTTGGAGAAATCCATTCCCTATTAATTCGTTCATTATTTGATGCGTTATAAAAACTAAGTGTATATGTCCTATAAAGTAAAAATGATGAAACGATCACTGTCAAACTGCGCTTTGTTTTTCAGATTCACTCTCAGAAACAAGATGGCGGAAGGCGGACTTCTACCGGAACATAAACCAGTCAATGGCAAAACCACTACGTCACCCAGTCGTCTGCTCGACTGTCCTATATGTCTGGAGCAGATGCTACAACCGAAGTCTCTTCCTTGTTTACATTCTTTCTGTGAGAAATGTCTCGGCACCTACATCGTCAAAGACTTATCAGGTGAGATGGCGGCCGCCACCTCTTTCCCCTGTCCTGTTTGTAGGACGATCACATCACCTGTCGATCCCTCTGAAAGTAAGGAATCTTGGGCACGACAGTTTTCATCCAACGACCTCGTTCAGGATGTGAACGTCACAGAGACAATGTCAAATATACGTCCGTTTTGTGGCTTATGTAAAAAGACAAAAAACATCGAAACGCCCGCTTCGTATTTGTGTAAACAGGATGGAACTTTGTTTTGCAAATCGTGTAAGACAAACGCACATGATTTTTTCCACGAAATTTGTGATATCGTAACCGTCGATGGCACGACACTGAAGAAACCTTCATCAAAGATATGTGTCACACACAACGAGAAGATGGAATGGTATTGCAGGGATCATATGATGATCAGGTGTAATACATGCATTATCATAGAACACCGACGCTGTGACGTAGTGACGACTGTGAAAGAATTCTGTGAAAAACAGACGGAACACTCCAGTCTATACGAGATGAAAAAGTCTCTCGGAATGGCAGTTAAATCTTTAGAGCTAATGGTGAAAGCTTTTGATGATCGAGACGAGTTCATGGAACAGAACCAAGATGATGGTTTGAAGAGTATTTCGGACCTACGACAGAGAATCAACACCCATCTCGACAAGAAGGAAGAGGAGATAACTCAAGAAATGATATCGAAACACAAAGCTGAGAAAGAGAAGGTTAATGGTACCAGACAAAGGTGTAGCAGACTAAAGATTTCCATTGAGAATACAACAGAAGCGTCAACGACAGCTGTTCAGAGAGAGGATCATATCGAGATGATACAACTGTTCCATCGCGGTCAGACAGAGCTCCGAGCCTGTAACGACCTGATTGACGACATATCCGCCTCCAAGTCGGTCACTATAAAACATGATATTAACTCTAACCTTGTTACATTTGACCAGACTAGTCCATTGTCCATGGGAAGAATCTTTATTGAAAAACAATCGTGCAACATTCCTGATGAGGTTGGATATTTACAAAACCAGGACCTGCTTTCTGATCGCTGCGCACGGAAAGTCAAACAATGTACAATTCAGATTCCTTCTGATCAGGGAAAATGCGATGTACGTGGCGTTTTGCTAATGGCAAATGGGAGTATGATCATCAGTGACTTTCAGAACTGCAAACTAAAACTATTTTCTTTCGAAGGACAATGTTTGAATGACCTAAAAATTGAAGGATACCCGCGTGACGTATTTCTATTGGATGACGTCACAGTGGCGGTCGCTGTATCTGTTGGGCAACCCGGTATACATGTCGTCAAAGTACAGGACGACGTGCTGACGCTGTCCAATGTTATAAAAGTACATAGTTTTACTGAGTGTTATGGCATAGCGATTAAAGATGGAAACTGGGTGATAAGTTCAAAAAGCAACATTTATAAAGTAGATCAGGACGGTAAGGCCGAACGTATTTACATCTTACCAGGTACAAGTGCTTATCTTGCGTCTAGTCCAGATAGAGGACACGTATTCGCCAGTCTCATAAACTCAGCAGTGGGTGATGTCTCAATAAGCAAACTATCAACCAATAAGCAGACTTGTGTTTCGCGTGTTGGAATGGTCATGAATGCATTGGGTATAGACACAGACCGTGACGGGAATCTGTACGTCTGTGGTCAAGGGTCGAACAACGTGGTACAGATGTCTCCATACGGGACACGGATCAGAGAACTGCTGACGTCAAAGGATGGGATCAACAGACCCAGGGCTATATCTGTATGTGGGGATAGATTCATAGTCTCAAACCAGTCATCAACTTATCAGGACATAGTACATGTATACCAGCTGTATTGACCTACGTATCATGTCGACTGCTCAATAGGTTTTTATCGCGAATTTAAAGCTCCGTTTTCGATTTATTTGAATCAATCAACTGTACTTTAGTTTGTATTCAAATAACATTCCTTTTTTATATATATATAGTGGTCAATTTCACTATAATATGGACCTCCCATTTTCGCTATTTTCTCTATTACTGTAGAAACATAATCAATTCTGATCTAGGGCAACACTATACAGTTGTTGACAGGGGATGAGGGCAACAGATGATTTATTGGACCGGAAGACAATCTCTTGCCCGAGGCAGAAGGTCGAGGGCAGCAGTTTGTGTGAGGGTCCAACAAATCATCTGTTGCCCGAAAACCTAGTCGATAACTGTTTAGTTATACCCCATTGACTCAAAACAATGCATGGAAATCACGTCTTGTAAGTGTGACGCCACTATGATCCAACAGCAGATTTTAACAGTCGATTTTAACAGTTGTTGGGACTGGTCGACAGAACAGATCATTTATTTTGTCAATAGAGTTTATATAGAAACTATTTTACAGACAGGCAACCATGTAAGGCGCAGGAGATATTGCAATGATATGCTGCAGCTTGTTTGGAGTTTTGTTGTTGGCGCCCTCGCCATGATCGTGGTAAGAGGTGAGATAGTTTGTATCATGCGTTCCTTTTCACCGTGTCGCGAACTTTGTGTGTAAATATATTTCTTTTCTTATTGGAATCCAACATCCAAAATCTACTTGGTGGTATCTGAATGGCAAAGCGATGTTTCAAAAGATGTTTATGCTACGTCAGAATAAGGTGTATAATAAGAATTTGATAGATTTTGGTATATGTATTTATAATTTGTATTTTAGATATGCTTGATGTTAGGGAATAAAGAGAACATGGACTCCTAGACATTTTAATGGGTTTATATTATCTTTTAGCTCACGACTCAAAACACATATATCATACACTATTCGTAGCTGTTTCCCTACATTACAAAACTAACATACCTTTTAAGTCAATTAATGATAAAAAACACTTTGGCATTTCATATTATCATAATAGCTCCATCAATATTTTTATTTTTCTATTTCGTTACAATCACGGTAGGCTAGGTAGGTCATTACTAGAGTCCCGACGAAACACTGTATTGAACCCTAGTTGCGATGACGTAGCTCTGATCGATGGACGGATGATTTCTGACAGATGGACGGGACGGAGTGGAAACAGGGTATTATTATTCGTTCTATTGAACCCTTGATTGGGATGGTATTACAGACAAATTTGTCTATGTTTTAGTTCAAAGTATTATTATTTTATTTAAGCATTGGTGCTTCTTTTTTAACTTCATAGAGGTATTGAAAAAATTGTGTTTGCAAACTGTTTGAATCCGCATAACCCGATGAAGTTAAAAAATAGTTACATCGATTCATATAATTAATTTTCAGACTATTTGATAACATAAAATACCTTTAAACGTACGATTCTATTGAATTTCTAATGGATTATTTTTTTTCTAAATCAATACGCAACGTCAATGTCTCTATTGTGACGCCATGATTACGTCGGATTTTTGCGCCATTATCGTTTTTTTTTTGTCAAAGCATATGAACAAAAAGAATCTATCAATCAGAGAGATGGATTCAGTATGAAAACAAATTATTTTTATAACGTCCTATTAACAACTATATATGACCATTTAAGGACGTGCCGATTATGTTGACGGAGGAAAGCAGAAATACTCGGAGAAAAAGCACAGAAGGCGATCAGTACCTGGCAATTGCCGATTCGGTGTCTGTATGTGACAAGTTACATGTCTGATATTAAGATACCAGAAGAATCTCTTGGTATTAACGTCAAACGTCATTTAAGCATTGAACGTTTTTCAGTTGCCACCTGGACGGAGGGAATACCATGAAGCGCTAGAGCGCTTCATACTAAATTTGCCTCTGTTCAGTTGGCGTTCAAATAGACTATTGGTGCCAATTGAAAGACGCTCAATGCTTATATTTACATCCCAAGGAAAATTGCATTTATAATGAATATAGTCAAGAATGGAACAGCCATTTTCCGTGATCTCTGGCACGACAATTGTGACGTCAAAATAAGCGGCTGTAGTTCGTAGACTATATAAATGCAAACTGCGCTTGGTAAGGTAACATAGAAGGAATGCAGTGAAAATGTAAATACAGTGATTACACCAGAAAATATAACAAATACAGTTGTTTTTTTAGGGAGAGAGGGAGAAAGAGATAGACAGATATTTCCTTTCGTGTTATGCGATGTTCGCATGTATTATATATAAAATTAAAACTGCTTATTTTACCAGTTCTATGAATACTTCATTTGAGGTATATGAGGGAAGGTCACCTAACTGTTATATACGTGGTGCAATATTATAAGACTCTTTTAAATGTGAATATAAAGGATAAGGATATTCTACCCGAGGGTCACAAAATGTTGTAAAACCCGAGGCTTGCCGGGGTTTTTCGAACCCTTTGTGATACCGAGGGTAGAATATCCCTAACCTTCATATCCAAGTATGAAAAAGTATTTTTCTCTGATACCTCCACGTTTTATTGCAATTTTACTACTATGATTTTCCGCCATTTTGAAATAAATTCGAAAAAAGTGACTGCATACATGAAAATTGCGTGATATTTTCAACGTAAATTCCGTTGTATCTTTTAAAGTATATCTAGTCTAGTTTCTGAAAAAATGTTCAAATTGTACCGAAAAATAGTAATTTTGTTGTCGCTGTGACGAGTAATATAGCTTCATGCGACATAAGTGTATTACCCTAGACCAGCCAGTATGACAGGTGTAGGTACGAGAGAAATATGATATATTGGTCATGAGATATCTAGCTATGACATGTACGGTATGGGTATTTTTATAAGTTTGTATCGGATCCGGATACTTCTATCCAATTGTTTTTGTTATGGGTGAGGTGGGAGATGGATAATAAAATGGACGTCATAATCAACACAGTCTTGTTCAATCCCTCACAGCCAAGAAATGATAAATACAATGGTGGAGAACAGCGAACTAAATGGAAAAAAAACTATAAAAAGCTATAAATGTCAATTATGACTGGCTATTGAGAGGGTTTATGAAGGTCTGCTATCTCTTTCATTCATACAAAGTGTATGTGTTTATAAGATATACAGTCAAACCTGCCTTAGCGACAACCTCTGTAGAAGGATCACCTGCTTATTAAGATCACTTTCTCAAGATGTCAAAAAGCCAATTTTAACATAATCTGGTCAGTGTATAAAAGTTGTTCTCTCGTGATCTTGTTTTTACAGTTCCCACTAATATCAGATATATAAAGTGTTCATTTCATATTCACTTTTACGATGTTTAAGAACTTTTTTTAGTTTTGCTAACCTCATCACGAACTACGTCACCCACTCGCTAAGAAAGTATTCCTTCGGCTTACACCTTAAATGACTCACTTTTGCAATCATCACTTATCGGCCTTACTTACTTATCTTTTTCCCTTACCACTTTCCAATATTAGATTCGTAAGATGCCTCTAGAAATAAAGTCGAAAATTACTGTAATTTCGCTAACATTAAATCAACGAGAACCGTTGGTCTCCATGGAAAACATTCACACTTTACAAATAATTCATTTCTATAAAACATTGGAATTCGAGAAAATAGCGAGTAACTGTGTCTTATGGGAATTTGTCTTTAAATTACTTTATGTGTTATCTTAACTTGTATCCCGGTTTTAACTAAAAGTGAGAGAGATTAGCTTGTGGAAGTGTGACAGGCATTCAATAATTAAAGATCCTTTCAAAACAATATTGATAATCATCTCGCATTTAAAATTGTTTCTACGTTGTTGGTTTTGAACGTTTTCATACACTTTTTTGTTTGCTTCATCGTTTGCTGTTAGTCTGTTTAAACGACTGTTGTCTCTTTTAAGCATCCGTTAAGTCTAGTGATATGTTGTGTCATAAATCGCATTGGCAGAGTTGAACATGTTTAAGTGTATACTGCATGCATTGTGCCAAGGTTAAAATAATATGTGCCGTAACTGGGCGAAAATTTTGACATGTCATTTTTTTTCTTCAGTAATATATAGAAATCTTCAGGTTTGATGAATGAATCGCTTTATGCCTTATGTATGTTAAGATGGAAATATACCTGCAGTAACAATTACTTATTACATTGTCATGATGTTAAATGAGGAATTGCAGACCACAGCTTCATGGTCTGACCGTATGTACTCATTTCACTACACTCTAGATGTAAATAGAATAACATTTGCCATAAGTGCTTAAACAATAATTTTCAGCTCTGATTCTTACATGAAAAATTAAAATCTATGCCTTGTAAGAATTGTAATGTTCAAAATAGTGGCAATTTTTGGCTGTAAATAGAATATCAAAAACTCTTCTAGATTCGTGATTATGAAAATTACAGCATATATCACTTTAAAAAAAGAATCTATGTGTATTGTGATTGTGAAGTAATATCCGGTTGTAGCATCTACAATTACCACTAGTAATATAATGGCATAGCAATTTTGAGAATGAAATAGTTTCCCAACCTGTTGAAGTTTTTCCCTAAAATGTACATTATTAAGAATATTTTGTCAACATTTACAAGTCAAATAATGACCGCAGTTTCATTAGGATGCAAACGAATTAAATTTTTTATTGTGAGGTTTTAATGTTTGAGAGTATGGTCTGCGAAACGTTCAAAAATTCAAAGGTGAGACTTTTAACAAAATCTCGCATGAAACGAACGCACATTTATTGCAAAAATCTATTTTAGATGTATTTTGAGGACGACAGATGTTGCAAAACGCTAAAATGATGTAGACATTTTATTACACCAACCTCGAATTCTGACGTTACATCACAACTAACCCTTAAAGCCTTTAAATTTTGAGTCGTTTGGAGCTAGTCATTGGGGATTGCTTGTCGACATCTAGTACGTAATGATAAATGAGTTCTTATGGCGTCAATTTTCAACGGGGTCCATTTTCAACGGGTCGGTGTAAAAAGTGCGCTTAAAGTTCAACTTTCACCGGCATTTGAGGTCATTTTTCAACGTAGAAAAATTACCCGTGGTCAGTTTTCAACGGGGGTCCATTTTCAACCACAAAAGTTTGAGTTTCTAATTCTATTTAAATTTAAAATATAAAACATAATTAATTGCAGCCCGAACAAAATCTGTTTCACTATATCCTATATGGAATGGAGTTTTGATTGCGCATGCACCAAAGGCAAAATAATTTATTTTATATTATTTGTGTATTAATTAGACATATATATATATACACGATTAAAAACCAATTAGTGGCCCAATTATTAATATCATTTACTATCTGTTGGCGGTGGAGCATCTTTCATTTGCACCACTACCACCTTTGAAAAGTTCTTAATAAGAGCTTCTTATTTTCAAGAATTAATTGCGTATCGAAAAAGTCCACGGTAGTCTGTCGTATATGGAATGAAATACTGATTTCGCATCAACTAAAAGCAAACCAAGTTCTCGAATGTTATTTATTAGTGTTCATTAGGCATATATTTACATTTGTAAACACCAATTATAGTTAAAGTGATTAGTGTCGTTTATGTTCAGTCGGCGGTGGAACATTTTAATGTTTGATCTAATACAGATTTTGTAGGGGAAATTAACTAAATGAAAAAAAAAAATGAAAAAAAACCCTTCGAAATGGCCCCTGTGAATACAAGATTGAGCCCAGGATACAATTTTATTAAATTTTATTACTGGCAGGTAATTATTCCTTGATAACTATGATATGAATTTGGAAATTCAAATCGAGATTTAGGTTCAAAATATCAATTTTGAATAGGTAAAAACATTACAATTTCAGTATTTTTTAGTGCAAAATGCGCCTGATTTTAACATGACTACCCTGGTTGGAGTTTGAGCTGAAGGACCCAAATTTTTCTCTCTCTCGTGTTATATGAGAACCTAGACTTTCATTAAAGAACACAATAGCTAACTAATATTCCATTGTTTTAATAATACAATACAAAGCTTTCACAAACACTGTAGTTTATGTAATATTATTTAGTTGGTTGTTCTCTGTAGATTCGTTCCATTCAGTGTAGATGAAGGCTGATTTACCAGTCATGAATGTCACACGTCTTATATTGCCATGGTGATTTGTCCTTTAGAATATTATTAAAGGGGATTTTGACGCAGGATTATTATTAACACTATAAAATCCCCAAAGAATATTCTTTGCAAACGAATCGGAATGTCAGCTACTTAAAATGCATTGTTCTATAATGATAGACCTTATTATCAAGGAAGAAAAGAAATGAACAGCCTCTAAGCTATATATTCTTTGCATTTAAGTGAAAATAAAAAGTAACCTTTTCCAATATGCTCGTAAACTATTTGCCACTTAACATGCATTGTTTCACAATTTTTAAACCTTCGCTTTAAGTACCGGTTGATATACCACTTATCTATGATCATTGCATTTAAGGGGCCGCGGTGGTCGATTGGTTAAGATGTCCCGACATATTACAACAAGCCCTCTACCTCTGGGATACGGGTTCGAATCCCATGAGGGACAGTTGTCAGGTACTGACCGCTGGTCGGTGGTTTTTCCCCGGGTACTTCTGCTTTCCTACACCGACAAACCTGACACGTCCTTACATGACCCTGGCTGTTAATAGGGCGTTCATCTAATAAAACACAAACCACAATCATTGCATTAAGGTAAAAATCTGAAAACCTTTTTTCCTATCGTTATAAAGTGATTAGAACCTTAAGCAATTGTCCGAGTATTAGGAAATTTGGTCGATGAACTGGACATCAGAATCGATTATCCGAGTATTAGGGAGTTTGGTCGGTCAACCATATATATTAGAAACAATTTTCTGAGTATCAGCTGGACATCAGAAACAATGATTTGAGTAATAGAGAATTCGGTTGGTCAGCTTGTCATTAGAACCAATTGTTTGAGTATTAGATAATTTGGTTGGTCAACTTGTCATCAGAAAAATTGTCTGAATATATGCGAATTTGGTCCGTCAGCTTGACATGAAAATCATTGTCTTAGTATTAGGGAATGGAGTCTGATAACTAGATACCAGAGTCAATTATTTTAGTATTAGGGAATTCGGTCGTTCAGCCAGATATCAGAATTAATGTCGGAGTATTAGGGTCGGTCAGCCAGATATCAGAATCAATGTCTGAGTATTAAACATTGGTCGGTCAACCATTCGTGAATTTTGCCGGTCATTCCGACACCAGATAAACAATAGTCCGTGTATCGGGCAACCATAAATCAGAATCAATTGTCTGATTATTAGGGAAATTTGGTCGGTTAAACAGACATCAAAAACAAAAGAGTTATGATGGTTTATCATTGGATTTAGCCTGAAACGCTCCCAGAATGCACAGTTTATTCATTAGTCTAAACACTGAAATCCCCCACAGACTACTGACCCGATCGGACGGAATGTTGTGTTTTACTGAAGTCATTATAATTAGGTCCCTATGGAGGTCCCGGCAGCATTTGCCATTACCAGACAGTCAGCATTTCCCAGTCACGATAATGTTAATCTTGTTCGCTCTAATCTAGAGATATATTATTTTATGTATTCATTGTAATAGCTTTCTGGTTTTTATAACTAGTGCACGATGTATCTAGTTTTATTTTGTTTATTGGTAACATGTCTACTCAGCAGAAATAATCATGTTTTGAAATTACTAATTGATTATAAGGTATAATCATTCATTTTAAGAAGCACTTGCTTCGGAATAAATAAGATTTTATCAAGTAAAATTATTGAATTTTATTTTTGATTATTTTTTTATTTTAATCATATAATAAAAAATTATTCTATTCAAACTATGATTGTTTTTGACTTATCAAGACAATGTATTTTATTGTCCACATGTGGAATGTGAATTAGATGCAACTGAACCAAAAGGTTGAGTTAATAAAAGCAATGTAATAGAGTGATAAAATACATGAAAAAATGTAGAAAACATCAAAAAAATTTCAGATCAACACTTCTTAAAGACACAATTAAGTTGGGCTAATTCTTTTACACAACAACGAGGTAAGATACGGCATAAATGTATTGTTCTACATTCCATATGAAATATGTAACAAAATTTTTGAGAAATTACGTGTCATTGTCAAGTATTTTGTATTTGAAGATCCATATGGTATAGCAATACGATTAAGCATGTACAATATGCACGCTGTACCCACATCCGAAATGGTAATGCTCTCTTAGACTGAATTGTTAAATTGGTTATTAACGCGTATCAAATTTTTGCGATCATAATTATCGAGAAAATTCCATCCCCGCGAAAACAATAAGGTATACGATATTTTGCATTTAGGCATTTGATATTATATTTGTGGTGGCGTATTTTTGCCATTGTGTTATTTTTGGTCGAGTAACTTTGCCGAGATAATTATTTCAGCTAGAAGAGGTATATGATAATCAGTCGCGATAGTGTAACTCGACTTTGAAACATCATTATATCTCATAACTGGTCCTTCTAGGCATGCCATAAATATCGTAAGACACATGTGTAATAACACTATTGTGACGTCACAGGTACTTTTGCCGTCATAATCTTTATATGACGTCGCATGATTGTTTCAGTAAAGGCTCGTGGCATATCAAATTATTGAACTCGTTTGATAAATTTCATATTACATAGCCACTCATGTAAGATCCCTTATTTATCAACATAAATATATCAATAAGTCATGTTATAACTCGACTTGTCGACATAAATATCTCGGCAAGGTTATGTTAACATAACGCGACCTGAAATAACACGATGGCAGAAATATGCCAACATTTATATAATATTAATGGTGAGAAATAATAATTTTGATATATTTGACGTCACATATTTTTTATCTGTAAAAGCACTCTTAAAGGTAGCTAATAACATGAATAGCAAACATAAAATAGCTAAAAAAAAAGAAAAAAACATAATCAAATTCAAAATAACGTACATATGTTAAAACTTGTAATTTGTAAATTGTAATTAAGTTATTAGCTAACATTCTATCACTCTCCACGGAACAATCTACAGCCATCACAACGTTATTGAGGTAAGATATATTGACATGCAGTTCAATTCTTTATTACTTTTAGATAAATACAACAGAAGATAATATCTTAAGATGTCACAGAATGTGCATTTACGGATACCGGTATTTCTTTCATTTCAAGTTTGGTTCGTACATTTTTCGATTTTTTCTGTGCGTTGATTACAAATGTAAATGCATTTTAATGTCAGGAGCGTGAATTACACTCTATATTATAATGGCTCAGTCATGATAATCCATAAACGTTTAAGGCCCACTACCTTTCCATAAAAAAGTTCCTTAAAAAAAATTAAAAAAAGTAAACGAACATTTATATTAATGGCCTAAGATGAGGTTACAACACCAAGCAAATGCAAGATTTCTTTCATTATCTATGTTGATAAACAGAGAAGATTCATTTCACTGTTTTGGCTAGTACAGTGAGTCAACTAACTCGCGGTAATTATGATGACAACAGGAAAGCATGAGACAAAGCGATATGGAAATTGACTTTTATTTGTTTTAATCAAATTGTTCAGATGGTGATGATAAGTGAAGTACTAACTATTACGTAATATTTTTTGTGGTTCTAGAAAATTATCAATCACGTTTTACATTCCGATTTAAAAAAAAAAGTTTCGGTAAGGTAGTGGGCCGTTAAAGTGCACAGCAGATACGATTCATTCATAATACTGACTATAAGCGCGAGTGTCTCTAAGATATAAGTCTCGAGTGTCCTAAACGAGCGGTTATCATCTGAAGAAGTCGTACGATCTACATAAGGCTTTCTGAGTTAATGTCAAGGTTACTTAAACTATATATAGATAGAAGACACTGATAACACTTCCTTAAGTAACAAGATGGCGTTTACACTCGTGGTCCTCTCCGCAGTTTTCTTAGGAGTAGCTTTGGCAGATCCTGTTAAATTCCAAGACTGTGGTGGGTATCCTATCAAAATGGTGTTAATTTATTTAAATTCGTAAAATGATTTTTTACGAAATATCTAATCTATTAACGGCGGTCTGAGAAATAAATTTTCTTTCTAAAGCGGTATCCAATCTAAATTAACCTAATTCATTTATATTTGCAAAAATATTTTATATAAGAAAATGATTTTTCAACTGTTTTTGAGAAAGAAAGGATCTTTCGAAATATTTTTCTTTCTATAAACTTTCTGTTGGAGGAGTTTAGTGGCCCTAGCTTCTCTAAACCTGTCTTGCTTTATCTACTTTTATATTTGTTTAGTTACATAAGTTTACATGTAACATTAAAATATCATCATGCATACATAAATCGATTATTCTACTTAATATTACTTTACACAGAAATACAATAGCGAATTATACTTGAAAATACTGATAATTGATATTGAATTATATGCAGTTGCTTCTAAGTGTTGACGTATGAAGAAGAGTTTGGAATGGAATTGATAAAACAACTGGTCATTAGCTCGAAGAAATATATGCCTACAATTTTAGGAGATCCTTAGAAGATCAACAATATGACTGTTTCATATGTGGATATGAAGGATAATGATATTCTACCCGAGGGTCTCAAAATGTTGTAAAACCTGAGGCTTGCCGAGGGTTTTTCAACATTTGTGATCCCGAGGATATTTTACATCGACGTTTTATTACAATTCTAATACTATGATTTTCCGCCATGTTGAAAGAAATTAAAATAAAACGCAATAGCAAGTCATCTCTCCATACATAGAAATTGCGTGATATTTTTTACGGAAATCCCATTGTTTTTATCTTTTAAAGTAAAGCCAGTCTAGTGTCTACAAAAACATTGCATGGGTAGCCATGCAATACACGTGTAGATATGAGAAAATAGTAATTATCACATGCCTGAAATGTAGTGACTTTGCCCATGCAATACAAAAAGATTCTCTTCATAAAACTGCATATGAAAAACCGCTCATTTAAAATCATCAAAGTGTATGTACATATATATTCTAATAATCTTCAAGTTTGTAACGTACATATATATTTAAAAATGCTTTTCTATGCCTATCATCAAGAGAATATAATGTCTAAACCGGATGTCATCAGAACCAGCATACTTAGCTCGTATAGACATGTATCCGGATATACAGGTTTTAATTATTAAAACGGAAACTAGCATACGATATTAAACCGGAATAGGCAAGTATCCGGATTTGACAAGGGCCGGTTTTGACAGGTACATTATATTCTTAATTAGGTTCAATATATATATATATATATATACATGGACACTATAGCTATGAGGGTATAAACTTAAGCAACATTAATAGTCCGAAAGTCAACGGCATGTCAAATCCAGTCACAGTTCAACCAGTGTAAACGAAACATACACAGGTGAGAGAGAGACTTCTATCTGTACAAATCTAATCAAAGTCCGAACCGACGTAGGCTAGGAGACGTGTAAGCCAAGATATTGACCTATGTTATCTACAAGGACAAGGTTAATCTGTAACAACCAAGTACCTTTCAAACAACGTGGACTTTTCAAGACCTCAGAACCAAATTATTTTCCATAGACAACAATGCTAGCGTTTTGCAACTGTCCAGGTTAAATAGAGTTTTCAAGTCCGGTCATTCATCGCTAATTTCGAAGAGGGTCATCTCACATAACTTTGAATAGAACTTGCTAAACTTTTATGTGTGTGTCCATCTTTCGTTGAATTCTGCACTAAAATTTGACAAAGATTTTCATAAAATTAATCTTGATTATTTCCCCTGTCAGAAACTGACTTAAAAATCGTTACATATTTAACATAAACATATATTGCCCTATCCATACATTAAACATTTGAAACTGATGCACCATTAATATCCAATCAGCAGGCTCCGAAACATTCACCTCTTAATGAGGGGATATCCAGAAATCTATTTTTGGTTTGATTCTGTGGTACCTTTTAGATAATGGAACAAGTGAAGCCGTTTATAAATCAAGGAATATGCCCACCTTTCACACAATAGAAGATATATCATACTAGGGAAGTGATTATACATTATACATTTGTGTCTTCAGTAATCTCCTTCCTTCTTCATTCTCAACATAATCTTGACACTTCCCTAGATATTTTAAATAAACAGTTATATCATGGAAATGACATTTCTTTCAGACAACGAGGGTAACACTTAAAAGTACAGGATATGGCAGTTCACTAAGTAGAGAAAATAGGATCAAAATAAAATTAAAAAGAATGACATAAATTTGTTTCAATTTAGTTCTTAATTTGAACACCTCTCATCACCAATATCTGACATCAGTGACAAGTTCATATAAGTTGCACATGCAAAGAAAACGTTTTTCGTCCAATGAATATTAAGTACAGATATCTCGATCTGTTTTTTAAAAGTTATTTTGCATGAAGTGGAGTATCAAACAGCATTTCGTCAAATAGTATATATGTAAGATCGAGTCTTAAGACGATTTTTTTCGCAAGCCTTAACGACCAAAAAAAAATTAAAATTTTCAGAGTTTTCAAAGTTTCAAAGTTAAATGAAATCTCATATGAACGAACACAAAGTTTTTATCTCATAACTGTAACAAATTAATTAAAAAATTTAAAGTACATTAACGTCAATATGCGTTGCAAAAATCCAGCAGGAGCTGCCTTTTTTTGTCACGACGTCTTAAAATTCTGACGTCATATCATTGTTTACTGATAATATTAATCAATCGTTGTACAATGAAAGAACCTTTAATGTTAACCGTATAATGCTACACGATTCAAAACCAGGGGTCATATTTTTACTTAAGTCGGTAATTAGGTAAAGATTACAATTTTGATTAGTTAGTGTTACGAGGTTTTGTTTTACAATGATTTGAAAATTGTCGTTAAACTGCAATTATCATAACCAGATTTTCTACAACTTGGCCAAGCTGATCGTTAAAGTAATACGTGATGCACTTTACAATATCTAATATTGTCGAGGATCACCAAATTATCTCTCACTCGACATATTGACTACGCATGTATGGTTGTAGTCCCCATTGCAGTGTCATTAGGTCTACATCTTCGTTTATCTAATTCCTTCTTCCTCAATATACTCTTGATACCACCACCTTTAGCTGATAAATCCCGCTGTAGCTCCGTCTCCGCGTAGCTTGATAACAGTCTCGGTTAAGTATTATTTCCCAGTATAGTGTTAGTCTTTTTGGAGGCTATAAAAATTAGTCCTTTTTTACCACAGTTTTGCTGTTCATGTGACAACTTTGAGATTATAACTCATACCACAGTCGCAGCGCCAAAATAATTAAGGCGGCAAATACAACCCTCCATGTCTTGTATTTGTGCAATATGAGCAGAAAATTCTTTGAAATATTTGTAACGAAAAACATCATCAACTGCATCTACATGCATTCAACCTCTGTAGTTGACTTTCTTGAAACAGAACAAATGCGATAATCTTATTTCAGTAACTTACACGTTTCATCCAAAAACGGTTACAAAGTTTGAAATCATAAGCTACTTGAAAAATAAACCGACTCATGGTTATTTTTTATAACACAGGAACGCTTTTTAGGCAATAATACAACATCTTTCATTAAATGTTTGTAACGTGTCGTTTGTGAGTATTTTCACGATGCCATTGTTCTAAAAGTAAATACTAGGAAATATCGCATTTCGATAACAGTGCGTATTTTCATGGTAAAAGGTCTATGCAGTTAAGCGCTAGAAGGAGTGGGACGACTGGTTTGCCCGTTTTCAGTATAATGTGAACTAGTAAAAATGTGCTGCTCGATGGCTTTGGCGACCAGATTCAGTGAGACTACACTAAGGACAAGAGGCTAACTATTACAAAGAGCTACAACGCGAATATCCCGCAGTCTCCCAAATATACAGATATTCACAAACTCAAAGCATTGCATACGGGACAAAAATGACAACAGTTGATAGAAAGGACGTTAAGTTTATTCAACCAACCAAAACACCGTAAAGAAATTGTTTTTAAAATGATTTGGGAAGAGTCGATGAAAGCATTTATGAAAGCATTGAGCATTAACTGTGCCAAAATTATAATAACTATTCGGAATTTTTAAAGGAAGGCCCCAAAAGAATAGTAAAATCAGGTATTAGGTATGACCCACGTAAAAGTAAATAAAAATGCATGCTACAAGATACGTTCTAATTATTTGCAATTAGCTTAAAGAGCTAATTGTCTTGCCAGTTTAACAATGATACAACGGACAAAGAAAAACAAAGCACCATTTGCTCATTTCCCCCTAAAATTTCTTAATGAACTGGTCTAGACTTTGATTTAGAAGAGCCTAAATGTGTCTTCAGGGGTGAATAATGTTAAAACAAATGTGGCATATACCTTGTAGGTTCCAAGGGGGCCACAATACACAGTGTCAATGTTGGAGGATGTACAGCTGAACCGTGCCATCTTGTTCGCGGCAAGAACGCTACCATGGTCGTCAACTATACAGCAAGTAAGTCAAGATATCGTATCCAAATATGTAATCACGGAAAATATCCTAGGTAATTATTTCCCAGTACACAGGGTGTGCTTTCTGTATAACACCGGTAGATGTTTGCATAGGCACCTCGATCCCATCTTCTTGTCGATGATTTGATTATTTATTTTAATTGCTTTGTTTAATTAATATGAATGTATGTTGAGAACTTTATGTGGCTTTTGAATCACAAGAACTATAGGCATATATTATGTTCGAATTATACTTAAGTACTCGTTCTATGTCCGAATCATGGGCTGTGTTAACGTCTATTTTTGTTTCTACGCTATTTATGGCAATGCATGTAAAATATTAACTTCTCGAATTCATGAAAAAAAATTTCTAACGAACATTAACATATGAAATATATATTCATAGTTACATCTTAACGTAAGAATATGATTCAAAATATATACAGTGGGCCCTCGATAATCCGAACACTTATGTTCCTGGTCCAAACCGTCCGGATTGCTTATTTCCCGGACTGCTAGGTTCATTTAAGGTAGACACTAATCAAATATATCCCCCGATAATATCCGTCCGGATTGTGAGTTTTTCGGACTATCCGCGTCCGAATGATTGTTTTTCCACGTTTATTTACGTTGTTTACGTATACACTGTCGTCATACATGTAACCATGGATACCATTGTATATACACAGATGAGGACGTGAGCAAACCGACCAACTCCATATATGGTATCATTGCTGGCGTGCCTGTCAAATTCCCATCCCCAGAAGACTGCTGTGCCAACAAAAATATTAACTGTCCAATTAAATCTGGAACTTCATCAGAATATAATATCGCCATCTACGTATCACCGTCCTATCCTAAGGTAAGCACCATGTAATTCATATGTTGTTTTATAATGAACGGCATCCTCGATACTCCATGGGTTCCAATCACTTACGATTATTTTTGTTTCTACGCATTATGGTTGCATACTTGGCTTTGAAGTTGAGCGTCGCTCTCTCTCTGTAGTCTTCAAAGGAAATTTTGCATGCCTGTGAGTTGTTCGCCTAAGCTGCATTCACTATTAGTATGGGATAGTCCAGAGGTGCAGAGATCATATGCTATCGAAACCCCTGAAGTATTGAGGATGGCTGAATGGAAAGTATATAATTTGTTATCTAGGCTGTAGGTAAATACTATGGGCCATACTATCTGTCTAGATGTCATATTTCTCTTATATGTAATATGCAATTTGTAAAAGTTATATTAATTTCGGCACAGAGACTATGAAATCCTAGACCATATTACATTATGAAAACTAAATAACGAATCTTATGTTATACTGCTAACGGTTAAAATGAAACCAGTGAAAATTTAAACCTGATAGGCTAACCGGTTACTGGAATTCATTTTCATTTTCCATGACAATTATAATATGGTAGTGGCCTTCCTTGTATCCCCACGGCTTCATATAATCATAAACTCTCCTAGCTAGCCAATAGGAATCACTTGATACATTTTTTAGTATGACAGTTAGCCAATCAGAATCACTGATTCATATTTGTATCATGACAGCTAGCCTATCAAAATCACTAATATATTTTTGCAAATGACAGCTAGCCAATCAGAATCACTGATACATTTTTACAGTATGACAATTTTAATTTCAACGAAATTTTTATTCAATTAAAATGAAAAGAGATTGAACAGGCAATGCCTATGAAAGTAATCTCCCTTCAAGCAACAATTCATTTGTGTTGCATTAACAATATACAAAATCTTAAAAATCAATTAAATGGAAAAAAAATAAAAGACACTTTTTTGGTAGTCCCATACAATTACGGGTAACCACCTTATTTTCGAGGTAACTTGATTTCACGGTTTCATGCCTATTTAAGTTTTCTCAGCAATTTATTTTCGCCATTTAAAGTCATTACTATATCTATGCTTGTATGCTCGACACTTTTTCGCGTGATCAATATTTACGATTCCTTCTTACCGCAAAATATGCGAAATCTAATCGCATACGACAAAAAAATGACGCCACAATGGATACCTACCCACAAGGAAGCTTAATCTGTAAAATGCAAAAACGGAATAAGTTGTTTAAAATATATACCGAATATTTTTTTTTATAAAAAAAAGATGATTAATCTGCGTTTATCTGTCGTCTGTCTGCAGATTCAAGTTCTCGTCAAGATGGCCGTTCTCGACGACAGCAAACAGGACTTCCTTTGTTTAGTGTTTCCCGCCGTCATTGCTGACAACTGAAACGAAGATCATTGAATTGTATTACATATTTACCAAAGATGCCAATGAAACTGTCACTACAAAGCATTTTACACGAATAAAGAAACATTTAAATTAAAACCTTAATCAAATGTTTTTGTTATTAAATCACGACGACGTCAAGATTCGCAAAAATAAATGCGATATAAACAATTAATGTCACGGGTCAAACTTTTCGTGATTTTAACAAAAAAAAAAAAGGAACCGAAGAAACCGTTAATTTGACCATTTAATGTAAATAAAAGGAATTTTTAACGGTTCACAGGTTCTTGACTGTGTTGCTCTGTTTTGTTATGTGTCGTTCTCTCTGTAATCCTCCAAAGAAGTCTAGCCTCTATTCACGCGAATCAACTTCCGGTTTCCGAAACGAGGCTGAGAGTGCTTCCTTAACAATCATGGACGCGACAGAAAGCGAGCGGAAACTGAAAACGAATTTTCATTGTTGCGTTCCGCATTGCAACGGAGACAGCAGAAGACACCCCAGCCTATCTTTTCATCGTCTTCCAAAGCATAAGGATGCCAAGAGGGAGTGGGTTGTGAAAATCAGGCGTGATGAGGGCCCTGATTTCCGGGTTAGTATTTATCTGTACAGTACTGGCAGACGACTCGCTATCGCATGTGCATTTATATGGTTACTCACGAATTTTCAAAATTAAAGTCATATTCAGATAAAAGATGCTAACCATGCATCATTTCACAAAATATTTCTTGCAAATTGGTGTGTAGTCGTAAAAATACACAGGCGATGGCGAGAATTACAATATACAATGTAACTGTACAATAACAATGACAGCATCAGAACACGACGGGACTCTTTTCTATAATTACGTCGTGTCCGACTCCAATGTTGCCCGTCAGAAGTTTCTTTAGATCTACATCGTACATGTTTTTGGATTTGTATACACTTAGGCCTACCTTATCTACAGGTACATGACAGGAGCTTGACGTAGTGTCAATATTAAATATAACATGTTAGATTGTACACTGTACAGTACAGTGAAAATATATAAAATAGATACCTACTACGGTATATAAAAACACTGTTTATTGTTTAATGTATGTTTATGCTATATATTATTGACAGAACAGCAATCTCCTGTGGTCCTTGCCTACAGATATATCTGTTACACTGTATATACAGTGTATTTATGATTCTTTTTTTTTATATATAATTAATTAGGTGATCCACATTTTATAGATGTAAAGCACACCTGTAACTCGTAAGCCAAAGATCTAGATCCACTATATAGACTAACATATACATACGTGTATGGTTGATTGTATATTACCGGCATGATAAACACCTACAAATCATACATTAATGTACATGTTTATGTGTAGGTAATTGAAATACATAATAGGAATGTAGACAGAGATGAACTCACTCCACAAATGTTAGAGGTATAGCACAGCCGTACACGTATGAATCCTGAGGTTCATTTTCAACAGATTTTATTTCATAAAAAGTATGGAAAGTGATCAAACTAAAGGCTAAGCCTATACAGGTTCTTTCTCAGAAGCTTAGGTTATTGCCCGTCATAAGTTTCACAATGTTGAGATCTAATATTAATAGATTAGCAGATGAGAGTCAAATCACCCAGAGGATAATCAACTGTTTACCTTTTTACAGTCCGCTTAACAATGAATTTATAAACTACCATTTGCCCCATATTTCATGATCAATGAACAATTTAAAAAATATAAGGGCTATGAGGATCAAGATATCTTTTCTCAGAGAGCATGTTCAGCTGTATAAACATAGTTATGTTATGTTTTAACATGTGATTTGATACTATTGTCTTATACATATGAAGTATATTAAATGCCGTAATTTTTCCTTGTAGGTTACAGATTCAACTGTTGTGTGCTCAAGGCATTTCAAAACAGAAGATATTGTGAAAAGTTTGACTGGTAATTGAATTTAAATCATGTGATAATACATTTAACTTATATTATGTTTAAAGGTTATTTTTTTAAAGATAATTATTTGAATGAGTTTGACTCAACATATAAATGTCAGGTTGAACTAGAGATGAGTCAGAGGACCAAATTGTTATACTTTTACTTTGTATTCCCTACTGTACACTCCTTCGGTCTGAAACTTCAAAACTTTTAATATATGTTGACAGAAAACTTGTTTATCAAAAGTGCATATAATAGCAAATAAGATTAATGCAACAATTTCAAACTTGAAATCAATTCTACAAAGTATAGATTTGTAGCGGGATTGGACTGGGTGGATCATCCATGACCAGGTACCTCAGTCTGAGTCGGTAGAGCACTCAGCTATTGGTCAGAGGGTCTCGGGTTCCAAGCCTGGTCTGGCCGGTACATTTCTCCTCTCCTGTTACAGTTTTTTTTATTAGTTTAACGTCCTATAAACAGCCAGGGTCATTTAAGGCTTGCAACTCAGAGGCGGAGGGCTTGTGGTAATATGTCGAGCCACCTGTTACAAATTCATGAATTCCTAAAGAATCTCAATCAATACTTTTCTAGTATTCTATGATTGCACAGAACGAAAGAATATTGGTGAAAAAAAAAATTGCATCCTGGGTACAGAATCTGTTGACAAAGTTTTCAGTGGGTTTACTCGACTAAATTGGCTGAGTGAGCTACAATTAGTGAATGTGACATAAACAGTCAACATTTTTCGGGTGAAAAAATAATATGTTTTCACCATAAAGGAATATAGAGAAAACAAAGTAAAGGTATATCAATTATGATAATCCTAATTGGTCCTCAAAACTACAATTTAATTTGAGTTATATTAGTAACACATTTCATAATATGCTTTTTAACTTGTTAAGTCATAATTTGATCACATCATTGACAAAGTTTGACAATTTGACATTACTAACTCATAATAGGTAGAGTAATTTAATTTTAGAATGATCATTATTGCCATATTGTTTTTGCTTTCCTTCAGTAACTCATTTGAATAAATAAAATTAATTGTCTTCGAAATATTTTCAGGATTACGTAAATTGAAGAAAGGGACTGTTCCTTCCATTTTTCCCTGGACTCCAGACAATGTGCTTAGAAGATCTCCACGAAAAAGAACAGCAGCTAGTGACAGGTTTAAACTCCTTAATTGCACTGATCATGTACTGATAATCATGCAACCAGGTTTGATTTGCAAATTCAAATAGAAGCATTTAAGCATTGGTTGTGATATTTTTGACATGCATTTGTGTGTAACATATATTGGGAAATCTAGCATATCCAATGGTCTATAGGTATTGGGCAATGGCAATGTACATGTAAATATTTTGAAAAAAAAAATCTGAATTTCTTCAAACTTTTTAACTAAAGTACAAGACATTCTGCCAATGAGAAAATTACTAACACATGAGGCTTATGAAACTGCAGCAGCAGGTGTGCTCAGTGGGCTGTATATTTTATGTAAATGTACATTTTTTCTTTGCAGCAATGAAGGTTATACAAAAAAAAGTACATCTGTAACTGAGGTAGCACATTCAACTATGCCAACTAATCCCCCTAGTGTGGAGCATGACTACTGTGTCGAAAAGCCATCAAAAGATGAAGATATTGAGGTATCAGTAATTTGTTATCCATATTAGATATTATTATGTCCATGCTTTATATTTTATTTCACATCAATGCATTTGAAATTATGCTAATTGGTATCCACCCACTGACATATAATATAGGTAAGATGGTTTGTTATGTACACAAAACAGGCCGCTGTAACCTTCGATTTAACTTTGACTTTCAATTAAGAAAAAAACTTATACCACTTGTACATCAGATTGTATTATGTATATTATATATTTTGTTACCATGTATATGAGTAAAATACATGCAGTTTTATAACACATATGGTAAGGGAAATTCATGTGATTGTCTTGTTAAAATGGATTTATGAACTCCAGATTATAAGTAGATACCACACATAGGAGCAGCTACTCGTGGTAAGAATAATTCCATTTTAATTGATTAAAGGCACTATATAAAATATAGCTTACTTTCTATGATATTGAAATTGTATTGACTTTTTGTTTTACTTTCCAGGAGATGAAGATCCATATTGAAAGGCTGCAACAGAAGGTTACAGAACTCACCAGTAAAGTGGAGAAATTTGGGATTCAGAAATTTTCAGCTAATCCAGACCTAATCAATTTTTATACTGGCTTCACTTCATATGAAATTTTTTGTACTGTTTATAATGTTATCGAACCAACAGCTTCTAATATGATTCGGTGGACGCAGATTCAACGAAATTGCAATATTAATACTAATCCTTTTAGAATTGAATCATTATCATATGTAGATCAGTTTTTTATGTTTTTGTGTAGACTACGACAAGGATTTTTTGAAGAAGATTTAGCTCAACGTTTTTGTGTTTCGCAGAGCACTGTAAGTCGTATTATCATAACATGGAGTAACTATTTATACTGCATTTTAGGTTGTATACCAATTTGGCCAACAAGAGCTATTGTTCAGAATTTTTTGCCAGATTGTTTTAAACAAACTTTTCCTGATACTAAAGTAATTTTAGACTGTACAGAAATTCGTGTTCAGACTCCCAGTGCAAAAGTTCTAAATTCTCAAACTTATTCTAATTACAAATCTCACACAACTTTTAAAGGTCTGATTGGTATAACTCCAAATGGAGCTGTTTGTTTTGTTAGTAGATTGTACACTGGTAACATATCAGACAAAGATATTACCCAACGTAGTGGTATTTTAGATTTGTTAGAAGCAGGTGATGAAGTAATGACAGACAAGGGATTTTTGATACAGGATTTATTAACTCCAATCGGAGCAAAATTAGTTATTCCCCCATTTTTGGGAAGCAAAGGCAAATTTAGTAAAGAGGAAGTCACCAGAACACAACAAATAGCAAGGTTGAGGATACATGTTGAACGGGCAATAAGAAGATGTAAAGAATACCATATTTTTGATCAAGTTGTACCTTTGTCAATTGCTGGAACTGTGAACCAGATTTGGACCATATGTTGTTTACTCACAAATTTTCAAGGAAAGTTATTTTAACTTTAACAAAATTTATCCTCATACTGAATTATGTATACTTAGCTATTCAGTAACTATACAGTATCATAAACAAAACAAAAATTGTGATTGGTGTTTAAGAATACTTTTACATAGATATAATGTTCTATGCTTGTTTGTTGACTATCAATTCCTTTGTTTTAGACAAATATAAGTGGTTGGAAACTATGTCTAGATATTTGGTAATACTAATTGAAGGGTAAAATGTATGTATTTTCCACAAAACATGCATGCTGTATTTTACTTCAATTATCAGGCATTTTTTTATTTGCCTTTGACACGTTCAATTTTTTTCTATGCAATATTCAGTTTTTAACACACTGGGGTAAAAAGTAGCTGAAATAGAACATGTCTAGCTTGATCTTCATCTCATCCCACTTCCCTTGGTTGAAATTGATTCTCTCTAAATGATAATCATTTCTGCACATTACAAACAAATCACACCACTTGGCACCTGTGAGGCCCATTTGACCCATGATCTGATAATAGTAGTCATGTGTACTCTTCAGTTTGTATGTATTATCCACCAAAGATAAATACTTCAGATCTGTAATAGAATCTGCGTTTGGACATTTTATTTCTAAAAGTCCATGCATGGGGGACACAGATGGATCAATGACTTTTCTGTCTGGTGAAGTTCCTAAATGACTACAGGAAGGATTTATTACTAAACCGGCTTGGTATACATTGTTACCCGTTATTGTTGAATAAGATTCTGCGGCTTCCTGCTCATGTTCAATGCCAAATTTCATAGCAGCTGTTTGCACTCTTGTGCCTCTAAGTAAGGTTTCTGCAAGAACGGTATGATCTTTTTTTCTTGTGCAAACACGTTTAAACACTGATGACGTTAATCTGTATTTGCGAGCACTTTTCCAGTATGGATTTTTTGATTGTTCTAGAGTGTTTTTTTCTATATCAATACTGTCAGGTGTTGTTACAGCTAATCCTTGATACACATGCTGTTCTCCCATTTTCAACACAACTGAAAGACTATTATGACTCTCTGGCAATTCATAAGGAGGGTATGTTGGAAAGTTTGGGTGGTTAATAATGTTTGTGTTATGAGGAGATATCTTCTGCTGGTAGGACAAAACTGATCCCTTGGGGACAGGCCCAATTTTCGAGTCTGTGATTTCAACATTCTCCATTGTTTTTGGTAATAAAGTTTTTAACTGTACATTGGTAGATTCCAGTTGTGTAGAAAGATTGGTGAAAATACTTGCGAATGGGATGGGTTGTTGTATTGGACAGTAGAATTTGGATTTTACACCATCTGTTCTCTTTCGTTTCAAATTTGAAATTTTTTGAACAGTTATATCATCGACAGCCTGTGGTGCGACACCTTGCATACGCTGGGGAATATGCCATGTTTGAGGCATTGATGTTTTTGAAGCAACTCATGGAATGGTTTTTTAGGCTAAGTTTTTGATAATGATTTAATGTAAACAATAAACCGAGGATATGGCTGCATTGGCCTGAGCCTGCCTTACATGTGCAGTTTGAATTTTGAATCGAAGAATTCGAATCCAAGGTCAAATGTAGAGAATGAGGGGGGTCATTTTTCCTCATTGAAGGAAAGCACTTTCCTTTTATGTCGCACCCTAATCCTGTCGATAATGGTCTCACTGAAACAGCACAAAAGAAAATAAATTTATCTAGAAAAACAGATCCTTAGTTTAAAAGAAAATAGGAAGTAAATAAAGAAAAAAAATAAAATAAAATGAAAGTTTTGTGGTCATTGTGATAAAATATAATTAAGCTTTTTGCCTGTGTGCTGCTTGAATGGGATAAATGTTGTATTTATATGTTGAATGTTTATTGGAATTTTTGGTATTACATAATGCAGAACTCGGAACTGGCTACACATTTATTAATGTCATACGGAAATTATTAGGAGTTAACATGGACTAGGTTTTGTTCAGAGCTAGAGTCTGTCTGTGCTCTGTTCATTATCATCCTCATTGTGTAAACTTAGCATTCAAACAGTTTGTTTTCATTAACTGAAAGCCCGGTGATACTGATATTTGGTCTGTAGACTGCTGGAATGCTACCAAGTTTGTTTAAATGAATGACCTTGACCTTCAATCAAGACTTTCTGTCAATAAAATCCTTAGAGGTGTAGTCAGATGACTGTTAAGGCACATTGAGTCTCTTGTTTAGATTTCTAACTTAAATTCATGGAAAGTTGTTATTCCAAGCTTGACATATATAGGCCTAATTATTTTTGTTTTGTGTCAAATGACTTTGTCTATTGTATTAACCTACTCGGTTACCATGATAGTGTAAATGGCTATTCTATGTTTTGATACCTAGAGATGTTCCACTGCTGACAAATGGTATTTTTTCTCTATCAAAAACAGGAGAAGACGTATAAGTTTTTTTCTTAAGTTACAAAAGTTACTAACTTTACACCATTACCACATTGAAAATTTTGAGCTTCTAATTTAAATTTATGTAATTGTGTCCCAAAAAAAACAATGGCACTAGGTCCTACATGTATATGGGATGAGGTACTAGCTGATCGCACATGCACCAAATGCGAAATTATTTTACATTACTTTTTGTGTTATTTATACAGATATATATACAATCAAACACCAATTATTGTTCAAATGATGAGTATGGTTTATGCTCTGTCAGCAGTGGAGCATCTTTAAATGAAACAGTTTTTTATGTAAAAATGAATTCCATAATCTTGTTTAGTTCCAAGTTATTACATGTATTATATTGTAATAGGTCTACTACACTGATACTTCCTGAAGTATTTTAAAAATAAATTTAGATATGAACACCTATAATACAGGTTGTCTTATATTTACTGATGTTATCTAATTGCCATTTAGTTGGCTATCTGCGCCATGCATCAAACAGACACATTTGCTTTCATTGTAAACGTTAATACTTCATCTTATGCCAGCAATGTACAGTAATACGCCAAAAATATGTACTGTATGTAGTAAAAAAAATGTTCAACCAAATACTTTTGGCACAATAAGTACTGCAGATGTTTTAACTTCATAATTGTGAAGCAGAATAGGTCAGTGTCGATCACCAGTGAGGTAGCTCAGTCGGTAGAGCATAAGGCTAGGGGCCACGGTGGCCGAGTGGTTAAGATGTCTCGACATATCACCACAAGCCCTCCACCTCTGGGTCGCGAGTTTGAATCCCACGTGGGGCAGTTGCCAGGTACTGACCGCTGGTCAGTGGTTTTTCTCCGGGTACTCCGGCTTTCCTCCACCAATAAACCTGGCACGTCCTTAAATGACCCTGGCTGTTAATAGGGAGGACGTTAAACTAATAAAACCAAAGCATAACACTAGGCCATTTTCGTTTATTCAGAACAATCGTTTAGACCGTTTGTAGAAGTCAATATTTCAAGTATAAATCCTGATGGACCTGCGGTTTTTGATACAGGCCTGTGAAGGCTTTGTCAAAGCTCGTCTGAAAACAGTATAAAATCATCAGGTTCGTCTTGTAATTCATAAACGAACAACTAGGTCCAACTAGTCAAACCACATAATCGAAAATGGCCCTAGTGTTCGGAGGGATTTCTGGGTTCGAATCCCAGCCTTTATTTTTCTCTCCTGTTACATATTATTGATAAATCTAAACTATTTAATAAAATGACACTAGTGTAAACTAAGTGTTATTTCACAATAGTTATGTTAGCATGCTGCTGTATGTTTGTCATCTTCATCTGACCATGTTTGTCACTCATGTTACAATCATGTCTTCGTGTATCTTCAGAAATTAACAAAAACTGAAGTGAAAACAAAATAAAATAAATTTAATAGCAAAACAAAACATTACAAGGACAGGGGTCAAGAAAAGCAAACTTAAAAATGTAGTAAAACAAAATTACAAAATGTATATACTCAACAATTCTGTACAATTTTTTTCCTTGTGAAAAACATACATTACATGTTATAACTAGGCCTATAAGCAAACTTTTTCCTGTCGCGTGTAGCCACGCCCACCCTACTTTCGTTTCATAAAGTCCGACAAATATCGCTTAAAACTGTTACTTATTCAACAATCGGTCATTTTAAGAAAAATATATAATAATTGATATATATTTACACTACTAAAAATACATCTTTCATACATGAATTCCATATTAAACATAGTCCAAGTAAACTCCAAACCACAAGAAACACCGTCACCGGTACTGGGTCAGGTCACGGGAGAGTTGGATACATAAAACACACCTTCAACTTCGTGAATGTAACCTTCGGCAAAATTGCTGTATCCCCTTTTCTTAGATTTCGATGGGACATCTTTCTGTTCCGCCCATCCCTCGATTCTAGCTTCGGAGATGGGTGGCACACATGACATCGCCTTTGTCCATGCTGGCTTATCAGCCGCCATGATGGAGAGATGTTATATGTTGTCAGGGAAGCACCCTCAGCCTCGTTTTGGAATTTAATGGCGGAAGCGTGAATACAGGCTATTGGTCAGTTTTTTCTCTATAGAGCAGCCTTCAGTTTAACTATGGTCCTAGCACAGTCCAGATTTGAGTTAATAACCGATATCAACTATACACTTTAAAATGACTTATTTGGACCATTGTAGTCCATCAATTTACTACTTCACATTTTTACTAATGACTTTTGAATTATTGTTTATCTTGAATTTTCGTTGTTTTTTGGCTGATATTCTACATAGTAAATGCCAAAAGCAGAAAGCAAATGCTATTAATTTAATATACTAAATTTATAGTAATACCGGTTGCAATTAAAAAATGTAATTTCTACCCAGAAATCGTTTGAAAACTTCAAACCTCGAACGAAAGTACCAATGTTTCATGTTATACATGCATTTTAAGAAACTTCAAAGTTCAGATCTGTAATAAATTTTTAATGTTACCCATGTTATTATGACTGATTAATATCTGTAATATTTCATAATACATAAAACACTCGGGATAATTTAGGTAACAAAGTAGACTGCATAATAACCTGTTTTGCATTGGTAATGATGTTTCGGTAAAAATGAAATTGACTCAAAATCGAAATTTTAAAATCGGTTGCGTTACTGTATTTTCTAGAAAAAGATGGAAATGCTTAAGTGACAATTCCGTGTAAGAGTAGATTAAATTTGCACATACATCGGAAACAAACCAGTTGTAACGAAATTGAATTTAGTTGGTTTTACTGTGATATGCCAAAAAAAGTTCACTGTGGTGAAATGGGTGTGAAATTTTCAAACTCACTCACTGTACACCATTACTCATTGTGATCGAACGTTTTGTATGCCGAGGTTTGCCCCTAGCTATTTGAGTAAAGCAACTTCAGTCTAGATCTACTCAAATCGCTTTTTCAGTAGTGTGTTTACCGTATCATCATCCACGATAATCCAGGGGTTCCGATCACTAACGATCTCTAAATCCCTTGACTAGCTCATAGTAAAATTGAAGGCAGCTCAGAGGAAACACTCTGAACCAATTACAAGGCAGCAAACTTTCTTTTGAAGACTACAGAGAGGGCGACGGCCAACTTCAAAGCCACACAGTCGACCACAGTGTTCCGTTATACGGCTCTTTTGGTGTACATCAAAGGGCTAAATTACCTGTTCTGTTCTGTTGCCTCCATTTTTACTAGTCCAGTGGTGTAGACATCGTTGGTGATCGGAACCCCTGGAGATCGTATTATGTGTATGTTTTTGTCTAAAAACACAATTTCATCGACTCTTCGGTGGTTATAAAACTACTGTCTTGTTTCACAAATAATAATACATTATTATATATAATAGTTCTGGCTATATATTTCCTACATAAGCAAATCAACCATCACCGATTTCACAAATCTCTCTTGCACAATACAGATTTCGCTTTTTGCAAAATATCTGATTGACACATTTTTTTTTTACTTTTACATAACACCTTTTTTCTCATTTAAACATCATGCTAGCTACACTAAGAGCTAATTATATAACTGGATAGGACCACACAGCTTACTATCGCGCCATCGTACCATCGTGTGGATGAGATTGGAGCGATGAGGCGATGGCGCGATAAGACGATAAAAGTGTACCCTATGCACCATTCGGCAAACTTCGGCCGATTCCGGTATCCAATACTTAGATATAGGCTATATATAGATATAGATATGAGATATCAATAAATAATGGATAGGTAAAAAACTAATTTATCTACAGTAGATTCTTAAGTCTAATTAACTCAAAAACTAATAAAAAAAAATATTTGTTACGGATTTTTTTCTGGGTGCAATTAATTGTTTTAATTTTTTTCTATCTTGGTGTAAAATTAGAAGCTCAAACTTTTCAATGTTGGTAATGGTGTGAAGCGAGCAATTTTTGTAACAGAAGAAAATGACTTATTCGTCTCCTATTGTTTTTATAAAGAAAAAAACTATTTGTCAGCAGTGGAGTATATTCAATAAAGGTGTCATTAATCGAATTTATATGATGTTTTGTGTACTTACCGTATTATTAGCTGCTGTGACTTTGTGTTGTGTCTCCGTTATGTTAGCGTTCGCTGATCACAGATTGTCCAATCTGGTCTTATTATCAGTGTATCAATAGGTCGATGGTATTATATATATTGTATGATATACTAGTCGCCATCTCGTACGAGTGATCGGACAGTGAGATGAGGTGACTACTAAATGACCTCGTGACTGCGTAAGGTGAGCCCATGCGAAGACCGTACTTCCGAAAAGCTCTTGATCAGACGATGTGGGGCGAGCCATGAGTGTCGAGGTCAAATAACTCTATAAAAATGTGTGTGCGTTCACACAGGGTGTTCATTGAACTGCAAGAATCTCCACCATGGCATTCACAGTGCTTGCAATTCTTTCAACTGTTTTCGTTACAGCGGTTGCTGGTTCCATTACATTCAAAGACTGTGGTGAGTTCTTAATCATAATTTAAGCAGATATTGTTTTACAAATGAGCATAGGCATTTTCATTATCATTGACCCCAAGTTCAAATATAGGGTGTGCCCAAATTCATGATAACCTTTCCGAAACTGCCTTTAAAATGATGTGTGCCATTTTTTTCATGCTCAATAACCAAGAAAAGTTACATTTCATTCACCATCACAACATTTAAAATCACATTATTTACAATGTTAAGATGTTCATCTTACAGATAAAGATAAAAGCTAAAATAATTGTTGGCAGTACTGCTAAAAATCATTTTAGTAACTTTTGCAATGTAGTAAAATGAGTACATGCGGTCAGAGCATGAAACAAATGTGTGCTCTCCAATTCTATTTCATATTTTTACTGTGTTATTAGTAATCGTAAAGTATAAGCATCATGTGTGTTCTTCTGAATGATTTTTACAATGAATTCATCAAACCTGATGGCTTTCAATACATTACCGACGAAAAATATTTTTACACAGTTATGGCACAAATAATTTTAATATCAATATGGGAATGAAAATCTAAGTTGACAATTTTGTAGAGTATCAGAAATTATTAGCTTATCGTTAATACTACAGTTATCGTCACCATCAGAACAATCTAAATCATGTAAATCAAATGTTAATTTTTAGAACTCGGGTCTTCTTATGTTTCCCGCCGTCGTCATAATTAACGAGCGTTAGTTGACAATCACTGCGCCAGACCGCAAAACCGCGAAATGAATCAAAAAGTTTGCACAGGGAATCTTGCACTCTTTTGGTGTTGTTACATTATCTTATGCGATATATATTTTCTTATGTTATTGTTGTTTTTGAGAAACTTTGTACTTTTGTTTCAGAAAGTTTGTGGACCTTTAATGGGTTTTGTCAATGTTATAACCATTCAAAGATTTACACTACACATGCCATGCATTGTTGTATAATATATGATACAAACAAGACGCATGACAATGGATTTTTACTAAAGAACAAAAAAAATTAATTTACGTAAGAGTGTGTGATTAACTAGTTACAAACATAGATAAATATACAGTGGAACCTCGATAATTCGGACACCTTCGTTTCCAGCCTAAACAATCCGGATTACGAATTTTCCGGACTGCCGGATTCAGTGTTCTTACTCAATTAAATTATCCTATATGAGTTACTCCCATGACCTTGTAATTTATGATAGGTTTTATGTATTGTACTAAAATAAATACTTTATATTTTAAAGGTTTTTTTTTATATAATTACGATAATAATTGATAAGAAATATGTATTTGATTGCAAAATACTGACAGAATGTTTTTATAGGATCTACAGGAGCTACGATCCAGTCTGTTAACGTGAATGGGTGTACAGCGGAGCCCTGTCACCTTATACGGGGAACAAATGCCAGCTTGCAAGTCAATTTCACAGCAAGTAAGTTGTTCTTCGTCTTAAAGTTATATGTGCCTTAACTGTCATATTTACGAATCACGAAGATCTTTTATCTGTTATTCACCACCAAACTAGTTGAATAAGCTTTAAAAATGAATTTTGACAATATTTCCAAAAATCATTATTTTTACGTCGTCTACAGAGCCGTAAAATGAGGACACATGGTCAAACCATGAAGCTAGGTTGTGGTCTACAGTTACTTTTCACATTTTATAGTGATGTCAATAATTATAATGTCACTATAAAAAATAATGTTATAATAATGTTATAATTATAAAATAAAATAAATCACTGAAAATAGTAGTATGTTACATATTTCGCCAGGTTATGGCACATTTAACTTTAAAGATGGCTTCTCGCCTATTTACGCTGTGTCATTGTTCTCCGCAAAAATATTTCATTTTGCAAACATATTTCATTTTTGTAGTTTGTTTTAGATTGTAAAGATATGAAATTTTTGCGTTAAAGCTCAACATGTCATTGGAAGTGTCTTATATTCGGAATGTCCCTTTACGTTATATATCGGGGTACTACTTACCGTCAAAAGCAGCCCTGCAGGTAGGGCGTTAGAATTTTACCTGCTGCCCCTATTGCATGATCGTAAAAGGCGACTAAATTTAGGCTCTTATCTTTTCTCTTCTTCCTAACTGACTTTATCTTTCCTAATGCCTCCCTTGGCACCGCCTCACTTTTGGCCTTGAGTTGAGCGTTCGCCCCTGTGAGGAAGACTCTGGGTTTTGTCCCCTGGCCGAGACACACCAAAGTCTATAAAAGTGGTAGTTTCTGCTCCTGCTTAGCGTTCAGCATACAGGGAGTGGGACGACTGGTTCGCCCGTTGTCAGTATAATGTGACCGGGTGGGGTGTGTTGCTTGGTGTCTTCGGCGGCATGCTTCAGTGATATAGCACTATAAAAAGGGCAACAGTTCCACTATACAAGAAGACATAACACGAATATACCGCAGTCTCCCAAAACACGCACCTCGCACAACATACACACAAGCACTGCATATATGGGAGGCCGTCCATACATGACCATAGCTGTTAATAGGACGTTAATTAATCAAACAAACAAACAAACAAACAAACCGTCAAAAGTTAATATGCCTTCACATGTAAGGAGAGATTCTCTCGATCTACTCTTGACACAGGTAACGGGACTCGCGAGAGGTATCTCGTCTCAGTCCAGTAACCTATACTAGCGTGCCTTACGTGCTATTCGCCGCTGATTTTGGGTTTGATATTAAAATACGAATCGGCCATTAAAAAACCCAGTAAAACCACTGGTCATATAATAATAAAACTAGTATTTACATTGACATCTGTTAATTCTTTACAGTGATTTTTAACCCTCTAAGGTGTAGCCTCAGTCTTGGCCTATGGCCACTATCACAATGGTTGATATTTGTATAGTCGTTTGATTGGCAAACTATATCGTTTCCTCGGGTTGATAACTCACCGTATCCACCTTGAAATGGGTCGATAATTGTATATTGCCAAACATCATATATATAAATTGACGGGGAAAATTTGACACTATGAGCTTTTCTAGTATTTGAGTCGAGCTTTTTAAAATAAAATCGTGACGAATAGAATACATCATATCAAACAGGTTATTCGAGTTACATGTTTCCATGGCATAATTACAACGATACATGTAACATTTAAGGATAGTCATGGATAGGATCGTAACCCAGAGTGTTTTCTCGATAAAACATGGTGTGAGGAGAGTACATCCTAAATATGTGTTTTATAGGCCAATGACAAAAAGTCTATTTATGCATTATTATCAATATCTTTTGGGTGTATGAAGTGATAGAAAAAAAAAGAAAAAAAAAGCGAAGCGTCAATGAAAAAGAATGTCCAGCCGTATGACTTTATAAACCCAAAAGATATTTAGAATAATGCTTATGATTTAATCTGAATAACTCAATGAGATACTAATTATGCATTGATTTCCTTGATATTACTTTCTAACAATAAGTCAAATTGAGTTGTGGCGCATTGATATCTTATCCAATATCAGGCTGGTCAATGACCGTGTCGCATTTAAAATATTTCGCGTAAACATTCTGTATATATGACATCATATTACATGACGTTCACTTTTTTCGGTCTATGGAAAAATAACCTCAAATATCTAACCAATAGAAATGAGTGTAACATCGAAAATTAAATTATTCAAGTTTATCCTTATATCGGAAATTCAGTCTACGCTATACCATACCATACAATTCCCTATTAATCTTCTAAAAGACAAAAGGAATAAGCAAATCAAAATCAGAAACGACATCTTTTTTTAGGTGTTATGAAAGAAAAATTGTTGTTTTTGTCTCTGTTTTTCAAGTCAAAAATGTTTTTACAAGTATGTGTGAATGTATCTATTTTCAGCTGAAGACATGTCTCATCCAACAAATGCCATATTTGGTGTAATAGCTGGAGTTCAGGTTAAATTCCCAGGACACGAGGACTGTTGCTCCAACAATAATCTCGTCTGTCCAATCAAGTCAGGAACTGTCTCACAATATAAGAACACAATTTTCGTCGCCAAGTCCTACCCAACGGTAATTTTTTCTCCACTTCAACGTCCAATGCGATTAGATCTCGCAAAAATAATCAGCATAATTTAATGTGCGACTAAATCTCGCATATATCGTGGGCAATAAGATTCGCACAAAATGTTTCAAGCATTGTAAAACCATAGGTTTTTATACAACTTCTCATAAGTGTTCAAAAGGGAACATAATGTACAATATACTTAATATAAATTGTATCTGAGTCAGTTTACCTTATGTATATCATAGGTTTTCAGTTCTAAATACATATGTATCGCTTCGGTATGTACATCTTTATACCTGAATGTTTAATGCTAGTTCAATATCTATAACTCTGTCGACCAAACAATTTCAGAAAGTGATAGATATCACTGATTAATATTTATGTATGATAATTTACAAACGGTATAATAACGTCGGTGTATGAGAAAATTACCCTTTTGAAAGTGGATAAGATTAGAAGGATAGTGATGTTCTACCTTCGAGTTCACAAACTGTAAGCCTCGGGTATTACACATCATAATCCTCGGGTATAATATCCATATCATTCCTATCCACATATAAAAGAGTCTTATAACAGTGTTTACATTAAGGTTAATGTTAATTTGCATCCATATATCGTTAGATTTTCACTTTAATGCTTACGTGAACCGAGGTCATCAGACGGTCAATCCGTGAGTCATTGTCAGAGGACTACAATGAATCATGGGAGACCGCAATGAACTCTGGGAGAATTTTACTATTCAAAACGTACACATTTGTATAAATCTTTTATATGGGTAGAAGTTATCCATACAAACCATGAGTCAGGGTCTGTGATGCATCACAAACTGTACTAAATAACAAAATAATAATAATAATTATAATGTTTATTCAATTTTCAATTAAAATATAAAAAATATTCATTTGTATTTTATTTTTCAGATTTCCCTTTTGGTTAAGCTGTCGGTTCTGGACGATAGCAAAAAAGACTTTTTGTGCATAATATTTCCCGCCATAGTTACCGATAGTTAAGCAATCAAACATGTATGTTGTAAATTTAGCATTACGTGATATTAGTGAATTATTGATATGTTTGTAATAAATTTTATACATTATCATTAACAATTAGTTGTACTCTTTCCTTTTTCTATAATAACATTGGTTTTTTCCAACAATTTTCCAAAGTGTTTTATTATCATAGTTTGGGTTTTACACTGGAATACCCGTGAACTTTGACCCCTTTCAATACATGCATAAACATATATTGATTGGTAAGTGAAAGTCTACAGACTGTCATGATTTGTTAACCCGAATACTAGCATATTTGGTCGGTAGAGGGTCAGATGTCCTGATTTCACAGGTTTTAAGAACCATAATAAAGAAGGAAAATACTATTCCGTCCTTGCGTATTACATGGTTAGCTCCCTTGCGGGTAGGTATCGATTGTTACGTCATTATTTTGTGAGCACAATTCACGTCGCTTTCTCCAAAACGTATGACGTTACGCTGGCAAACACATGACGTCACAATTAATAACTATCCGCAAGTGCAGAAAACTCTGTAATATGCAAATTCGGAATAAGTTACGTCGGGATAGACAGGGATCAGGATTGGACGAGGGCCGGTTTAGACAGGTTATAAAGTATTTTGTTAATTTACGTATTTGTGCATAAAGTGAATAAAAAAATGTCCTACGCTGAATATATATATATATATTCAAATATCTTCAACGACACGATTTTACAAGGTTATTATGAAAATCGTTTACTGTAAATGTGGAAATTTAAGCGAGAGGGAAATTTACACTAATTACGCAAAAGTCACTTAATTGCGAAAATTCCTCCCATGTGTAATATTTTGAACATGTATGAACGTTTTTGTTAGAAGTTAAAATTTAATATATCGCGAAAAAACAACATCGCAAAAGAAGTTTTATGCGTGGAAATCGCTAAATCAAGCACTCACGAAAATATCCACGTTTTCAGTAAGTCAGTACTCAAAGCCATGTAGTAAACAATACAGAACGTTTACACATTCATAGAATATAAGACAGGGAACGGTTCCTGTTTTCTGGGATATGTCAGCGTAAGTGCAATCGTTGTATTATTTTTCTGTGTTATTAT
This sequence comes from Argopecten irradians, assembly GCF_041381155.1. Lineage (NCBI taxonomy): Eukaryota > Metazoa > Mollusca > Bivalvia > Pectinida > Pectinidae > Argopecten > Argopecten irradians. The sequence continues at coordinate 34,611,417 of NC_091147.1, read as the reverse complement.
TCTGTGTTTTTGTCTACTGAATCAGGGGACAGTTTGAACGATTCAATGGGGACAACCTACGTCACCGGAAGTGATATCGGGCACACAAAAACAATGAAAAAACGCCCGCTTCAAGATGAAAATCGGCTGAAATTATGACATAAAAGCAATGCATCTTCTAAACCTATCGTGCGTCAAAGACAATGTATTGTTAGAGACTCTGTGAAATTATTAGATATCGTCAAACTAGCTCAGATAATGCAAACACCTCGACACAATATTTTTCGACAGCAGGGATGTCGGTCACATTTTATTCAGTAAAACGTTATAAATTGCAAATAAATAAAGTTTGCTGTCACAAAAGTGTCCCGTTTACTAATATGTAATATATGATCGTGGAAGAAAATACTTCATTCATTATATCTGCTAGTAGAGAATCATATATGGTGCTTCATTAGAAATTATGAAAGTGATATCGGTCACACTTAGAACTTTAGGGGTAACGGTCACATCGAAAGTTACGAAAAACTGTGGATAAGACGCCAAAATACTTTTATCGAATTTATCTGATCTTGAAAGAATACCTTTTAACCCCCTATCAGCAAATAGTTAACGAGCTATTGAAATCGCCTTTCGTCTATTGCTCGTCATCCGTCCGTCTTTTTTCCCGGCTATTGGTCACATTTATTCACCGAAAATATGTCAAGTGTATTTTTTTAACTTTGCTGTTATTTACTGATATAAAAAAACTAATATTTCAAGTAGTAGCTATCGTTCATTTATCCCCTACAAAAGTGACGTACCTGTATAATCTAGTTGGCGTTTTGTTGTTTTTAAAAAAGGATGTCGTTCACAGGGTAACGGTCACATCCAAAGATTTTGAAATGGTTTGTCGCTTCTTAAAGATTGCTGAAATATTGCAGCGTTGTTTTCCCTAACTAATCATTCAAGTAAAGAGGAAATACTACTGAGACACATGATACATCATTAACTGTTATAGTAACTATTTTTTGCTGAATACTTTGGTATTCGTACACTGTATATTGTTTCGTTTTTGTTTATACATGTATTTGTGCACACCCTATGTTCTTGCATTGTCTTTGCGTTGAATGTTTGCTGAAGCAAAGTAGAACTGAGCAGACAAATTACATCTCCATGGAGTACCATTGTATTATTTTGAAGTACGTTTCTTTCTGTGTTAAAGTAATTATAATTTAAAAACTTCGCAGTGACAATATACAAGAAACTACATAAAACTTAAAGATGTAAAGGCATCCGATGTAAACAAAAGGAAAAGCACACTGATCTATAAGCTACAGAAATACGTGAATACATGATAGACAGGATCACTGAGGGTTTTTAGCTGATAGCGTTAGTACAGTTCTACATGTCAGTTCACTAATAATTTCTCCACAGATTTAACACACAATAACGATTGAAAAGCTACTTAAAATGTATCTTATAACAACAATAGCACAGATGATCATATGCAAACAAATTATAAAAGCAAATCAGTTCAGTTGATAACAAGAGGGCCAAGAGATATCGTGACGTTTACCATTGGATTTACAAATCGGTCAATTTAACATGTTGGTCCAATATCTTTAGCGCTTCATGTTGAATTAACAGATGTCCAGTTGGCATTCATACTCCCCTAATTGTCAACTGAATGCAATTTAATGAATATAATTTCATTTGATACACTTGTATGATAACATCCCAAGATATTTGTATCTGTAAAGAAAAAAATCAATATCATCAATGACGAAACAGCCATTTTCTGTGATCGATTGCACAAAAATTATGACATCACATGAAAGCACCCCTGAATGTCAAATGCGCTTGGTAAGTATACATATTAGGGCTGCAGTGAAAACGCTAATATATGTATATGAATGTTATAAAGCACCGTGGAAGTCAAATAATTTCAAGAATTTCCAAATATGTAATCTTATCTGTCTCAAAAATGAGCATTAATAAATACAATCCTATGTTATAAATGATTATCAAAATATCTATATCGAACAAGATATTTGATAGTTGTATTTCTACATGGTAACGAACTTCAAGTTGTTTTCCCATTGGTGCATGATACGTGTAGTACTTTTAAAATTCCAGAAAGGTTCATTAAGTATTAAGCTTACGTGTTGAATTTGAACCATAACAACAAGTCCATCTATTAGAATCAAGAAAGATGACTTTCTAAACATGAAATTTAAAAAAGATTCTTAATACTCTCTGGCAAATACATGTAGCGGTATCGAAATAAATCGATTTCGGATTGATTCCGAAATATGTTATACATAACTGGATCTACATATGAAACCCCTCCAGTACTTTCAGAGAAATAACAGAAATAGCAGACCGACGGATGACGAGCTGTGGGGGAAGGCTATTTTTATAGCTTGCCAACAATTTGCTGATGGTGGTTTAAAAACATAAATTCAGTAAAATTATTTTGACGTGGTATCCATTGGAGTTGCATGAATTCGTAAATAACGACTACATGTACAATGCTGTAATATTCAGTTTTCGTAACTTTGGATGTGACCGTTACCCCTAAAGTTCTAAGTGTGACCGATATCAATTTCATAATTTCTAATGAAGCACCGTCTTTGTTTCTCCACTAGCAGATACAATGAATGAAATATTTTCTTTCAACAGTCATATATTACATATTAGTAAACGGGACGGTTTTGTGACAGCAAAATTTATTTATTTACAACTTTTAACGTTTTATTGAATAAAATGTGACCGATATCCCTGCTGTCGAAAAATATTGTGTCGAGGTGTTTGCATTATCTGAGCTAGTTTGACGATATTTAATAGCTTCATAGAATCTCTAACAATGCACTGTCTTTGACGCACGATAGGTTTAGAAGATGCATTGCTTTTATGTCATAATTTAAGCTGATTTTCATTTCGAAGCGGGCGTTTTTTCATTGTTTTTGTGTGTCCGATATCACTTCCCGTGACGTAGGTTGTCCCCATTGACGATTGATCCCAAGAATAAAATAATGTCAAAGCTTCTTATTACATAATCAGATCAGAAAATTACTCATCAGATGGTTCAGGGGAGGTAACTCTTACGTCGTTGTAACTCGTTGTTTTTGTGACGTGACAGCGGGCAACATTCAAAGTTGACCTGACTATTGTCCATTCTACATTCGAAGCGACTATATACTAGCATTTGTAACAAGTTATTGCTTTAAGAACAACAAAACGCAACAGCTGGGCTCTCATACAGGCTTTCCCTAAATTTATATTACCGATATTAATGCTAAGTGAAGAACTTAATACCAGATTATTTTTTTCAGAAATATATAATTTTAAACAAATATTAAATAAAAAAACTAATACAACAGACAGTTGACTTATATAACAGACCGTTCTCAAATATAACAGACAGTTCACTAATATAACAGAAAGTTCACTAATACAACATACAGTTCATTGATATAACAGAAAGTTCACTAATATAACAGACAGTTCACTAATATAACAGAAAGTTCACTAATATAACAGAAAGTTCACTAATATAACAGAAAGTTCACTAATATAACAGAAAGTTCACTAATATAACAGAAAGTTCATTGATATAACAGAAAATTCATTGATATAACAGAAAGTTCACTAATATAACAGAAAGTTCACTAATATAACAGAAAGTTCACTAATATAACAGAAAGTTCACTAATATAACATACAGTTCACTAATATCACAGACAGTTCATTGACATATAACAGAAAGTTCACTAATATAACATACAGTTCACTAATACAACAGAAAGTTCACTAATATAACAGAAAGTTCACTAATATAACAGAAAGTTCACTAATATAACATACAGTTCATTGATATAACAGAAAGTTCACTAATATAACAGACAGTTCACTAATATAACAGAAAGTTCACTAATATAACAGACAGTTCACTAATACAACAGAAAGTTCACTAATATAACAGACAGTTCACTAATATAACAGAAAGTTCACTAATATAACATACAGTTCATTGATATAACAGAAAGTTCACTAATATAACAGACAGTTCACTAATATAACAGAAAGTTCACTAATATAACAGACAGTTCACTAATATAACAGAAAGTTCACTAATATAACATACAGTTCATTGATATAACAGAAAGTTCACTAATATAACAGACAGTTCACTAATATAACAGAAAGTTCACTAATATAACATACAGTTCATTGATATAACAGAAAGTTCACTAATATAACAGACAGTTCACTAATATAACAGAAAGTTCACTAATATAACAGACAGTTCACTAATATAACAGAAAGTTCACTAATATAACATACAGTTCATTGATATAACAGAAAGTTCACTAATATAACAGACAGTTCACTAATATAACAGAAAGTTCACTAATATAACAGACAGTTCACTAATATAACAGAAAGTTCACTAATATAACAGACAGTTCACTAATATAACAGAAAGTTCACTAATATAACAGACAGTTCACTAATATAACAGAAAGTTCACTAATATAACATACAGTTCACTAATATAACAGAAAGTTCACTAATATAACAGACAGTTCACTAATATAACAGAAAGTTCACTAATATAACAGACAGTTCACTAATATATAACAGAAAATTCACTAATATAACATACAGTTCATTGATATATAACGAAAAGTTCACTAATATAACAGACAGTTCACTAATACAACAGAAAGTTCACTAATATAACAGACAGTTCACTAATATAACAGAAAGTTCACTAATATAACAGACAGTTCACTGATATAACAGAAAGTTCACTAATACAACATACAGTTCATTGATATAACAGAAAGTTCACTAATATAACATACAGTTCACTAATATAACAGAAAGTTCACTAATATAACAGACAGTTCACTAATATAACAAACAGTTCACTAATATAACAGAAAGTTCACTAATATAACAACAGTTCACTAATATAACAGAAAGTTCACTAATATAACATACAGTTCATTGATATAACAGAAAGTTCACTAATATAACAGACAGTTCACTAATATAACAGAAAGTTCACTAATATAACAGAAGTTCACTAATATAACATACAGTTCACTAATATAACATAAGTTCACTAATATAACAGAAAGTTCACTAATATAACAGAAAGTTCAGTTCAGTTCATAATATAACAGAAAGTTCACTAATATAACAGACAGTTCACTAATATAACAGAAAGTTCACTAATATAACACAGTTCACTAATATAACAGAAAGTTCACTAATATAACAGACAGTTCACTAATATAACAGAAAGTTCACTAATATAACAGACAGTTCACTAATATAACAAATTCACTAATATAACAGACAGTTCACTAATATAACAGAAGTTCACTAATATAACAGACAGTTCACTAATATAACAGAAAGTTCACTAATATAACAGACAGTTCACTAATATAACAGAAAGTTCACTAATATAACAGACAGTTCACTAATATAACAGAAAGTTCACTAATATAACAGACAGTTCACTAATATAACAGACAGTTCACTAATATAACAGAAAGTTCACTAATATAACAGACAGTTCACTAATATAACAGAAAGTTCACTAATATAACAGACAGTTCACTAATATAACAGACAGTTCACTAATATAACAGAAAGTTCACTAATATAACAGACAGTTCACTAATATAACAGAAAGTTCACTAATATAACAGACAGTTCACTAATATAACAGAAAGTTCACTAATATAACAGACAGTTCACTAATATAACAGAAAGTTCACTAATATAACAGACAGTTCACTAATATAACAGAAAGTTCACTAATATAACAGACAGTTCACTGATATAACAGAAAGTTCACCAATACAACATACAGTTCATTGATATAACAGAAAGTTCACTAATACAACATACAGTTCACTAATATAACAGAAAGTTCTTTAATATATCAGAAAGTTCACTAATATAACAGACAGTTCAATAATACAACAGGCAGTTCGCTGAAATAAAAGATAGTTCACTAAAACAATAGCCAGTTCACTTATATAACAGACAGTTTCACTCCTATAACAGACAGTTCACTGATACAACATATATTTCACTAATACAACATATCGTTCACTAATATAACAGACAGTTCTTTAATATATCATGAAGTTCACTAATATATCAGTTTACTAATACAACAGACAGCTCACTAATACAACATACAGTTCACTAATACAATATTTAGTTCACTAATACAACAGACAATTCACTGATATAACATACAGTTCACTAAAACAACAGCCAGTTCACTGATATAACAGACAGATCACTAATACACCAGATATAATACAACAAACAGTTCACTGATATAACAGAAAGTTCGTTAATATAACAGACAGTTCACTGATATAACAGAAAGTTCACTAATATAACAGACAGTTCACTAATATAACAGACAGTTCACTAATATAACAGACGTTTCACTGATATGACAGAAAGTTCACTAATATAACAGACAGTTCACTGATACGACAGACAGTTCACTAATATAACAGACAGTTCACTTATACACCAGACAGTTCACAAATACAATAGCCAGTTCACTAATACAACAGAAAATTCACTAATTCAACAGAAAGTTCATTAATACATTAGACAGTTCACTAATACATCAGACAGTTCACTGATATAGCAGACAGTTCACTAATACACCAGACAGTTCACTAATACAACAAAAAGTTCACTAATACATCAGACAGTTCACTAATATATCAGACAGTTCACTAATACACCAGACAGTTCCCAAACAATTGAGCTTGTACATCAATATGCTACACCACGCGACAAAAACTACTGCATACGTTAAAATGTGTTCATTTTCTCAAGTACCGTTCTCCTGTAACTTTTTCCACCTAAACTTCCTGACCAGCGTTTACAACGGAAAGTTACGGGTTTTTTTTTTAAAAAACATTTACATTCATCAATAAATGATCCACATCCACAGTACTTCAACATGTCACGATATAGTGGAGCGGCTAAGCATAAAAATCGTTCAAAGTTTGATGAAAGCATGGAACTTTGCATATGGTTTTTTTAACACATAAGGTTTCAGGAAAAAAATGGACCCCAAAAAATCACGGCCTCTGGCGACCACTATATTGTTTTCAAAATGGCCGCCAAAGACCACCTTCTGTGACCCTTATCTCACGTTCTATATCAGCTAGATCCAAATTTTAAACGTCTACACCCATATTATTGATACTTAGGAACATTTTGGTAGTGTTAAATGTCAGTTGCAATTCATTTTGGCTATAAATGCCAACTGAAAGACGTTCAATGCTTATTTTTACGTTTTGTTACAAGTTTATGATGGAATCCCAATAATTTTTTCATATATAATTTACAAATCATTCGTTATCGTCAAGAATGAGATAGCCATTTGAAAAGCCATTTTACGTGATCGCGGGCACGACGATTATGACGTTACAATGAAAATAACGTCATAATAAGCGACTGTAGTTCATAGATGATATGAATGCCAACTGCGCTTGGTAAGGTTATATAGTGGGACTGCAGTGAAATGTAAATAAAAAAATATGAACGATATTTATTCAAAACTTTCAAGATGATCAGTATTTTATAACGATATGGACCACTTGGACCCGCCCCTTAGGCTTACGAAGTCACCCCTAACACATTTCATACAATACATATTCCAATAAATATGTTACTAGTTTGAAATCTAAGCATCATTATATAATATGTTTTTGTAGCATTATTTGACATACAATGAAGCGGTTTATGTCTAAAATAACCAACATAGGTTCATTTTTACGATCATTTCGAAAGCGAATTCATGTAACTCTGTAATATAATGAGATAAATTTGTTTACTGTAGATACAAACTTATAATCTGGCGAAACTGACAATGCTTTTAAAGGCGGTGTCTAGTAACATGTTTTCAGCAGCACTAGCGAAACGCAGATATCTAATGTCGCTATTAATTCGCACTACATTTATCAAAATGACAAATTCCTAGTTTCATTTCGTGTAATCTTGAATATTTTCCTTTATAGAGGAGAGAGGCAATTTGATAAGAAAGCATATTGATTCGATAATATAATGAGTTGTGAGTGGTTTAGATATGTCTACATCAGATAATGAGTTGTGAGTTGTTTAGATATTGTCTACATCGGTTAATGAGTTGTGAGTTGTTTAGATATTGTCTACATCAGTTAATGAGTTGTGAGTTGTTTAGATATTATCTACATCAGTTAATGAGTTGTGAGTTGTTTAGATATTATCTACATCGGTTAATGAGTTGTGAGTTGTTTAGATATTGTCTACATCGGTTAATGAGTTGTGAGTTGTTTAGATATTGTCTACATCGGTTAATGAGTTGTGAGTTGTTTAGATATTGTCTACATCGGTTAATGAGTTGTGAGTTGTTTAGATATTGTCTACATCGGTTAATGAGTTGTGAGTTGTTTAGATATTGTCTACATCAGTTAATGAGTTGTGAGTTGTTTAGATATTGTCTACATCGGTTAATGAGTTGTGAGTTGTTTAGATATTGTCTACATCGGTTAATGAGTTGTGAGTTGTTTAGATATTGTCTACATCGGTTAATGAGTTGTGAGTTGTTTATATATTATCTACATCAGTAAATGAGTTGTGAGTTGTTTAGATATTATCTACATCGGTTAATGAGTTGTGAGTTGTTTATATATTGTCTACATCAGTAAATGAGTTGTGAGTTGTTTAGATATTGTCTACATCAGTTAATTAGTTGTGAATTGTTTAGATATTGTCTACATCAGTATGACACCTATCATCGTACTTGTGGCATACAGTATAAAAAACAAACAAACAATTATTTGCATATTTTTATGCAACCTTGATATCCCAGGGGCTACTCTCAGTGACGTAATATCCACCCTTGGACTATGTCATAGTAAAACTGGAGGCAACAGAAGACACAGTTTAATTCTGTTCTTTGATGTACACCAAAAGAATCATTGTACACTGTGGTTGACTGTATGACTTTGAAGTTAGGCATCGCTATCTCTGTAATTATCAAAGGAAGTATATGTAGGCCTGTGATTAGATTTTTTTTTCTCCTGAACTGCCTCCAGGTTTACTTTGATATTTCCGAGGGTGGATATTATGTCAGTGAAAGTAAACCTTGGAGTATCGAGGATGATCTTTATAAAGCTTGGAATAAGAGTGTGGCAGCGACTATAAGTATACGAAAAAACAGGGATCGATTTCAGAAATACATGCACTTACATAAGTAATACCCAATAGGATATTTTCCCTTATTTGTTCCTTTTATCTTTTTGATACAGTTCCTGATTCTCAAGGTAGAGTTATTTTTATGTTGTAAAAATGATTGAGCGCAAGCATCATGTAATTCATTATTTTCAAATAAATGCTACTGGATCCTATCAAATATTTGGAATTTATTTCACGTTTGATATGATACGCTGTTGAGATCCTTTGGTATTATTAGTTTAACTTCTTATCAACAGCAAGATATTTTAGGACATGTCAGATTTGTCGGTGGATGAAAGCCGAAGTACCCGGAGTAAAACAACGACCAGCGGTCAGTATCTGAAAAATGCCCCATATGGGATTTTAATTCGCAACCCAGAGATGAAATGCTTGTGGTAATATGACGGAAAATCTCATCCACTTAGCCATCGAGGAGTCGTTGAGAATACATCTGACATTTATTTAGATTTTTACAATTCCACCAATAAATGTTTCTTGAAACTATCTTTTCATTTGTATAAATAATACGTAATCATCTAAAAAACACGAAAATGGTGAGGTTGTTTGTAATGACGCCTTTGATTGGTTGATACATTGGCGTAATGATTTTCCAAAGAAAAAAGTCCCTGACGAATGTCCGAATCTCAAAAATAATATCAAAATATCAAAATAAGATGATGAACATACTTTGACTTATTGTGTTATATGTAGGGATTGTTGTTTTAGCACAAAACTATTTTGTGGCTTATTAAAAGTACAGTATGATTTTTGTGTTATAACTGTAAAATAAGAAATGTGTTAGAGTATATGTAAGTTGTTGATTTAATTTGAAATTCACAAGGAGACGATTTTGACCTAAATTGACTTTTCCTTTGCACTTTTCACGTAAATTTAACCTAAAAATCACCTGAAATTGACCTGATTTTATGTCAGGCCTAAGGTGCAATTGGGATTAGGCAAAAGTTTTACAACTAACATAAAGCCTCTTCCCAAAACTCATAAATACTCATAATGTTAAAAGAAGTTTTGAGAATGTTTTGCGTATCCACAGTTCTAAAAAACATCATCTTGTGTCCCTGTTATGGCTTTTTGTATTGGGACGCGTCGCCGTGGCTCCAATGGGAGTCATCGCTGTCTGAAGTCATACAACTGAAATATATGATGTTGAACGATGTCACCTAATGCCTTGGGATAAAAATGCATATATCTATTTCAACATACGTGAAAGGTTTGTTTTTGAATTTTTCTTATAAAACCGTCCATTTAAATTGTGAATTGGTTGATTTTAAATCATACTTCTTTCGCGACCGCTTTTCACGATTTCCGTTTAAAAAGAGTACGCAGAATAAGTTGATTTGTTTATAAATATTGTCTGGACTTTTCTCGCAGTGTTGCAATTCCACCCTTAGGTTACGTGAAAGGCGAGTGGTTTACCCACAGAATTGGAAGATTATATGAAACAATAATATGATAAACTCAGTAGTAGTCATCTATATTATGCTTATGGCTTAGAATTATTTTCTGGCGTCATTCATCAATCAATACAGAGGCCGTGACTTTGGGGAATTGTCACCAGCTAGGTCTGACAAGAAAGACCGAAATGATGGACTGGGCAAGTAATGAGATGTGAGTTATATCCTGTCTTATAATACAAAGTGTTGCAGGCAAGTCATGCAAGTCCTAGAAACCAAACGACATATACTTTATACAAGATTGGTGTCGCCCTGTGGCGCTGCACAACAGGCCATCGACGACCCTAATCAAATCTCGACAACGCTTGAAGATCACAGGCAATTTTGTTATTACTCCCAAGCGTAATTTGAACTCGAATGTCACATGATGCGTTTGTAATGCCTATTGGAGGGTTTTGAATGAGAAAAAGCCTAGTTCGCTAAAAGTACAAACACATACAAGTTATAAACAATGTCATTCATTTTCATTGCCTGTTACCGTTGCAGATGTTCGTTTAGTTTAGTTTAAAGGCCCATTACCTTTCTGAAACAACTTTTGATTATTGAATGGGAATGGGAAAGACGTTCCGGAAAGGTAGTGGGTCTTTGTTAATAAATACGAATGTTTTTGTATATAAATTGTAATGTCAGCTTAAAGGCCCACTACCTATCTAAAAAACGACTTTTGATTATTGAATGGGTATTGGAAAGCCGTTTCGGAAATGTAGTGGGCCGTTGTAAATAAATACTAATGTTTTTGTATATGAATTGTAATTTCAGCTTAAAGGTCCACTACTTTTTCGAAATAAGAATTTAAAAAAATGTCTTAATAAAATTTTGATTTTTAAAGTGGCAATGTAAAACGAGATTGATAATTTTGTGGAGTCTAGAAGTTATTAACTTAACATTGATACTATACTTATCATCACCTACTAAATCATTTAATTGAAATAAATTTAATGTTGATTATAACGCGGGTCGTATTATTTTTCCCGTCGTACGCAAGAAAACTTGCAATGGTTTGGTGTTGTAACCTTTTCGATAAATTTATATCGATTAAAAGCCGCTTCGGAAAGGTAGTGGACCTTTAACAGGCATTATGAAATTTAAACGCAATTGTTCGAGCCAGAAAATCTCGATGTTTGTCAAGAAATGAAAGTGGAGTGTATATGAAGCGGTTTTCCGGCTTTATCCGTCTCCGTTTTCCGGACCGTCTGGTTTATTTAATATACACTTCACTCCAAGGAACTAAATTGATGTCCTCGTTGCTGACATTTTGTCATTCTAGAGTTGTTCAATCGTTGGTTAATACTGGTAAGTTTTAATAATTTGTCTTTTTAAAGAGAACTCTCAATATTATATCAATGTGATACCAAAACATATATGAAACTAACAATTAGGCCTATATTCACCATATATACACGTCCTTATTTTATGTGCGTACTTTATGCGCTTTATCCGAAAAGTATGACGTTACGCTCGCAAACACATGACCTCACGATCAGTACCTACCCGCAAGGACAGATATTTCTATTCTTCTTCTCCAGTTGTACCTGTGAAATTTGGCTGAAACTTATATGAAATGATCCTGACATGGTCCCGACAAAGTGTTGTTATTTTTCGGATCGATCTGAAATTCAGGATGGCCGCCACTGCCTCCATCTAGAAAACACATTTTGAATCTCTTCTCAAGTATTGCCAGTGCGATTCGGCTGAAACTTGTGTAAAAGGAGCGGGTCGGTGTGATTTGTAAATAGTGTTAAATATGGTCTCTGTCACTCAGCTGACGGAGCATGCTTCTTTGGCTCAGTCGGTAATGCCGTAGATTTCCACACCGGAGACCCGGGTTTGATTCCTGGTCGGGGCACTCGACAGGAATGTGTATTTTCCCTGTTCTTCTACACTTGCATGACATGATCTTGTCAGGGTCCCGACAAAGAGTTGTTATTTTCCGGATCGATCCGAAATATAAGATATCCGCCACAGCCGCCATCTTGAAAACACATTTTGAACTTCTTCTGGATACTTGCATGGAATGATCCTGACATGGTCCCGACCAAGAGTTGTTATTTTTGGGTCGATCAGAAATCCAAGATGGTCGCCACAGCCGCCATCTTGAAAACACATTGTGAATTTCTTTTTAAGTTCTTCCTGTGCGATTTTGCTGAAACCTGCCTGAAATGATCCTGATATGATCTTTACAAAGTGTTGTTACATCTCTGGTTTATCCCAAATCGAAGACATGGCGGCCATGACACACATGTATATCTAATTAATATCCGACTATTGTCAAGGTAGTCAGATGACACTTAAGGCCCCTTGGCTTCTTGTTAAAATAACGAGTCCCATAAAGTTTAAAGTATCCGTTTCCTGATTTGTTCAAATTCTTTTACTTGCAAGTTTAAAGACCACTTTGACGCTCTCAATATAAAGTTAACCACAAATGTCAGAGAAATCCATTCCCTATTGATTGGTTCATTATTTAAACTCAATATATATAATGTTATATAAACTAAGTGTGTATGACCTTTAATGTAAAAATGATGACAGGATCACTGTCATGCTGCGCTTTGTTTTCCAGATTCACTCTCAGAACAAGATGGCGGAAGGCTGATATCTATTGGAAGATAAAACAGTCATTGGTAAAACCACTACGTCACTCTGTCGTCTGTTCGACTGTCCTATATGTCTGGAGCAGATCCTACAACCGAAGTCTCTTCCTTATCTACATTCCTTCTGTGAGGAATGTCTCGGTACTTACATCGTCTCAGACCTATCAGGTGAGATGGCGGCCGCGACCTCCTTTCCCTGTCCAGTCTGTATAGGAAGATCACATCACCAGTCGATCCCTCTGAGAGTAAGGACACTTGGGCACGATATTTTTCATCTAACGACCTCGTTCAGGATGTGAACGTCACAAAGACAATGTCAGATATACGCCCGTTTTGTACTTACGAATTGTAAGTGTGGTGTCACTACGATCCAACAGTAGATTTTAACTGTCGATTTTAACAGTTCTTGGGACCGGTCGACAGAACAGATAATTTATTAGCACTTTTGTCAAAAGAGTTTATATAGAAACTATTTTATAGGGATATAACACTAATCTATATACAGACAGGCAACCATGTGAGGCACTGGAGATATTACAATGGTTTGCTGCAGCTTGTTTGGAGTTTTGTGTCGGCGTCCTCGCCATGATCGAGTTCAGAGATAGTGTGTGTCCTGCGTATCCTTTCACCGTTTCGCGAACTGTGTGTGTATATATATATGATTCTTTTGCTATTGGAATCCAACAATAAACAATCCAAAAAATGATTTTGTAACGCCAGAATAAGGTAGATAATAAGAATTTGATAGATTTTGGTATATGTATTTATAATTTGTATTTTAGATATGCTTGATGTTAGGGAATAAAGAGACCATGGAGACCTCGACATTTTAATGGGTTTATATTATCTTTTAGCTCACGACTCACTTTGGCATTTCATATTATCATAATAGCTCCATCAATATTTTTATTTTTCTATTTCGTTACAATCACGGTAGGCTAGGTAGGTCATTACTAGAGTCCCGACGAAACACTGTATTGAACCTTAGTTGCGATGACGTAGCTCTGATCGATGGACGGATGATTTCTGACAGATGGACGGGACGGAGTGGAAACAGGGTATTATTATTCGTTCTATTGAACCCTTGATTGGGATGGTATTACAGACAAATTTGTCTATGTTTTAGTTCAAAGTATTATTATTTTATTTAAGCATTGGTGCTTCTTTTTTAACTTCATAGAGGTATTGAAAAAATTGTGTTTGCAAACTGTTTGAATCCGCATAACCCGATGAAGTTAAAAAATAGTTACATCGATTCATATAATTAATTTTCAGACTATTTGATAACATAAAATACCTTTAAACGTACGATTCTATTGAATTTCTAATGGATTATTTTTTTTCTAAATCAATACGCAACGTCAATGTCTCTATTGTGACGCCATGATTACGTCGGATTTTTGCGCCATTATCGTTTTTTTTTTGTCAAAGCATATGAACAAAAAGAATCTATCAATCAGAGAGATGGATTCAGTATGAAAACAAATTATTTTTATAACGTCCTATTAACAACTATATATGACCATTTAAGGACGTGCCGATTATGTTGACGGAGGAAAGCAGAAATACTCGGAGAAAAAGCACAGAAGGCGATCAGTACCTGGCAATTGCCGATTCGGTGTCTTTATGTGACAAGTTACATGTCTGATATTAAGATACCAGAAGAATCTCTTGGTATTAACGTCAAACGTCATTTAAGCATTGAACGTTTTTCAGTTGCCACCTGGACGGAGGGAATACCATGAAGCGCTAGAGCGCTTCATACTAAATTTGCCTCTGTTCAGTTGGCGTTCAAATAGACTATTGGTGCCAATTGAAAGACGCTCAATGCTTATATTTACATCCCAAGGAAAATTGCATTTATAATGAATATAGTCAAGAATGGAACAGCCATTTTCCGTGATCTCTGGCACGACAATTGTGACGTCAAAATAAGCGGCTGTAGTTCGTAGACTATATAAATGCAAACTGCGCTTGGTAAGGTAACATAGAAGGAATGCAGTGAAAATGTAAATACAGTGATTACACCAGAAAATATAACAAATACAGTTGTTTTTTTAGGGAGAGAGGGAGAAAGAGATAGACAGATATTTCCTTTCGTGTTATGCGATTTTCGCATGTATTATATATAAAATTAAAACTGCTTATTTTACCAGTTCTATGAATACTTCATTTGAGGTATATGAGGGAAGGTCACCTAACTGTTATATACGTGGTGCAATATTATAAGACTCTTTTAAATGTGAATATAAAGGATAAGGATATTCTACCCGAGGGTCACAAAATGTTGTAAAACCCGAGGCTTGCCGGGGTTTTTCGAACCCTTTGTGATACCGAGGGTAGAATATCCCTAACCTTCATATCCAAGTATGAAAAAGTATTTTTCTCTGATACCTCCACGTTTTATTGCAATTTTACTACTATGATTTTCCGCCATTTTGAAATAAATTCGAAAAAAGTGACTGCATACATGAAAATTGCGTGATATTTTCAACGTAAATTCCGTTGTATCTTTTAAAGTATATCTAGTCTAGTTTCTGAAAAAATGTTCAAATTGTACCGAAAAATAGTAATTTTGTTGTCGCTGTGACGAGTAATATAGCTTCATGCGACATAAGTGTATTACCCTAGACCAGCCAGTATGACAGGTGTAGGTACGAGAGAAATATGATATATTGGTCATGAGATATCTAGCTATGACATGTACGGTATGGGTATTTTTATAAGTTTGTATCGGATCCGGATACTTCTATCCAATTGTTTTTGTTATGGGTGAGGTGGGAGATGGATAATAAAATGGACGTCATAATCAACACAGTCTTGTTCAATCCCTCACAGCCAAGAAATGATAAATACAATGGTGGAGAACAGCGAACTAAATGGAAAAAAAACTATAACAAGAGGCCCATGGGCCTTAACGGTCATCTGACTATTAGTACAATACAACATAGTCTTTTAAAGATTTTAGCCTATTTGACCTCTGTGACCTTGATTGAAGGTCAAGGTAATTCATTTGAACAAACTTGGTAGCCCTTCATCCCAGCATGCTACCAGCATGCCACATGCTCAATATCAGTACCCTGGGCCTTCTGGTTCTTGAGAAGACGTCATTTAAAGATTTTAGTCTATTTGCCGCCCGTGACCTTAAATGAAGATCAAGGTCATTCATTTGAATAAACTTGATAGCCCTTCATCCAAGCATGCTACATGCCCAATATCAGTACCCTGGGCCTTCTGGTTCTTAAGAAGAAGTCATTTAAAGATTTTAGCCTATTTGACCCCTGTGACCTTGAATGAAGATCAAGGTCATTCATTTGAACAAACTTGGTAGCCCTTTATCCCAGCATGCCACAGGCCTAATATCAGGTCTCTAGGCCTCTTCGTTATTCACAAGAATTTGTTTAAATGATTTTAGCCTATTTGACCCCTGTGACCTTGAATGAAGGTCAAGGTCATTTATTTGAACAAACTTGGTAGTCCTTCATCCCAGCATCCTACAGGCCAAATATCAGTACCTTGGGCCTTCTGGTTCTTGAGAAGAAGTCATTTAAATATTTTAGCCTATTTGACCCCTGTGACCTTGAATGAAGGTTAAGGTCATTCATTTGAACAAACTTGGTAGCCCTTCATCCAAGCATGTCACAGGCCCAATATCAGTACCCTGGGCCTTCTGGTTCTTGAGAAGAAGTCGTTTAAAGATTTTAGCCTATTTGACCCTCGTGACCTTGAATGAAGGTCAAGGTCATTTATTTGAACAAACTTGGTAGCCCTTCATCCCAGCATGCCACAGGCCTAATATCAGGTCTCTAGGCCTCTTAGTTATTCACAAGAAGTTGTTTAAAGGATTTTAGCCTATTTGACCCCTGTGACCTTGAATGAAGATCAAGGTCATTTATTTGAACAAACTTGGTAGCCCTTCATCCCAGCATCCTACAGGCCAAATATCAGTACCCTGGGCCTTCTGCTTCTTGAGAAGAAGTTGTTTAAATATTTTAGCCTTTTTGACCCTCGTGACCTTGAATGAAGGTCAAGGTCATTTATTTGAACAAACTTGGTAGCCCTTCATCCCAGCATGCCACAGGCCTTATATCAGGTCTCTAGGCCTCTTAGTTATTCACAAGAAGTTGTTTAAAGGATTTTAGCCTATTTGACCCCTGTGACCTTGAATGAAGGTCAAGGTCATTTATTTGAACAAACTTGGTAGCCCTTCATCCCAGCATCCTACAGGCCAAATATCAGTACCCTGGGCCTTGGTTCTTGAGAAGAAGTTGTTTAAAGATTTTAGCCTTTTTGACCCCTGTGACCTTGAATGAAGGTCAAGGTCATTTATTTGAACAAACTTGGTAGCCCTTCATCCCAGCATCCTACAGGCCAAATATCAGTACCCTGGGCCTTCTGGTTCTTGGGAAGAAGTTGTTTAAAGATTTTAGCCTTTTTGACCCCTGTGACCTTGAATGAAGGTCAAGGTCATTTATTTGAACAAACTTGGTAGCCCTTCATCCCAGCATGCCACAGGCCTAATATCAGGTCTCTAGGCCTCTTAGTTATTCACAAGAAGTTGTTTAAAGGATTTTAGCCTATTTAACCCCTGTGACCTTGAATGAAGGTCAAGGTCATTTATTTGAACAAACTTGGTAGCCCTTCATCCCAGCATCCTACAGGCCAAATATCAGTACCCTGGGCCTTCTGGTTATTGAGAAGAAGTTGTTTAAAGATTTTAGCCTTTTTGACCCCTGTGACCTTGAATGAAGGTCAAGGTCATTCATTTGAACAAACTTGGTAGCCCTCCATCCCAGCAACCTACAGGCCAAATATGAGTACCCTGGGCCTTCCGGTTATTGAGAAGAAGTCGTTTGAATAAAAAGTTTACGCACGGCGCACGGCGGACGGCGGACGGCGCACGGCGCACGGCGCACGGCGCACGACGACGGACGGTGCATGATGACAATAGGTCATCCTGACCCTTCGGGTCAGATGACCTAAAAAGCTATAAATGTCAATTATGACTGGCTATTGAGAGGGTTTATGAAGGTCTGCTATCTCTTTCATTCATACAAAGTGTATGTGTTTATAAGATATACAGTCAAACCTGCCTTAGCGACAACCTCTGTAGAAGGATCACCTGCTTATTAAGATCACTTTCTCAAGATGTCAAAAAGCCAATTTTAACATAATCTGGTCAGTGTATAAAAGTTGTTCTCTCGTGATCTTGTTTTTACAGTTCCCACTAATATCAGATATATAAAGTGTTCATTTCATATTCACTTTTACGATGTTTAAGAACTTTTTTTAGTTTTGCTAACCTCATCACGAACTACGTCACCCACTCGCTAAGAAAGTATTCCTTCGGCTTACACCTTAAATGACTCACTTTTGCAATCATCACTTATCGGCCTTACTTACTTATCTTTTTCCCTTACCACTTTCCAATATTAGATTCGTAAGATGCCTCTAGAAATAAAGTCGAAAATTACTGTAATTTCGCTAACATTAAATCAACGAGAACCGTTGGTCTCCATGGAAAACATTCACACTTTACAAATAATTCATTTCTATAAAACATTGGAATTCGAGAAAATAGCGAGTAACTGTGTCTTATGGGAATTTGTCTTTAAATTACTTTATGTGTTATCTTTAACTTGTATCCCGGTTTTAACTAAAAGTGAGAGAGATTAGCTTGTGGAAGTGTGACAGGCATTCAATAATTAAAGATCCTTTCAAAGCAATATTGATAATCATCTCGCATTTGAGATTGTTTCTACGTTGTTGGTTTTGAACGTATTCATACTCATTTTTGTCTGCTTCATCGTTTGCTGTTAGTCTGTTGCAACGACTGTTGTCTCTTTTAAGCATCCGTTAAGTCTAGTGATATGTTGTGTCATAAATCGCATTGGCAGAGTTAAACATGTTTAAGTGTATACTGCATGCATTGTGCCAAGGTTAAAATAATATGTGCCGTAACTGGGCGAAAATTTTGACATGTCATTTTTTTTTTCAGGAATATATAGAAATCTTCAGGTTTGATGAATGAATCGCTTTATGCCCTATGTATATTACGATGGACATATACCTGCAGTAACAGTTACTTATTACATTGTCATGATGTTAAATGAGGAATTGTAGACCACAGCTTCATGGTCTGACCGTATGTACTCATTTCACTGCACTCTAGATGTAAATAGAATGATATTTGGCATAAGTGCTTAAACAATAATTTTCAGCTCTGATTCTTACATGTAAAATTAAAATCTATGCCTTGTAAGAATTGTAATGTTCAAAATAGTGTCAATTTTTGGCTGTAAATAGAATATCAAAAACTCTTCTAGATTCGTGATTATGAAAATTACAGCATATATCACTTTAAAAAAGAATCTAAGTGTATGGTGTTTGTGAAGTAATATCCGGTTGTAGCACCTACAGTTACCACTAGTAATATAATGGCATAGCAATTTTGAGAATGAATAATTTTCAAACCTGTTGAAGTTTTTCCCTAAAATGTAAATTATTTAGAATATTTCGTCAAAATTTACAAGTCAAATAATGACCGCAATTTCATTAGGATGCAAACGAATTAAATTTATGATTGTGAGGTTTTAATGTTTGAGAGTATGGTCTGCGAAACGTTCAAAAATTCAAGTGTAAGACCTTTAACAAAATCTCGTATGAAACGAACGCACATTTATTGCAAAAATCTATGTTGGATGTATTTTGAGAACGACAGATGTTGCAAAACGATAAGATGATGTAGACATTTTATTACACCAACCTCGAATTCTGACGTTTCATCACAACAAAACCTTAATGCCTTTAATTTTGAGTCGTTTGGAGCTAGTCATCAGGGAATTGCTTGTCGATATCTAGTACGTAATGATAAATGAGTTCTTATGGCGTCAATTTTCAACGGGGTCCATTTTCAACGGGTCGGTGTAAAAAGTGCGCTTAAAATTTAGCGTTCATCGGCATCGGCATTTCGGGTCATTTTTCAACGTTGAAAAATTACCCGTGGTCAGTTTTCAACGGGTGTACATTTTCAACGACAAACGGTGATTTTACATATTAAAACAGGAACTGGCGAATTAGTATGTTTCTGCAGTTACACGATTTAGTCATACAACTAAAACAATGCACTAATGCCTACAAGATCCTTATAGATGCTCAACCGCTCACAAATGTTTTTTTTTCGGTTTTAAAAACAGGATAAGATAATTTAGTATTTTCTTCAGTTATAAAAGTTACTTACTTTACTTTACATCATTACTGCCATTGAAAAGTTTGAGTTTCTTATTCTATTCAAATTTGAAATATAAAAAAATGATTAATTGCAGCCCGAACAAAATCTGTATATCCTATATGGAATGGAGTTTTGATTGCGCATGCACCAAAGGCAAAATAATTTATTTTATATTATTTGTGTATTAATTACTAATTAGACATATATATACACGATTAAAAACCAATTAGTGGCCCAATTATTAATATCATTTACGATCTGTTGGCGGTGGAGCATCTTTCATTTGCACCACTACCACCTTTGAAAAGTACGGTGGCTGGGAGCGGACATGAAATAAATAAAATTATTGCGTGGGAACGAAATACTATTGCGTGGGAACGAAATATTATTGCGTGGGAACGAAATATTATTGCGTGGGAACGAAATATTATTGCGTGGGAACGAAATATTATTGCGTGGGAACGAAATACTATTGCGTTCGAACGAAATATTATTGCGTGCGAACGAAATATTATTGCGTTCGAACGAAATATTATTGCGTTCGAACGAAATATTATTGCGTGGGAACGAAATATTATTGCGTTCGAACGAAATATTATTGCGTGCGAACGAAATACTATTGCGTTCGAACGAAATATTATTGCGTGGGAACGAAATATTATTTCGTTCGAACGAAATATTATTGCGTGGGAACGAAATACTATTGCGTTCGAACGAAATATTATTGCGTGCGAACGAAATATTATTGCGTTCGAACGAAATATTATTGCGTGCGAACGAAATAATTATTTCGTGGGAACGAAATAATTATTGCGTGGGAACGAAATATCAACGGTTTACCTTTGGCTATTTCAAATGTGGCAGTCTGCAATTTCATATCAATATTCTTTGTAATTGGTCATTTAAAGTGGTTTTGTGTAAACCTTCTTAATAAGGTATATTTTATAAAGTATATTTTGCTTCGAAACCATTAATTTAAAGTTTATTGCATGTATTATTTGGATTTGTATTCTATTTCAGTATTTGCCTTCAATGATTTGTATTAAAATTGTAGAGAAAGTCATGTAAATTCATTGTTTTACTTTTTAAAATAGTTGACTAAGTATTGATACAAAACAACGTTCGTTGTAACACAATTGCACACATTCAAATGGAAATATTGAAGCATAATGTATTAAAGTCATATACACAGTAATATAAAAGCACATATAAAAGCACATATAATGCTTTTATTTACGGCAGCGTGTTAGGACCAATATATAGTTTTATTTATCATGTCCATACAGATTATTATCTTGTACGTTTAACTTAGTATCTTTTTAGTATCTATTGTTACAGTATCGTGTACATTTGTACGTACGTATGCACAAACACTTATCTTGTACGTCTGTACGTACATCGTTGTATCATGTACGTACAACCTAGTATCTTGTACCAACAAATTATCATCTTGTACGTACAACTTCA
Organism: Argopecten irradians; assembly: GCF_041381155.1. NCBI lineage: Eukaryota > Metazoa > Mollusca > Bivalvia > Pectinida > Pectinidae > Argopecten > Argopecten irradians. The sequence continues at coordinate 34,589,416 of NC_091147.1, read as the reverse complement.
TATCTTACAAATTATTACAGTATCTTGTACGTACAAGTTTATGTACTAAGTTGTTCATATGTACAAGATACTATATATATAAAATGCTGTACGTACAAGATAGATACAATTATAGACATGTATAGTGTCCCCTGTACGTCATCATAGGTACGTGTATTTCATTAGATATATAAAGTATAATACAATAAACAAGACTTTAAATCGTTAAAAATAAGGAAAACATCTTTTTAGATAAGGTGCCGTTTCATAAGTTGTAGGCCATATCTTAATCATATTACTACGGTGGCATGATTACTGTCATATCATCCATGTATGATAATGAGTTCAATAGTTATTTCGTTTGAACGCAATAATTATTTCGTTCGCACGCAATAATTATTTCGTTCGCACGCAATAATTATTTCGTTCGAACGCAATAATATTTCGTTCGCACGCAATAGTATTTCGTTCCCACGCAATAATATTTCGTTCCCACGCAATAGTATTTCGTTCCCACGCAATAATATTTCGTTCCCACGCAATAATATTTCGTTCTCGAACGCAATAGTATTTCGTTCCCACGCAATAATATTTCGTTCGAACGCAATAGTATTTCGTTCCCACGCAATAATATTTCGTTCGAACGCAATAATATTTCGTTCGAACGCAATAGTATTTCGTTCGAACGCAATAGTATTTCGTTCCCACGCAATAATATTTCGTTCCCACGCAATAATATTTCGTTCGAACGCAATAGTATTTCGTTCCCACGCAATAATATATTTCGTTCGAACGCAATAATATTTCGTTCGAACGCAATAGTATTTCGTTCCCACGCAATAGTATTTCGTTCCCACGCAATAATATTTCGTTCCCACGCAATAATATTTCGTTCGAACGCAATAGTATTTCGTTCCCACGCAATAATATTTCGTTCCCACGCAATAATATTTCGTTCGAACGCAATAGTATTTCGTTCCCACGCAATAGTATTTCGTTCGAACGCAATAATATTTCGTTCGAACGCAATAGTATTTCGTTCCCACGCAATAATATTTCGTTCGAACGCAATAATTTTATTTATTTCATGTCCGCTCCCAGCCACCGTAGAAAAGTTCTTAATAAGAGCTTCTTATTTTCAAGAATTATTTGCGTATCGAAAAAGCCCACGGTAGTCTGTCGTATATGGAATGAAATACTGATTGCGCATCAACTAAAAGCAAACCAAGTTCTCGAATGTTATTTCTTTGGGTTCATTAGGCATATATTTACATTTGTATACACCAATTATAGTTAAAGTGATTAGTATCGTTTATGTTCAGTCGGCGGTGGAACATTTTGATCAATGGAACAATGTTTGATCTAAGACAGGTTTTGTAGGGGAAATTAACTAATGAAAACAAAAACAAAAAAAACAAAAAACAAAAAAACTTCGAAATGGCCCCTGTGAATAAGGATTGAGCCCAGGATAGAATTTTAACCCGGCCGCTGATTGGCTGGCTAATAATGAATTTCAAAAGTAAAAATGTTTTGTGACAGGCAATTATTCCTTGATAACTATGATATGAATTTGGAAATTCAAATCGAGATTTAGGTTCAAAATTTCAAATTTGAATAGGTAAAAACATTAGAATTTCAGGATTTTTCAGTGCAAACTGCCCCTGATTTTAACATGACTACCCTGGCTGGAGTTTGAGCGGAAGGACCCAAACATTTTTTTCTCTCGTGTTATATGAGAACCTAGACTTATATTATAGAATACAATTGCTAACTAATATTCCTTTGTTTTGATAATACATTACAGCTTTAACAAACACTGTAGTCTATGTAATATTATTTAGTTGGTTGTTCGCTGTTGATTGATTCCATTCAGTGTAGATGAAGGCTGATTTACCAGTCATGAATGCCACACGTCTTATATTGCCATGGTGATTTGTCCTTTAGAATGTTATTAAAGGGGATTTTGACGCAGGATTATTATTAACACTATAAAATCCCCAAAGAATATTCTTTGCAAACGAATCGGAATGTCAGCTACTTAAAATGCATTGTTCTATAACGATAGACCTTATTATCAAGGAAGAAAAGAAATGAACAGCCTCTAAGCCATATATTCTTTGCATTTAAGTGAAAATAAAAAGTAACCTTTTCCAATATGCTCGTAAAATATTTGCCACTTAACATGCATTGTTCCACAATTTTTAAACCTTCGCTTTAAGTACCGGTTGATATACCACTTATCTATGTTCATTGCATTTAAGGGGCCGCGGTGGTCGATTGGTTAAGATGTCCCGACATATTACCACAAGCCCTCTACCTCTGGGATGCGGGTTCGAATCCCATGTGGGACAGTTGTCAGGTACTGACCGCTGGTCGGTAGTTTTTCCCCGGGTACTCCTGCTTTCCTCCACCGACAAACCTGACACGTCCTTACATGACCCTGGCTGTTAATAGGGCGTTCATCTAATAAAACGCAAACCACAATCATTGCATTAAGGTAAAAATCTGAAACCATTTTCCCCCTATCGTTATAAAGTGATTAGAACCTTAAGCAATTGTCCGAGTATTAGGAAATTTGGTCGATGAACTGGACATCAGAATCGATTATCCGAGTATTAGGGAATTTGGTCGGTCAACCATATATATTAGAAACAATTTTCTGAGTATCAGCTGGACATCAGAAACAATGATTTGAGTAATAGAGAATTCGGTTGGTCCAGCTTGTCATTATAACCAAATGTTTGAGTATTAGAGAATTTGGTTGGTCAACTTGACATGAAAATCATTGTCTTAGTATTAGGGAATGGAGTCTGATAACTAGATACCAGAGTCAATTATTTTAGTATTAGGGAATTCGGTCGTTCAGCCAGATATCAGAATTAATGTCGGAGTATTAGGGTCGGTCAGCCAGATATCAGAATCAATGTCTGAGTATTAAACATTGGTCGGTCAACCATTCGTGAATTTTGCCGGTCATTCCGACACCAGATAAAAACAATAGTCCGTGTATCGGGCAACCATAAATCAGAACCAATTGTCTGATTATTAGGGAAATTTGGTCGGTTAAACAGACATCAAAAACAAAAGAGTTATGATGGTTTATCATTGGATTTAGCCTGAAACGCTCCCAGAATGCACAGTTTATTCATTAGTCTAAACACTGAAATCCCCCACAGACTACTGACCCGATCGGACGGAATGTTGTGTTTTACTGAAGTCATTATAATTAGGTCCCTATGGAGGTCCCAGCAGCATTTGCCATTACCAGACAGTCAGCATTTCCCAGTCACGATAATGTTAATCTTGTTCGCTCTAATCTAGAGATATATTATTTTATGTATTCATTGTAATAGCTTTCTGGTTTTTATAACTAGTGCACGATGTATCTAGTTTTATTTTGTTTATTGGTAACATGTCTACTCAGCAGAAATAATCATGTTTTGAAATTACTAATTGATTATAAGGTATAATCATTCATTTTAAGAAGCACTTGCTTCGGAATAAATAAGATTTTATAAAGTAAAATTATTGAATTTTATTTTTTGATTATTTTTTTATTTTAATCATATAATCAAAAGTTATTCTATTCAAACTATTATTATTTTTGACTTGTCAATACAAAGTATTTTATTGTCCACATGTGGAATGTGAATTAGATGCAACTGAACCAAAAGGTTGAGTTAATAAAAGCAATGTAATAGAAATGATAAAATACATGAAAAAATGTAGAAAACATCAAAAGTTTTTCAGATCAACACTTCTTAAAAACACAATTAAGTGAGGCTAATTCTTTTACATAACCATGAGGTAAGGTACGGCATAAATGTATTGTTCTACATTCCATATGAAACATGTAACAAAATTTTTGAGAAATTACGTGTCATTGTCAAGTATTTTGTATTTGAAGGTCCAAATGGTATAGCAATACGATTAAACATGTACAATATGCACGCTGTACCCACATCCGAAATGGTTATGCTCTCTTAGACTGAATTGTAAAATTGGTTATTTACGCGTATCAAATTTTTGCGATCATAATTATCGAGAAAATTCCATCCCCGCGAAAATAATAAGGTATACAATATTTTGCATTTACTCCATTTAGGCATTTGATATCATATTTGTGGTGGCGTATTTCTGCCATTGTGTTATTTTTGGTCGAGTAACTTTGCCGAGATAATTATTTCAACTAGAAGAGTTATGATATAACTTATTAAAATATATGTGTCGACAAGTCGACTTACATCTTAGAAAGTCGACTTGTATATCAAAATATCGACTTACCTTACTTTGACGAGGTATATGATAATCAGTCGCGATAGTGTAACTCGACTTTCCAACATAATTATATCAATAAATCGTGTTAAAACTTGTCTTATCACATAACTGGTCCTTCTAGGCATGCCATAAATATCGTAAGACACATGTGTAATAACACTATTGTGACGTCACAGGTACTTTTGCCGTCATAATCTTTATATGACGTCGCATAATTGTTTCAGTAAAGGCTCGTGGCATATCAAATTATTGAACTCGTTTGATAAATTTCATATTACATAGCCACTCATGTAAGATCCCTTATTTATCAACATAAATATATCAATCAGTCATGTTATAACTCGACTTGTCGACATAAATATCTCGGCAAGGTTATGTTAACATAACGCGACCTGAAATAACACGATGGCAGAAATATGCCAACATTTATATAATATTAATGGTGAGAAATAATAATTTTGATATATTTGACGTCACATATTTTTTATCTGTAAAAGCGCTCTTAGAGGTAGCTAATAACATGGATAGCAAACATGAAATAGCTAAAAAAAGAAAAAACATAATCAAATTCAAAATAACGTACATATGTTAAAACTTGTAATTTGTAAATTGTAATTAAGTTATTACCTACGGAACAATGTACAACCATCACAGCGTTATTGAGGTAAGATATATTGACATGCAGTTAAATTCTTTATTACTTTTAGATAAATACAACAGAAGATCATATATCTTAGGATGTCACAGAATGTGCATTTACGGATACCGGTATTTCTTTCATTTCAAGTTTGGTTCGTACACTTACTTTTCGATTTTTTTCTGTGCGTTGATTACAAATGTAAATGCATTTTAATGTCAGGAGCGTGAATTACACTCTATATTATAATGGCTCAGTCATGATAATCCATAAACGTTTAAGGCCCACTACCTTTCCATAAAAAAGTTCCTTAAAAAAATTTAAAAAAAGTAAACGAACATTTATATTAATGGCCTAAGATGAGGTTACAACACCAAGCAAATGCAAGATTTCTTTCATTATCTATGTTGATAAAACAGAGAAGATTCGTTTCACTGTTTTGGCTAGTGCAGTGAGTCAACTAACTCGCGGTAATTATGATGACAACAGGAAAACATGAGACAAAGCGATATGGAAATTGACTTTTATTTGTTTTAATCGAATTGTTCAGATGGTGATGATAAGTGTAGTACTAACTATTACGTAATAATTTTTGTGGTTCTAGAAAATTATCAATCACGTTTTACATTCCGATTTAAAAAAAAAAAGTTTCGGTAAGGTAGTGGGCCGTTAAAGTGCACAGCAGATACGATTCATTCATAATACTGACTATAAGCGCGAGTGTCTCTAAGATATAAGTCTCGAGTGTCCTAAACGAGCGGTTATCATCTGAAGAAGTCGTAAGATCTACATAAGGCTTTCTGAGTTAATGTCAAGGTTACTTAAACTATATATAGATAGAAGACACTGATAACACTTCCTTAAGTAACAAGATGGAGTTTACACTCGTGGTCCTCTCCGCAGTTTTCTTAGGAGTAGCTTTGGCTGATCCAGTCAAATTCCAAGACTGTGGTGGGTATCCTATCAAAATTGTGTTTATTTATTTAAATTCGTAAAATGATTTTTTACAAAATATCTAATCTATTAACGGCGGTCCGAGAAATAAATTTTCTTTCTATAGTGGAATCCAATCTATATTAACCTAATTCATTTATATTTGCAAAAATGTTTTTATAAAAGAAAATGATATTTCAACTGTTTTTGAGAAAGAGGGGATTTTTCAAAACATTTTTCTTTCTATAAACTTTCTGTTGGAGGAGTTTAGTGGCCCTAGCTTCTCTAAACCTGTCTTGCTTTATCTACTTTTATATTTTGTTTAGTTACATAAGTTTACATGTAACATTAAAATATCATCATGCATACATATATCGATTATTCTGCTTTACATTACTTTACACAGTAATACAATAGCGAATTATACTTGAAAATACTGATAATTGATATTGAATTATATGCAGTTGCTTCTAAGTGTTGATGTATGAAGAAGAGTTTGCAATGGAATTGATAAAACAGCTGGCCATTCACGCGAAGAAATATATGCCTACAATTTTAGGAGATCCTTAACAGATCAACAATATGACTGTTTCATATGTGGATATGAAGGATAAGGATATTTTACCCGAGGGTCTCAAAATGTTGTAAAACCTGAGGCTTGCCGAGGGTTTTTCAACATTTTGTGATCCCGAGGATATTTTACATCGACGTTTTATTACAATTCTAATACTATGATTTTCCGCCATGTTGAAAGAAATTAAAATAGAACGCAATAGCAAGTCATCTCTCCATACATAGAAATTGCGTGATATTTTTTACGGAAATCCCATTGTTTTTATCTTTTAAAGTAAAGCCAGTCTAGTGTCTATGAAAACATTGCATGGGTAGCCATGCAATACACGTGTAGATATGAGAAAATAGTAATTATCACATGCCTGAAATGTAGTGACTTTGCCCATGCAATACAAAAAGACTCTCTTCATAAAACTGCATATGAAAAAAACCGCTCATTTAAAATCATCAAAGTGTATGTACATATATATTCTAATAATCTTCAAGTTTGTAACGTACATATATATTTAAAAATGCTTTTCTATGCCTATCATCAAGAGAATATAATGTCTAAACCGGATGTCATCAGAACCAGCATACTTAGCTCATATAAACATGTATCCGGATATACAGGTTTTAATTATTAAAACGGAAACTAGCATACGATATTAAACCGGAATAGGCAAGTATCCGGATTTGACAAGGGCCGGTTTTGACAGGTACATTGTATATATACATGGGCACTATAGCTATGAGGGTATAAACTTAAGCAACATTAATAGTCCGAAAGACAACGGCATGTCAAATCCAGTCACAGTTCAACCAGTGTAAACGAAACATACACAGGTGAGAGAGAGACTTCTATCTGTACAAATCTAATCAAAGTCCGAACCGACGTAGGCTAGGAGACGTGTAAGCCAAGATATTGACCTATGTTATCTACAAGGACAAGGTTAATCTGTAACAACCAAGTACCTTTCAAACAACGTGGACTTTTAAAGACCTCAGAACCAAATTATTTTCTATAGACAACAATGCTAACGTTTTGCAACTGTCCAGGTTAAATAGAGTTTTCAAGTCCGGTCATTCATCGCTAATTTCGAAGAGGGTCATCTCACATAACTTTGAATAGAACTTGCTAAACTTTTATGTGTGTGTCCATCTTTCGTTGAATTCTGCACTAAAATTTGACAAAGATTTTCATAAAATTAATCTTGATTATTTCCCCTGTCAGAAACTGACTTAAAAATCGTTACATATTTAACATAAACATATATTGCCCTATCCATACATTAAACATTTGAAACTGATGCACCATTAATATCCAATCAGCAGGCTCCGAAACATTCACCTCTTAATGAGGGGATATCCAGAAATCTATTTTTGGTTTGATTCTGTGGTACCTTTTAGATAATAGAACAAGTGAAGCCGTTTATAAATCAAGGAATATGCCCACCTTTCACACAATAGAAGATATATCATATTAGGGAAGTGATTACACACCTGTGTCTTCAGTAATCTCCTTCCTTCTTCTTTCTCAATATAATCTTGACACTTCCCTAGATATTTTAAATAAACAGTTGTATCATGGAAATGACATTTCTTTCAAACAACGAGGGTAACACTTACAAGTACAGGATTTGGCAGTTCACTAAATAGAGAAAATAGGATCAAACTAACATTAAAAAGAATGAAACTGTATTATCTAAGATGACATAAATTTGATTCAATTTAGTTCTTAATTTGAACACCTCTCATCACCCAATACAGTGGAACTTGGTTGATACGAACTCGGATAATTCGAAAATCCGGCTTAATACGAAGTTCTTTGCCGGTCCCGGCCGAATTCCCCTCTTTATCTTTGTTTAAAGAACTCGGATAATTCGAATTCGGAAAACTCGAAGAACTCGGATTATACGAAGTAAATTTTGGATCCGATTGACAAATATCATACATAAAATGTTCTTATAACTCGAAATGAGATTTTTTTGGACAACGAGATCGCCAAAAATGCCGATTTATCTTTCATAAATCTGCCGTAGATTCAATTTATTTTCAATTCATTAATTTGAACACCTCTCATCACCCAATACATGTATCTGACATCAGTGACAATTTCATATAAGTTGCACATGCAAAGAAAACGTTTTTCGTCCAATGAATTTTAAGTACAGATATCTCGATCTGGTTTTTTTTAGTTATTTTGCATAAAGTGGAGTATCAAACAGCATTTCTTCAAATAGTATATATGTAAGATCGAGTCTTAAGACGATTTTTTTCGCAAGCCTTAACGAGCAAAAAATTAAAAATTTCAGACAAGTTTAATGAAATCTCAAATGAACGAACACAAAGTGGTTATCACATAACTGTAACAAATTAATCAAAAATTTGAAATTACATTAACGTCAATATGCGTTGCAAAAATCCAGTAGGAGCTGCCTTTTTTTTTGTCACGACGTCTTAAAATTCTGACGTCATATCATTGTTTACTGATAATATTAATCAATCGTTGTACAATGAAAGAACCTATAATGTTAACCGTATAATGCTACACGATTCAAAACCTGGGGTCATATTTTTACTTAAGTCGGTAATTAGGTAAAGATTACAATTTTGATTAGTTAGTGGTACGAGGTTTTGTTTTACAATGATTTGAAAATTGTCGTTAAACTGCAATTATCATAATCACATTTTCTACAACTTGGCCAAGCTGATCGTTAAAGTAATACGTGATGCACTTTACAATATCTAATATTGTCGAGGATCACCAAATTATCTCTCACTCGACATGCTGACACTTAAGCATACGCATGTATGGTTGTAGTCCCCATTGCAGTGTCATTAGATCTACATCTTTGTTTATCTAATTCCTTCTTCCTCAATATACTCTTGATACCTCCTGTAGCTGATAAATCCCGCTGTAGCTCCGTCTCCGCGTAGCTTGATAACAGTCTCGGTTAAGCATTATTTCCCCATTGTAGTGTTAGTCTTTTTGGAGGCTATAAAAATGAGTCCTTTTTTACCGCAGTTTTGCTGTTCATGTGACAACTTTGAGATTATAACTCATACCACAGTCGCAGCGCCAAAATAATTAAGGCCGCAAATACACCACAATGCCATTGAATTACGACTCCATGTCTTGTATTTGTGCAATATGAGAAGAAAATTCTTTGAAATATTTTAACGAAAAACATCATCAACTGCATCTACATGCATTCAACCTCTGTAGTTGACTTTCTTGAAACAGAACAAATGCGATAATCTTATTTCAGTAACTTACACGTTTCATCCAAAAACGGTTACAAAGTTTGAAATCATAAGCTACTTGAAAAATAAACCGACTCATGGTTATTTTTTATAACACAGGAACGCTTTTTAGGCAATAATTATATATAAGATTAATATTTAATCTTTCATTAAATGTTTGGAACGTTTGGATCGTGTGTAAGTATTTTCACGATGCCATTGTTCTAAAAGTAAATACTAGGAAATATCGTATTTCGATAACAGGGCGTATTTTCATGGTAAAAGGTCTATGCAGTTAAGCGTTAGAAGGAGTGGGACGACTGGTTTGCCCGTTTTCAGTATAATGTGAACTAGTAAAAATGTGCTGCTCGATGGCTTTGGCGACCAGATTCAGTGAGACTACACTAAGGACAAGAGTCTAACTATTACAAGAGCCACAACGCATATTATGCCACAGTCTCCCAAACATACAGATATTCACAAACTTAAAGCATTGCATACGGGACAAAAATGACAACAGTTGTTAGAAAGGACGTTAAGTTTATTCAACCAACCAAAATACCGCAAAGAAATTGTTTTTATAATGATTTAGGAAGAGTCGATAAAAGCATTTATGAAAGCATTGAGCATAAACTGTGCCAACATTATAATAACTATTCGGAATTTTTAAAGAAAAACCCAAAAGAATATTAAGATTAGGTATTAGGTATGACCCACGTAAAAGTAAATAAAAAAGCATGCTACAAGATAGTTCTAATTATTTGCAATTCGCTTAAAGAGCTAGTTGTCTTGCCAGTTTCACAATGATACAACGGACAAAGAAAAGCAAAGCACCATTTGCTCATTTTCCCCTGAAATTTCTTAATGAACTGGTCTAAATTTTGATTTAGAAGAGCCTGAATGTGTCTTCAGGGGTGAATAATGTTAAAGCATATTTGGCATATACCTTGTAGGTTCCAAGGGGGCCACAATACACAGTGTCAATGTTGGAGGATGTACAGCTGAACCGTGCCATCTTGTTCACGGCAAGAACGCTACCATGGTCGTCAACTATACAGCAAGTAAGTCAAGATATCGTATCCAAATATGTAATCACGGAAAATATCCTAGGTATTTATTTCCCAGTACACAGGGTGTGCTTTCTGTATAACACCGGTAGATGTTTGCATAGGTCACCTCGATCCCATCTTCTTGTCGATGATTTTATTATTTATTTTAATTGCTTTGTTTAATTAATATGAATGTATGTTGAGAACTTTATGTGTCCGAATCGTGGGCTGTGTAAACGTCTATTTTTGTTTCTCTACGCTATTTATGGCAATGTATGTAAATTATTAACTTCTCGAATTCATGAAAAAAAAATTTCTAACGAACATTAACATATGAAATATATATTCATAGTTATATCTTAACGTAAGAATATGATTCAAAATATATACAGTGGGCCCTCGATAATCCGAACACTTATGTTCCTGGTCCAAACCGTCCGGATTGCTAATTTCCCGGACTGCTAGGTTCATTTAAGGTAGACACTAATCAAATGTATCCCCCGATAATATCCGCCCGGATTGTGAGTTTTTCGGACTATCGGCGTCCGAATTATCGTTTGTCTACGTTTATTTACGTTGTTTACGTATACACTGTCGTGAAACATGTAACCATGGATACCATTGTATATACACAGATGAGGACGTGAGCAAACCGACCAACTCCATATATGGTATCATTGCTGGCGTGCCTGTCAAATTCCCATCCCCAGAAGACTGCTGTGCCAACAAAAATATTAACTGTCCAATTAAATCTGGAACTTCATCTGAATATAATATCGCCATCTACGTATCACCGTCCTATCCTAAGGTAAGCACCATGTAATTCATTTGTTGTTTTTTAATGATGAACGGCATCCTCGATACTCCATGGGTTCCAATCACTTACGATCTCTTCACCCCTGGACTATGTCATAGTAAAACGGGAGGCAACAGAACAGGTAATTTAGTCCTTTGATGTACATCAAAAGATCCGTATAATGGTACACCGTGGTTGCATACCTGGGTTTGAAGTTAAGCGTCGCTCTCTCTGTAGTCTTCAAAGGAAATTTTGCATGCCTGTGAGTTGTTCGCTTAAGCTGCATTCACTATTAGTATGGAATAGCCCAGAGGTGCAGAGATCATATGCGATCGAAACCCGAGTATTGGGGAGTATTCAGGATGGCTGAACGGAAAGTATATAATTTGTTATCTAGGCTGTAGGTAGATATTATGGGTCATACTATCTGTCAAAATGTCATATTTCTCTTATATGTAATATACAATTTGCAAAAGCTATATTAATTTCGGCACAGAGACTATGAAATCCTAGACCATATTACATTATGAAAACTAAATAACGAATATAATGTTATACTGCTAACGATTAAAATGAAACCAGTGAAAATTTAAACCTGATAGGCGAACTGGTTACTGGAATTCATTTTCATTTTCCATGACAATTATAATATGGTAGTGGCCTTCTTTGTATCCACACGGCTTCATATAATCATAAACTCTCCTAGTTAGCCAATAGGAATCATTTGATACATTTTTTTAGTATGACAGCTAGCCAATCAGAATTCAGAATCACTGATTCATATTTGTATCATGACAGCTAGCCAATCAGACAAAATCACTAATATATTTTTGCAAATGACAGCTAGCCAATCAGAATCACTGATACATTTTTACGGTATGACAATTTTAATTTCAACAAAATTTTAATTCCATTAAAATGAAAAGAGATTGAACAGGCAATGCCTATGAAAGTAATTTCCCTTCAAGCAACATTTCATTTGTGTTGCATTAACAATATACAAAATATTAGAAATAAATTAAAGATGTTCCACCGCCGACTGAGCATAAATGATATTCATCATTCGAACAATAATTTGTGTTTAATCGTGTGTATATATGCCTAATTAACACAAAAAATAATATAAAATACTTATTTCGCCTTCGGTGCATGCGCAATCAGTACTTCATTTCATATAGAATATAGTGCCACGGATTTTTTTCGGGATGCAATTAATTATTTTTCATATATTTAACATGAAGTAAAATTAGAAGCTCAAATTTTTCAATGGTGGTAATGGTGTAAAGTAAGTAACTTTTGTAACAGAAGAAAAATACTAAATCGTCTGCTCCTGTTTTTGATAGTGAAAAAAATACTATTTTTCAGCGGTGGAGCATCTTTAAATGCAAAAAAATAAAAGAAACATTTTCAGTAGTCCCATACAATGACTGGTAACCACCTTATTTTCGCGGTAACTTTGTTTCACGGTTTCATGCCTAGTTAAGTTTTCTCAGCAATTTATTTTCGCCATTTAGAGTCATTACTATATCTATGCTTGTATGCTCGACACTTTTTCGCGTGATCAATATTTGCGATTCCTTCTTGCCGCAAAATATGCGAAATCTAATCGCATACGACAAAATAATGACGTCACAATGGATACCAACCCACAAGGAAGCTTAATCTGTAAAATGCAACAAACGAGGAAGCTTAATCTGTAAAATGCAACAAACGAGGAAGCTTAATCTGTAAAATGCAACAAACGAGGAAGCTTAATCTGTAAAATGCAACAAACGAGGAAGCTTAATCTGTAAAATGCAACAAATGAGGAAGCTTAATCTGTAAAATGCAACAAACGAGGAAGCTTAATCTGTAAAATGCTAAAACGAGGAAGCTTAATCTGTAAAATGCTAAAACGAGGAAGCTTAATCTGTAAAATGCTAAAACGAGGAAGCTTAATCTGTAAAATGCTAAAACGAGGAAGCTTAATCTGTAAAATGCTAAAACGAGGAAGCTTAATCTGTAAAATGCTAAAACGAGGAAGCTTAATCTGTAAAATGCTAAAACGAGGAAGCTTAATCTGTAAAATGCTAAAACGAGGAAGCTTAATCTGTAAAATGCTAAAACGAGGAAGCTTAATCTGTAAAATGCTAAAACGAGGAAGCTTAATCTGTAAAATGCAACAAACGGAATAAGTTGTTTACAATATATACCGAATATTTTTTATAAAAAAGATTATTAATCTGCGTTTATTTGTCGTCTGTCTACAGATTCAAGTTCTCGTCAAGATGGCCGTTCTCGACGACAGCAAACAGGACTTCCTTTGTTTAGTGTTTCCCGCCGTCATTGCTGACAACTGAAACGAAGATAATGAATTGTATTACATATTTACCAAAGATGCCAATGAAACTGTCACTACAAAGCATTTTACACGAATAAAGAAACATTTAAATTAAAACCTTAATCAAATGTTTTTGTTATTAAATCACGAGGACGTTAAAATTCGCAAAAATAAATACGATATAAACAATTAATGTCACGGGTCAAAATTCTCATGATTTTAACAAAAAAAAGGAACCGAAAAAAACTGATAATTTGACCATTTGATGTAAATCAAAGGAATTTTTAACGGTTCACAGGTTGTTGACTGTGTTGCTTTGAAGTTGGATGTCGTTCTCTCTGTAATCTTCAAAAGAAGTCTTTGCAGACCTGTGATTGGTCAGTTTTTTTTCTCTATAGAGCAGCTTCCAGTTTAACTATGGACCTGGGGTAGACATCAGTGATATCAAGGATGCTATAAACGATGAAAGTACACAAGACCTAAATAACACAGTCCAGATTTGAGTTTATAACCGATATTAATAATACACTTTAAAATGACTTACTTGGACGGTTGTAGTCCATCAATTTACTCCTTCACATTTTTACTAATGACTTTTGAATTATTATTTATCTTAAATTTTCGTTGTTTTTTGGCTGATATTCTACATATTAAATGCCCAAAGCAGAAAACAAATGCTATTAATTTGCTATACTAAATTTATAGCAACTCCGGTTGCAATTCAAAAATGTAATTTCTACCCAAAAATCGTTTGAAAACTTCAAATCTCGAACAAAAGTACCAATGTTTCATGTTATACATGCACTTTAAGAAACTTATCATAGTTCAGATCTGAAATAATTTTTTAATGTTACCCATGTTAATATGACTGATTAATATCTGTAATATTTCATAATACATAAAACACTCGTGATAATTTAGATAACAAAATAGACTGCATATTAATCTGTTTTGCATTGTTAATGATATTTCGGTAAAAATAAATTTAACTCCAAATCGAAATCTTAAAATCGGTTGCGTTACTATATTTTCTAGAAAAAGATGGAAATGCTTACGTGACAATTCCGTGTAAGAGTAGATTAAAATTTGCACATACATCGGAAACAAACCAGTTGTAATGAAATTGAGTTTAGTTGGCTTTACTGTGATATGCAGAAAAAGTCCACTGTGGTGAAATGGTGTGAAATTTTCAAACTCACTCACTGTACACCATTACTCATTGTGGTCGAACGTCTTGTATGCCGAGGTTTGCCCCCAGCTATTTGAGTAAAGCAACTTCAGTCTAGATCTACTCAAATCGCTTTTTCAGTAGTGTGTTTACCGTATTATCATCCACGATAATCCAGGGGTTCCGATCACTAACGATCTCTACATCCCTTGACTAGCTCATAATAAAATTAAAGGCAGCTCAGAGGAAACACTCTGAACCAATTACAAGGCAGCAAACTTTCCCTTGAAGACTACAGAGAGCGACGCCCAACTTCAAAGCCATAGTCGACCACAGTGTACCGTTATACGGCTCTTTTGATGTACATCAAAGGACTAAATTACCTGTTCTGTTCTGTTTCCTCCAGTTTTATTATGAGATAGTCCAGTGGTGTAGACATCGTTGGTGATCGGTACCCCTGGAGATCGTATTATGTGCATGTTTCTGTCTAAAAACACAATTTCATCGACTCCTCGGTGGTTATAAAACTACTGTCTTGTTTCACAAATAATAATACATCATTATATATAATAGTTCTGGCTATATATTTCCTACATAAGCAAATCAACCATCACCGATTTCACAAATCTCTCTTGCACAATACAGATTTCGCTTTTTGCAAAATATTTGATGGACACATTTTTTTTTACTTTTACAAAACACCTTTTTTCTCATTAAAACATCATGCTAGCTACATTAACAGCTATTTATATAACTGGATAGGACCACACAGCTTACTATCGCGCCATCGTACCATCGAGTAGAATGAGATTAGAGCGATGAGGCGATGGCGCGATAAGACGATAAAGGTGTACCCTATGCACCATTCGGCAAACTTCGGCCGATTCCGGTATCCAATACTTAGATACATTGTATAGGCTATATATAGATATAGATATGAGATATCAATAAATAAAGTATAGGTAAAAAACTAATTTATCTACAGTAGATTCTTAAGTCTAATTAACTCAAAAACTAATAAAAAAAATATTTGTTACGGATTTTTTTCTGGGTGCAATTAATTGTTTTTAATTTTTCTATTTTGGTTTAAAATTGGAAGCTCAAACTTTTCAATGTTGGTAATGGTGTAAAGCGAGCAATTTTTGTAACAGAACAAAATGACTTATTCGTCTCCTATTGTTTTTATAAAGAAAAAAACCTATTTGTCAGCAGTGGAGTATATTCAATAAAGGTGTCATTAATCGAATTTATATGATGTTTTGTGTACTTACCGTATTATTAGCTGCTGTGACTTTGTGTTTTGTCTCCGTTATGTTAGCGTTCGCTGATCACGGATTGTCCAATCTGGTCTTATTATCAGTGTATCAATAGGTCGATGGTATTATATATATTGTATGATATACAAGTCGCCATCTCGTACGAGTGATCGGACATTGCGATGAGGTGACTACTAAATGACCTCGTGACTTCGTAAGGTGAGCCCATGCGAAGACCGTACTTCCGAAAAGCTCTTGATCAGACGATGTGGGGCGAGCCATGAGTGTCGAGGTCAAATAACTCTATAAATGTGCGTTCACACAAGGCGTTCATTGAACTGCAAGAATCTCCACCATGGCATTCACAGTGCTTGCAATTCTTTCAACTGTTACAGCGGTTGCTGGTTCCATTACATTCAAAGACTGTGGTAAGTTCTTAATCATAATGTAAACAGATATTGTTTTACAAATGAGCATAGGCATTTTCATTATCATTGACCCCAAGTTCAAATATAGGGTGTGCCCAAATTCATGATAACCTTTCCGAAACTGCCTTTAAAATGATGTGTGCCATTTTTTTCATGCTCAATAACCAAGAAAAGTTACATTTCATTCACCATCACAACATTTAAAATCACATTATTTTACGATGTATAGATGTTCATCTTACAGATAAAGATAAAAGCTAAAATAATTGTTGGCAGTACTGCTAAAAATCATTATAGTAACTTTTGCAATGTAGTAAAATGAGTACATGCGGTCAGAGCATGAAACAAATGTGTGCTCTCCAATTCTATTTCATATTTTTACTGTGTTATTAGTAATCGTAAAGTATAAGCATCATGTGTGTTCTTCTGAATGATTTTTACAATGAATTCATCAAACCTGATGGCTTTCAATACATTACCGACGAAAAATATTTTTACACAGTTATGGCACAAATAATTTTAATATCAATATGGGAATGAAAATCTAAGTTGACAATTTTGTAGAGTATCAGAAATTATTAGCTTATCGTTAATACTACAGTTATCGTCACCATCAGAACAATCTAAATAATGTAAATCAAATGTTAATTTTTAGAACTCGGGTCTTCTTATGTTTCCCGCCGTCGTCATAATTAACGAGCGTTAGTTGACAATCACTGCGCCAGACCGCAAAACCGCGAAATGAATCAAAAAGTTTGCACAGGGAATCTTGCACTCTTTTGGTGTTGTTACATTATCTTATGCGATATATATTTTCTTATGTTATTGTTGTTTTTGAGAAACTTTGTACTTTTGTTTCAGAAAGTTTGTGGACCTTTAATGGGTTTTGTCAATGTTATAACCATTCAAAGATTTACACTACACATGCCATGTATTGTTGTACAATATATGATACAAACAAGACGCATGACAATGGATTTTTACTAAAGAACAAAAAAAAATTAATTTACGTAAGAGTGTGTGATTAACTAGTTACAAACATAGATAAATATACAGTGGAACCTCGATAATTCGGACACCTTCGTTTCCAGCCTAAACAATACGGATTACGAATTTTCCGGACTGCCGGATTCAGTGTTCTTACTCAATTAAATTGTCCTAAATGAGTTACTCCCATGACTCTGTAATTTATGATAGGTTTTATGTATTGTACTAAAATAAATACTTTATATTTTAAAGTTTTTTCCCTCATATAATTACGATAATAATTGATAAAAAATATGTATTTGATTGCAAAATACTGACAGAATGTTTTTATAGGATCTACAGGAGCTACGATCCAGTCTGTTAACGTGAATGGGTGTACAGCGGAGCCCTGTCACCTTATACGGGGAACAAATGCCAGCTTGCAAGTCAATTTCACAGCAAGTAAGTTGTTCTTCGTCTTAAAGTTATATGTGCCTTAACTGTCATATTTACGAATCACGAAGATCTTTTATCTGTTATTCACCACCAAACTAGTTGAATAAGCTTTAAAAATGAATTTTGACAATATTTCCAAAAATCATTATTTTTACGTCGTCTACAGAGCCGTAAAATGAGGACACATGGTCAAACCATGAAGCTAGGTTGTGGTCAACAGTTACTTTTCACATTTTATAGTGATGTCAATAATTATAATGTCACTATAAAAATAATGTTATAATAATGTTATAATTATAAAATGAAATAAATCACTGAAAATAGTAGTATGTTACATATTTCGCCAGGTTATGGCACATTTAACTTAAAAGATGGCTTCTCGCCTATTTACGCTCTGTCATTGTTCTCCGCAAAAATATTTCATTTTGCAAACATATTTCATTTTTGTAGTTTGTTTTAGATTGTAAAGATATGAAATTTTTGCGTTAAAGCTCAACATGTCATTGGAAGTGTCTTATATTCGGAATGTCCCTTTACGTTATATATCGGGGTACTACTTACCGTCAAAAGTTGATATGCCTTCACATGTAAGGAGAGATTCTCTCGATCTACTCTTGACACAGGTAACGGGACTCGCGAGAGGTATCTCGTCTCAGTCCAGTAACCTAGCGTGCCTGACGTGCTATTCGCCGCTTATTTTGGGTTTGATATTGTATTTGAATATTAAAATACGAATCGGCCATTAAAAAACCCAGTAAAACCACTGGTCATATAATAATAAAACTAGTATTTACATTGACATCTGTTAATTCTTTACAGTGATTTTTAACCCTCTAAGCTGTAGCCTCAGTCTTGGCCTATGGCCACTATCACAATGGTTGATATTTGTATAGTCGTTTGATTGGCAAACTATATCGTTTCCTCGGGTTGATAACTCACCGTATCCACCTTGAAACGGGTAGATAATTGTATATTGCCAAACCTCATTATATCTACATTGACGGGGAAAATTTGACACTTTGAGCTTTTATAGTATTTGAGTCGAGCTTTTTAAAATAAAATCGTGACGAATAGAATACATCCTATCAAACAGGTTATTCGAGTTACATGTTTCCATGGCATAATTACAACGATACATGTAACATTTAAGGATAGTCATGGATAGGATCGTACAGTACCTGAACCGTTTAACGTTCCCAGCCTAACGCAAACGCATCGCAAAAAAATCGTCCGTTAGCTAACGCTAACGATTGCTAACGCTAACGATTAACGATTAACGATAAACGATTAACGCAATACCGGCTAACGATTAACGATTAACGCAAAACGCAAAACGATCGGCTATGATAAACCGGAAATACCATTGTTATAATCACGGACACGGCTTGACGGTAAATAAATTACGGATCTTGACGTTCTGAAATACAAACGAAAGTACAAGAAAAACTGGAGTATGTTCGGGATTAAAGTTTCTGTATATCATATAAACATTTGCCTATGAAAACTATATGGACACGATGAAGTCAAAGACGACAGTACTCAATGCAAAGTTTCCACTTTACATGTACAAAATGTACGTTTACAAAATGAATTACATGTGCAACTGTGTGTATGGAGAAAGAATGGTATTATTCTAAAGTGTCATTTTACCCGATATTTTAAGAAATAACAAATTATTACAACATCTCTTTACTGATAATAACACAATGAAGTCAAACACGACTGTACTCGATACGAAGTTTCCACTTCACACGTACACGTACGTTTACAAATTACGTGTACAGCCGTATGTATTAAGAGATAATTGCATTATTCTTAGTGTCATATTTGTCCGACATTTTAAGAAATAATAAACAAATTGTTACAACAACACTTTATTGATAATATTACCGTCACATACTGGTACTTTTAAATAGTATCATGGTATTGAAATGACGAATGAAACATTTTCACACAAACACATTTAAAATGCAGTAAATCAAATTTCCATCTATATGTTTGATTTCTATTATCGATGTTTCATAACTCAACAATTGTAATAATTAACATCTTATAGTGTTTCCCGCATCAATCACAAGTTTCAGGGTTTTTGTAGATTGTCGAAAGGCTCTTCCGCTTACCATGGAAAATTGTATTCTCGGAATATTTGTTTCATAACGGATTACACGCTGTATATTACATGTACTAGGGTGTGCATTCATAAAAGCCCATTGCTTACAATTGACTAGGCATCGATTTTAGGGTCGTACATGTACATTTACAAATGCACGTACATACGCCACAGCTACTGTAATAAAGATTGAACATTTCACCATTTGCAGTTCTCTCATTTTATAGTTCATGCATATAATAAAGATATAAAGAATGAAAATATTTCACTTCCAGTTATTTATATTCAAATTAAGTCAATTATGCATAATCATTAATAACAACGACGATGAAGATAGTGATGCACATGCATACATGTATGTACACTGAATATTATATACTGTAAAATTGCATTGCGACAATTTTCTACGTATATATGTAACTGGTGTAAGAAATATAGTTATTTGATCATATTTCACATCAAGCAACTCTTCAATTTACAGTTCAAACAAATTAATTATTCATACAATGTATAAGTGTAAGTTAATTCTTTCCAACGTAATCTATACTATAGGAAAGCATATTGCACACATCAAAACTTAGAAATACGACAGTACATATATGGACGTGAAATGTACTGTCACAGTGTACGGGGCACAGGTAATTATATAAGTTGGGTATAAAGTTAATCTCCCTCCCAAGAAGGTGTTAATTACAGGTGAACTCCGCCCGTGGCAAGCTACAGGGGGTCGACACAAGGTAACACCAGTCGTGACCTATATACCTGTACAGGTAAAATACCCGTGCGCGTCATGCTGGGAATTGAAAAGATTCCAGTTACAAATAACAACGGGTGCCCGTGACTGTCCAGTTTTTATTGATATGAGCTGATTTGACACGCGTACAGTATGTGTGAAGGCTTACAATGTAACGTACCCCTGCACAGTTCGAATTATCTACACGTGTTCTACATGTAGTTGTAGGATTGCAAACATTTACATCATTTTATTCCATTTTCATATAAATAAAAGTACTAATAAATTGCGTTTAAAAGTATGTACATGTAAATGACAAATCTCACCTATTCCTCGTGTTCAAACTCGTCATATTAATGATTTTTAAATTTCACGAATTTATGCGTTCTTCGTACATTGATAATATTTAACATAACAAGAACAATATTATGCAGCGTGTCTGTAATAACATTTTTTATATTTTTATTATCTGTTTTAGCTATTTTCTTGTGTAATCTATCAGTCGTCGTGGATACACGAAGCGGTAAACGTAATATCTTAGTAGATAAAAATGAACATTATATCCGGATCGTCAAAGCATATCACCGGCATTTGGTTCTATTTTTAGTGGTTAACGTTAGCGGAAGTCGGTCCTGCTAACGATTAACGCAAACGATTTCTAACGCAAACGATTGTAAACGTAACTAACGATTAACGATTGCTAACGCAAACGATAACGATTAACGATAAACGATTGCTAACGCTAACGATTGCTAACGGAAATAACGCAAACGCAAACGAAACGCAAATTTGGGAACGTTAAACGGTTCAGGTACTGTAACCCAGAGTGTTTTCTCGATAAAACATGGTGTGAGGAGAGTACATCCTAAATATGTGTTTTATAGGCCAATGACAAAAAGTCTATTTATGCATTATTATCAATATCTTTTGGGTGTATGAAGTGATAGAAAAAAAAAAAAAAAAAAAAAAAGTGAAGCGTCAATGAAAAAGAATGTCCGGTCGTTTTTTGTCTATGACTTTATAAACCCAAAAGATATTTAGAATAATGCTTATGATTTAATCTTAATAACTCAATGAGATACTAATTATGCATTGATTTCCTTGATATTACTTTCTAACAATAAGTCAAATTGAGTTGTGGCGCATTGATATCTTATCCATTATCAGGCTGGTCAATGACCGTGTCGCATTTAAAATATTTCGCGTACACATTCTGTATATATGACATCATATTACATGACGTTCACTTTTTTCGGTCTATGGAAAAATAACCTCAAAGATCTAACCAAAAGAAATGAGTGTAACATCGAAAATTAAATCATTCAAGTTTATCCTTATATCGAGAATTCAATCTACGCTATACCATACCATACAATTCCCTATTAATCTTCTAAAAGACAAAAGGAATAAGCAAATCAAAATCAGAAACGTACGGAGCCCGCGAAGGGACATGGAAATATATTTATTAATCCGTGCACACGGTTTGTCAATCCGTTCGCACGGATGACTAATCCGTGCAGACGGTTTGTGAATCCGTGCACACGGTTTGTGAATCCGTGCACACGGTTTACCAATCCGTGCACACGGTTTACCAATCCGTGCACACGGTATGTCAATCCGTTCGCACGGATTACTAATCCGTGCACACGGTTTGTCAATCTGTACACACGGTTTACTAATCCGTGCACACGGTTTGCCAATCCGTGCACACGGTTTGTCAATCCGTGCACACGGTTTGTGAATCCGTGCACACGGTTTACTAATCCGTGCACACGGTTTGTGAATCCGTGCACACGGTTTGTCAATTCGTCCGCACGGTTTACTAATCCGTGCACACGGTTTGTCTATTTGTTATATTATCAAACCGTGACATGTACATAGAACATTGAACCATCGACTACCTTCGAGTCAATTGATTATAGAGGGCACGGCGGCAACATGAGGTAAGGAAATCTAGGTTTAATTAATGGATAATACAATGGAGACCTATAAACACGTATCTTACAAAACGTTTAATGTGTTTTTTAATTGATGCCTACAGATTATTGATTATTTTCAATTTGTAAGTATGAAGTAAACGTCATGTTATAAGTATGCTTAGAAGTCGATGTTAACATTTTAAATAATTAGATCACAGAGTCAAGAGTAATATTAAAAAGAATATACGCAATGCATGTATATATGTACTTCATCTACAGTACCTGAACCGTTTAACGTTCCCAAATTTGCGTTTCGTTTGCGTTTGCGTTATTTCCGTTAGCAATCGTTAGCGTTAGCAATCGTTTATCGTTAATCGTTATCGTTTGCGTTAGCAATCGTTAATCGTTAGTTGCGTTTACAATCGTTTGCGTTAGAAATCGTTTGCGTTAATCGTTAGCAGGACCGACTTCCGCTAACGTTAACCACTAAAAATAGAACCAAATGCCGGTGATATGCTTTGACGATCCGGATATAATGTTCATTTTTATCTACTAAGATATTACGTTTACCGCTTCGTGTATCCACGACGACTGATAGATTACACAAGAAAATAGCTAAAACAGATAATAAAAATATAAAAATGTTATTACAGACACGCTGCATAATATTGTTCTTGTTATGTTAAATATTATCAATGTACGAAGAACGCATAAATTCGTGAAATTTAAAAATCATTAATATGACGAGTTTGAACACGAGGAATAGGTGAGATTTGTCATTTACATGTACATATTTTTAAACGCAATTTATTAGTACTTTTATTTATATGAAAATGGAATAAAATGATGTAAATGTTTGCAATCCTACAACTACATGTAGAACACGTGTAGATAATTCGAACTGTGCAGGGGTACGTTACATTGTAAGCCTTCACACATACTGTACGCGTGTCAAATCAGCTCATATCAATAAAAACTGGACAGTCACGGGCACCCGTTGTTATTTGTAACTGGAATCTTTTCAATTCCCAGCATGACGCGCACGGGTATTTTACCTGTACAGGTATATAGGTCACGACTGGTGTTACCTTGTGTCGACCCCCTGTAGCTTGCCACGGGCGGAGTTCACCTGTAATTAACACCTTCTTGGGAGGGAGATTAACTTTATACCCAACTTATATAATTACCTGTGCCCCGTACACTGTGACAGTACATTTCACGTCCATATATGTACTGTCGTATTTCTAAGTTTTGATGTGTGCAATATGCTTTCCTATAGTATAGATTACGTTGGAAAGAATTAACTTACACTTATACATTGTATGAATAATTAATTTGTTTGAACTGTAAATTGAAGAGTTGCTTGATGTGAAATATGATCAAATAACTATATTTCTTACACCAGTTACATATATACGTAGAAAATTGTCGCAATGCAATTTTACAGTATATAATATTCAGTGTACATACATGTATGCATGTGCATCACTATCTTCATCGTCGTTGTTATTAATGATTATGCATAATTGACTTAATTTGAATATAAATAACTGGAAGTGAAATATTTTCATTCTTTATATCTTTATTATATGCATGAACTATAAAATGAGAGAACTGCAAATGGTGAAATGTTCAATCTTTATTACAGTAGCTGTGGCGTATGTACGTGCATTTGTAAATGTACATGTACGACCCTAAAATCGATGCCTAGTCAATTGTAAGCAATGGGCTTTTATGAATGCACACCCTAGTACATGTAATATACAGCGTGTAATCCGTTATGAAACAAATATTCCGAGAATACAATTTTCCATGGTAAGCGGAAGAGCCTTTCGACAATCTACAAAAACCCTGAAACTTGTGATTGATGCGGGAAACACTATAAGATGTTAATTATTACAATTGTTGAGTTATGAAACATCGATAATAGAAATCAAACATATAGATGGAAATTTGATTTACTGCATTTTAAATGTGTTTGTGTGAAAATGTTTCATTCGTCATTTCAATACCATGATACTATTTAAAGTACCAGTATGTGACGGTAATATTATCAATAAAGTGTTGTTGTAACAATTTGTTTATTATTTCTTAAAATGTCGGACAAATATGACACTAAGAATAATACAATTATCTCTTAATACATACGGCTGTACACGTAATTTGTAAACGTACGTGTACGTGTGAAGTGGAAACTTCGTATCGAGTACAGTCGTGTTTGACTTCATTGTGTTATTATCAGTAAAGAGATGTTGTAATAATTTGTTATTTCTTAAAATATCGGGTAAAATGACACTTTAGAATAATACCATTCTTTCTCCATACACACAGTTGCACATGTAATTCATTTTGTAAACGTACATTTTGTACATGTAAAGTGGAAACTTTGCATTGAGTACTGTCGTCTTTGACTTCATCGTGTCCATATAGTTTTCATAGGCAAATGTTTATATGATATACAGAAACTTTAATCCCGAACATACTCCAGTTTTTCTTGTACTTTCGTTTGTATTTCAGAACGTCAAGATCCGTAATTTATTTACCGTCAAGCCGTGTCCGTGATTATAACAATGGTATTTCCGGTTTATCATAGCCGATCGTTTTGCGTTTTGCGTTAATCGTTAATCGTTAGCCGGTATTGCGTTAATCGTTTATCGTTAATCGTTAATCGTTAGCGTTAGCAATCGTTAGCGTTAGCTAACGGACGATTTTTTTGCGATGCGTTTGCGTTAGGCTGGGAACGTTAAACGGTTCAGGTACTGTAATAGACAATTTCTTCTTTATATTCCAGTTGACGGCAATTCAAAAACAATGACACGTGCTTCCATTACGCGAAAAAGTAGTCAAATATTATTGTGTAACTCAACGGAGAGACGACATACTGGTGGTAAAACGATACCAAAGTTTTTAAGAAGAATATCGGTTGACTGTGTTTCAATGTGATGCTAAAATGGCTCTATCTAAAATCTGACATTGATTAGTTAACCATATTATTAATTGTCCTTAAAATAATGTTACGCTCGTCTGGTGATCAAGGATAAGATCAGACAGGGCTATAAAATAAAGCCAGAGTACGTATTGGGAGAAAACCATCGATATGTTTCAAAATCCTGACAACTGCCCCACTCCACATAGGTTTCGAACTCAAGGTGAAAGACATCGCGCGACTGCCACTAATTGGACCAAGACCAATGAACACTGCCATTCAAAAAAAAATGTTTCTTTAAAACTACATGTGAAGAAAATATTCATTGAGCTGTTTTTTCGTCTGACACAGTGATAGTCAACTAACGCACGATGATTACAACGAGGCGGAAAGCATAAGACGACCCGCGTTATGAAGGTGAACATTTTATTTAAATTGTTCAGATGATGATGATAAGTGTAGTGTTAATTAACTTTTGCAACTCTACAAAATTATCAGTCTCGTTTTATATTCCTATTTTTTAAAATAAAAGGTGTTTCGAAAAGGTACATGTTTTGGGGTTTTATGTCAAACGGGATATTTTCCATGGATTTATTGTTGACTTTAATAAAAAAAAACATGTATATACGCTGACTGATACACAAATGTATCTCATTATTTTACAAATGATAGTTGATTGATTGTCACAATAAATCGATTTGTTTTGGCTACGTTTTCACATTTTTTGTTACATGTATAATCAGTGTATGTATGCTGACCTGTACATATATAAATATTTACATTAGAAATATTTAAATGAGTTGTAACATGGTCCGTCTTCATATAGTGGTGAAATACATGTACAATAATCTAGTATTAAATGGACACAATATATTGTTTGTTTCTTAACATCAACCTGTACATGGATTCGTTCACTTTTAAAATTGTACAGTTGTCCTTGTCCGAATGTTGGAGCTCAAAGGCATCTGCAAATTAATTAGTTTATAGACATGTATAACCATTTTCAGTCGTTGTATAGATTTATATAATAAATCGGCTGGAATCATACTCTACATGGTGTATATGTATAAGACAAATGTAAGATTTAGACCTTTAAAACGTATTGTGGTAGACACAGGTCATACAATGTTTTCCATACTCGAGTTCAAGCTCGTAACTTTTAACAAGTAACTCACCCTGTGGAATATATTCTGTATGCAACAACACCGACTCTTGTAACCTGTATTTCTATAAACTGTAACTAATTATCAGATCCCTGTGTTGGGCTTACTGACGACTGGGAACCAATCTGACAATGTGACGTCTAAAGACGATATCAAGTTTGGTAATATGACCGAAGGCTTCAGTAAGCATAAATTATGCAATGTTAAAAAGTTCAATTTATGGAAATAACGGAGCCGAATTTTTTGTTTATTTTTTATCCATATATATTCATACACTATCCTTGTCCCAAAATCCCCATTTGAGAAGGAAACCCACATAAGAGAAGAAAGAAACTTTTATTTCCGTAACAGGTATGCCGTTTTTGGTCAGGTGATTATATTGGACGTTACTTTATCACTTGAACGCTTGCAAATAAAGAGCAACAGCACTGAGCTTCTGTCGGATGATCACGTTCGTCGGATCTTAAAAGGCTTTGAATCGCTTGATTATATAATGAGCTGACTTCAAACATCGCATTCCCGCTGATGAGATTTTTTGACAGTGGATAAAAAAAAATGGCGGCCGCAAACTGAAGCTGTCAGTGTGTAGGATTGAATTTTGAAGAGTGTGTTTTTTCTTTATTTTCATGTACGAAGGGCTGCGACCTTATAAAGACAGTTCGGACTAGCTTCAATGTTATTTTTGTAATATTCTTTGAACTTTTTCGGCTGAGCGTTGTAACAAATTTCGAAACATGAGGTGCGTGTACTTTCAAGTAGGAGTGGATAACATTGGCGAATATAGAGGAGATGTGACGAATACCTGTGCTCAAAATCCCAAGCACTGTGTTATTCTTTATATACAGGCACATATGACTTAATTAACACAGAAAGGCACAAATATATGTTGTTGTTTTTTTTTAAATATATACATGTACCATACACATCGTTGTGTGCAGCAATGTTTTACAGAATTTGGTAAAACACCATAGAGTATTTAGGTACACATTCCTTGTTTTGTGGAATCGCCTTGGCGTCGGCGTCAGATTTGGTTTTGGTTTGTTAGCCGTTGTAAATGACATTGCTTTCTACATTGTTATATGGTCATTATTGCTGTATATGCAAAACATTTAAAGGGAGAAAATGTAAGATTTTGAGAATTCCAAGAACATCAATTTACCTGCATGGTTCAGCGCAAAAAAAGGATGCCCAGTGAGGGGCGGTCATCCTCGATACTCCATGGGTTGCTATCACTGACGATATATCCACGGTCGATATAAAACCCCTGGGTTATCGAGGATGAGTAAAGATTAATAAGTTATCTTGTAGAAATTATGATGTGCTTTGTTAAAGATAGGATATTGACTGAATAATGGGAAAACATGAAACTCGTGCTTGTATTTCGTCAATCTATAATATGAAGTGATTCTTCGCAGCCTCCTATCTATACACCACACACTACAGCGATTTTTCTTGTACACGATGTGAACCACAGTAGGGAACAACCAACAAAATGAAAAAAGACCTTCGAAATGGCCCCTGTGTATACGAGCCCAGGATAAAATTTAACCCGGCCGCTGATTGGCTGGCTAATTATGAATTTCAAAAGTAAAAATGTTTTCTGACAGGCAATTATTCCTAGATAACCATGATATGAATTTGGAAATTCATATTGAGATTTAAGTTCAAAATATCAATTTTGATAATGAATAGGTAAAATATTAGAATTTCAGGATTTTTTAGCGCATAATGCGCCTTAATTCAATATAGCTACCCTGGTTGGAGTTTGAGCAGAAGGACCCATTTTTGTTCTATCTAGTGTTATATGAGAACCTAGACTTTAATTATAGAACTCAATAGCTAACTAATATTCCTCTGTTTTGATAATACAGTACAGTTGGTTGTTTTCTATAAGGACGTAATCCTTGACCACAGGGACTTGGTGGTCCATATGTACTTAAACTCGTTATATTGGACGTTTTGTTACACATGGATTTTTGTCAAAACTATTTTATACAGAATCTAGACACTTGTAACAGACCTTTTGGATGGCAATGCATATTATATATTTTAAGGGTCTAGATTAAAATCGGTAAAAATCATACCTCTTTGTAATGTATACAGTTGTATACATAGGGAAGAAAGTTTTGAACTCGCGATCCAGAGGTAGTGTGGTAATATGTCAGGACATCTGAACCACTTGGCAACTCTCCTTTAACTAATTCTTAGGCTTCTATATTGTGCACGCGTTTAGAAATGATATGATAGCTACGGCAACTTTAGAATGAATTATAGGTATTGATATTACATATGTAGCATTCTTGAATAATGACAACATAAAGAGTAGGGCTCCAATCGGTCAGACAACCGAGTAATGTCCCGACAAGCAAGGTAGCCCGAGTTACTAAGACACTGATACCAAACTATAGAGTATGATTTTTACCTATTTTTTTTATCTAGCCTCTAAAACATCTAAAATGGTCTGTGGGCACTCTGGTGTGTCCATGGTTATATAAAGTGTAACTAATTCTCATGTCCCTGTGAATCAGGCGTCAGCTGGCATGATGCCCCTAATTATATAAATTGCCAGTTCGAAACTTGCTTTTCGATGGCTATGGCATAATAAGGCACTACTCATACATCGAACGTACACTGTTTTCCCCGACTGTCACGTCACATTCTAAGACGTTGATCCATCTATTTAAAACGATGTCTTATATTCACTTGAATTTACACAAAATTTCAGGATTACTTTAATTTTAAATACGTCGCATTTCAATTATTTTAAGTTTATCCGTGAAGACAGTCCCTTCATTGGTCAGGAACTAAGATCATTCATTATTTCTGACAATTATCTGCACTGTACTTAACAGTTTATATTAACCCCGTTGTATCAACGTGGATAATATCTATAGGGGTATTTTAAGCTTGCAGAAACTTTGGGTTGCTAAAAGGACTTAAAGGATTTATTCCAATGACCAATGTACATATTCCACATCAAAACTAAAGTTATGATTTTTAATCAAGCGATTCTATGGATATATTTGACGAAATATCGCTTGTCCAATGGCATACATGTACATCCATACCTGTAACAGAAAAAATACAATATTTTGCATAAACTTCAGACAGTACACTGTAATACCACATTTTATCATATGTATCCCAAAATCTGGATTTAATTATAAGCCATTATCTTCTAACAATATTGTATAAGAACGTCGTATAAACTCGAAGAAAAACGTGACAATTGTACACCTGGTATGTTTTCTCACATCATTTTGATTGCATTAACACGAAGTAAGAAGTAGAATACAGCTTTTCTCCCTAACAAAATAACACAAAGAATTGACCAAAAAGGTTAGATAAGAGAAAGTGGCATGTCCTTACCTTATATGACCGTGTAATCCTTAATACAAGTCCGTGTAAACCCTAAGTATTGAATTGAACCCTTGTCCAGTGAAGATAGTAATCCCAGTGCATAGATCTAGTCTAATTATAGGCGGATTAGTAAACCGTGCGGACGGATTGTCAAACCGTGTGCACGGATTAGTAAACCGTGCGGACGGATTGACAAACCGTGTGCACGGATTGACAAACCGTGTGCACGGATTAGTAATCCGTGCGAATGGATTGACAAACCGTGTGCACGGATTAGTAAACCGTGTGCACAGATTCACAAACCGTGTGCACGGATTAGTAACCCGTGTGCACGGATTAGCAAACCGTCTGCACGGATTAGTAATTCGTGTGCACGGATTGACAAACCGTGCGGACGGATTGGCAAACCGTGCGGACGGATTGACAAACCGTGTGCACGGATTAATAAATATATTTCCATGTCCCTTCGCGGGCTCCGTAGAAACGACTTTTTTTTAGGTGTTATGAAAGAAAAATTGTTGTTTTTGTCTTTGTTTTTCAAGTCAAAAATGTTTTTACAAGTATGTGTGAATGTATCTATTTTCAGCTGAAGACATGTCTCATCCAACAAATGCCATATTTGGTGTAATAGCTGGAGTTCAGGTTAAATTCCCAGGACACGAGGACTGTTGCTCCAACAATAATCTCGTCTGTCCAATCAAGTCAGGAACTGTCTCACAATATAAGAACACAATTTTTGTCGCCAAGTCCTACCCAACGGTAATTTTTTCTCCACTTCAACGTCCAATGCGATTAGATCTCGCAAAAATAATCAGCATAATTTAATGTGCGACTAAATCTCGCATATATCGTGGGCAATAAGATTCGCACAAAATGTTTCAAGCATTATAAAACCATAGGTTTTTATACAACTTCTCATAAGTATTCAAAAGGAAACATAATGTACAATATGCATAATATAAATTGTATCTGAGGCAGTTTACCTTATGTATATCATAGGTTTTCAGTTCTAGATACATATATGTATCGCTTCGGTATGTACATCTTTATACCTGAATGTTTAATGCTAGTTCAAGCTCTATAACTCTGTCGACTATATAATTTCAGAAAGTGATAAATATCACTGATATATATTTATGTATAATAATTTACAAACGGTATAATAACGTCGGTGTTTGAGAAAATTACCCTTTTGAAAGTGGATAAGATTAGAAGGATAGTGATGTTCTACCTTCGAGTTCACAAACTATAAGCCCCGGGTATTACATATTATAATCCTCGGGTATAATATCCATATCATTCCTATCCACATATTAAAGAGTCTTATAACAGTGTTTACATTAAGGTTAATGTTAATTTGCATCCATATATCGTTAGATTTTCACTTTAATGCTTACGTGAACCGAGGTCATCAGACGGTCAATCCGTGAGTCATTGTCAGAGGACTACAATGAATCATGGGAGACCGCAATGAACTCTGGGAGAATTTTACTATTCAGAACGTACACATTTGTATAAATCTTTTATATGGGTAGAAGTTATCCATACAAACCATGAGTCAGGGTCTGTGATGCATCACAAACTGTACTAAATAACAAAATAATAATAATAATTATAATGTTTATTCAATTTTCAATTAAAATATAAAAAAAATATTCATTTGTATTTTATTTTTCAGATTTCCCTTTTGGTTAAGCTGTCGGTTCTGGACGATAGCAAAAAAGACTTTTTG
The DNA here is from genome assembly GCF_041381155.1 of Argopecten irradians. NCBI lineage: Eukaryota > Metazoa > Mollusca > Bivalvia > Pectinida > Pectinidae > Argopecten > Argopecten irradians. Next base: position 34,557,409 of record NC_091147.1, on the reverse strand, counting down.
TGCATAATATTTCCCGCCATAGTTACCGATAGTTAAGCAATCAAACATGTATGTTGTAAATCTAGCATTACGTGATATTAGTGAATTATAGATATGTTTGTAATAAATTTTATACATTATCATTAACAATTTGTTGTACTCTTTCCTTTTTCTATAATAACACTGGTTTTTTTCAACAATATTCCAAAGTGTTTTATTATCATAGTTTGGGTTTTAGACTGGATACCCGTGAACTTTGACCCCTTTAAATACATGCATAATGATTGGTAAGTGAAAGTCTACAGACTGTCATGATTTGTTAACCCGAATACTAGCATATTTGGTCGGTAGAGGGTCAGATGTCCTGATTTCGCAGGTTTTAAGAACCATAATAAAGAAGGAAAATACTATTCCGTCCTTGCGTATTACATGGTTAGCTCCCTTGCGGGTAGGTATCGATTGTTACGTCATTATTTTGTGAGCACAATTCACGTCGCTTTCTCCAAAACGTATGACGTTACGCTGGCAAACACATGACGTCACAATTAATAACTACCCGCTGGTGCAGATAACTCTGTAATATGCAAATTTGGAATAAGTTACGTCGGGATAGACAGGGATCAGGATTGGACGAGGGCCGGTTTAAACAGGTTATAAAGTATTTTGTTAATTTACGTATTTGTGCATAAAGTGAATAAAGAAATGTCCCACGTTGAATATATATATATTCAAATATCTTCAACGCCACGATTTTACAAGGCTATTATGAAAATCGTTTACTGTAAACGTGGTAAATTAAGCGAGAGGGAAATTTACACTAATTACGCAAAAGCCACTTAATTGCGAAAAAATTCCTCCCATGTGTAATATTTTGAACATGTATGAACGTTGTTGTTAGAAGTTTAAATTTAATCTATCGCGAAAAAACAACATAGCAAAAGAAGTTTTATGCGTGGAAATCGCGAAATTAAGCACTCACCAAAATATCCACGTTTTCAGTAAGTCAGTACTCCAAGCCATGTAGTAAACAATACCAAACGTTTACACATTCATAGAATATAAGACAGGGAATTGTTCCTGTTTTCTGGGATAATGCAGCGTAAGTGCAATCGTTGTATTATTTTTCTGTGTTATTATTCTGTGTTTTTGTCTACTACTGAATCAGGGGACAGTTTGAACGATTGATCCCTAGAATATAATAATGTCAAAGCTTCTAATTATATAATCAAATCAGAAAATGATTCATCGGATGGTTCATGGGAGGTAACTCTTACGTCGTTGTAACTCGTTGTTTTTGTGACGTGACAGCGGGCAACATTCAAAGTTGACCTGACTATTGTCCATTCTACATTCGAAGCGACTATATACTAGCATTTGTAACAAGTTATTGCTTTAAGAACAACAAAACGCAACAGCTGGGCTCTCATAAGGCTTTCCCTAAATTTATATTACCGATATTAATGCTAAGTGAAGAACTTAATACCAGATTATTTTTTTCAAGAATATATAGTTTTAAACAAATATTAAATAAAAAACTGATACAACAGACAGCTGACTAATATAACAGACCGTTCTCTAATATAACAGACTGTTAACTAATATAACAGACAGTTCACTAATATAACAGACAGTTCACTAATACAACAGACAGTTCACTAATATAACAGAAAGTTCACTAATATAACAGACAGTTCACTAATATAACAGACAGTTCACTAATATAACAGACAGTTCACTAATACAACAGACAGTTCATATACAACAGACAGTTCACTAACAGACAGTTCACTATTATAACAGACAGTTCACTAATATAACAGACAGTTCACTAATATAACAGACAGTTCACTAATATAACAGACAGTTCACTAATATAACAGACAGTTCACTAATATAACAGACAGTTCACTAATATAACAGACCGTTCACTAATATAACATACAGTTCACTAATATAACAGAGATTTTACTAATACAACAGACTGTTCACTAATACAACATATAGTTCACTAATATAACAGACAGTTCTTTAATATATCAGAAAGTTCACTAATATATCAGACAGTTCACTAATATAACAGACAGTTCAATAATACAACAGGCAGTTCACTGAAATAACAGATAGTTCACTAAAACAATAGCCAGTTCACTTATATAACAGACAGTTCACTCATATAACAGACAGTTCACTGATACAACATATATTTCACTAATACAACATATCGTTCACTCATATAACGAGACAGTTCACTGATACAACATATATTTTACTAATACAACATATCGTTCACTAATATAACAGACAGTTCTTTAATATATCAGGAAGTTCACTAATATATCAGTTTACTAATACAACAGACAGCTCACTAATACAACATACAGTTCACTAATACAATATTTAGTTCACTAATACAACAGACAATTCACTGATATAACATACAGTTCACTAAAACGACAGCCAGTTCACTGATATAACAGACAGATCACTAATACACCAGATTTAATACAACAAACAGTTCACTGATATAACAGACAGTTCGTTAATATAACAGACAGTTCACTGATATAACAGAAAGTTCACTAATATAACAGAAAGTTCACTAATATAACAGACAGTTCACTGATATGACAGAAAGTTCACTAATATAACAGACAGTTCACTGATATGACAGACAGTTCACTAACATAACAGACAGTTCACTTATACACCAGACAGTTCACAAATACAATAGCCAGTTCACTAATACAACAGAAAATTCACTAATTCAACAGAAAGTTCACAAATACAACAGACAGTTCACTAATACATCAGACAGTTCTCTGATATAACAGACAGTTCACTAATACACCAGACAGTTCACTAATACAACAGACAGTTCACTAATACATCAGACAGTTCACTAATATATCAGACAGTTCACTAATACACCAGACAGTTCCCAAACAATTGAGCTTGTACATCAATATGCTACACCACGCGACAAAAACTACTGCATACGTTAAAATGTGTTCATTTTCTCAAGTACCGTTCTCCTGTAACTTTTTCCACCTAAACTTTCTGACCAGCGTTTACAACGGAAAGTTACGTTTATTTTGTAAAGATCCATCTTCAGATATGACACAAGGCTAAATAATGCTTGCTAATACAACAAACAGTCCAATTATGAAAAACATTTACATTCATCAATCAATGATCCACATCCACAGTACTTCAACATGTCACGATATACTGGAGCGGCTAAGCATAAAAATCGTTCAAAGTTTGATGAAAGCATGAAACTTTGCATATGGTTTTTTAAGCACATAAGGTTTCAGGAAAAAAATGGACCCCAACAAATCACGGCCTCTGGCGACCACTATATTGGTTTTTAAAATGGCCGCCAAAGACCACCTTCTGTGACTCTTATCTCACGTTCTATATCAGCTAGACCCAAATTTTAAACGTCTACACCCATATTATTGATACTTAGGAACATTTTGGTAGTGTTAAATGTCAGTTGCAATTCATTTTGGCTATAAATGCCAACTGAAAGACGTTCAATGCTTATTTTTACGTTTTGTTACAAGTTTATGATGGAATCCCAATAATTTTTTCATCTATAATTTACAAATCATTCGTTATCGTCAAGAATGAGATAGCCATTTGAAAAGCCATTTTACGTGATCGCGGGCACGACGATTATGACGTTACAATGAAAATAACGTCATAATAAGCGACTGTAGTTCATAGATGATATGAATGCCAACTGCGCTTGGTAAGGTTATATAGTGGGACTGCAGTGAAATGTAAATAAAAAATATGAACGATATTTATTCAAAACTTTCAAGATGATCAGTATTTTATAACAATATGGACCACTTGGACCCGCCCCTTAGGCTTACGAAGTCACCCCTAACACATTTCATACAATCCATATTCCAATAAATATGTTACTAGTTTGAAATCTGAGCAATGGTTTTCAAGAAGAAGTCAATTATTTGAAATGTTAACGTGCGAAGAACGTCGAATGAAGGACAACCGATGATCGACGACACGATTTGGCATACGCTGACTTTGGTCCTTTAGAAGGCATTAGTATATCCTACATATGTGACCTTCAATGAAAATCAAGGTCATTCATTTAAACAAACTTTGATTTTTTTTTATCTCAGCATGCTGCACACACAATATGAGTACGTCTGGATAACAGAATGCGCACAACTAACCAAACACGATTAGGACGTCACGATGATATTTCGGGTCAGATGATGTTTAATATTCAGACATTTTGTTATTGTTCGAGGACGTTCACAAATTGAATCCAACTATTCATTCTATAGAAAAAGTTGATTTTTTATATTAAAAAACAACGTATATATTTAGACAAAAGCTATGATATGTGAAATAAGGCTACAGATTACATATTTGTTTTGTATAGTCAACAATCTTTTCAGATGTGCAAATTTTAAGTGAGAAAAAACCTGGTAAAATTATGGAATTAAGATTAATTGAAAACAATACCTTTTAGTGAGACAAAAACATGTTGCCAATACCATTCAATAATTTTTATGTACAGTATAACCCCTGTAACTCGAGCTCGCATTCCTCGAATACCCCCCCCCCCCTTCCATTTCTCGAACTGATCGCATGGTCTCGACCGTGGCCTTATATAATTTATGTAATAAAACCCCGGATAGCTCGAACTGCTTTTCGTCGAATACCCCTCATTCCTCGAACAGAAATATATCCCGTTTCCGTCAAATGCATAATAAAGAAACCATCTATTCGTCGAACAGTGCTTCTATCGTATGGATGCGGAAGTTGTCAACTGGATTATTTAACAGAAAATGAGGATTGTCCTAACGAGTCACGGCTCCATATTTCGTTATGTTATCGGTATTCAATTTCCATCGTACGGTTGTAAGTCTATTTAATGTTTAGTTTAAGTTGAGGTTGAAAGGACAGTGCTCATCCATATGCAGCACATCATTGTTATTTTTAATCAATGCGTTCCGTATATTGTAGTTTTTTTTACGAATTGGGTAATTTAACTTTCCCGGTTTCTGTTAGCATCGTTTCCTCTTACATTAGTGCCTTGTAAACCCTGCAACAACCCTGTGTGTTGTTTGGTTCGCTATTTATGCGCGTACAATGTATATACGAAAACATCATTTTGGCCATTTTTGATAACTTTTTCGGGGGTGGTGGTGGGGGCATCCCTCTCTTTTTCCGACCTCATTAATGCGATCTCTCTTTTTGTTGTACCCACGTGTTTACACAAGGGTTAGTGCAATTCGAAATGACTGTTACAAGGTGTTCTGTCTATTATTTTTTTAATTGTGATGAAAATTATGACATTTATCGATTTTTTAGGGAAAAAAAAGATTTTTTAGGGGAAAAAGCGAAAATTTCATTGTTTTCCTGCCGATTAACAAAAATGAGAAGACGTAACGTCATTATTATGATTTTATCGTATTCAGCATGTTTCAATCATATCAAAAGATGTGTTTATTTGTCTCTGAATGTTGTCTAGTTTTCTATCTATGCGCGTATATGCGAATGTGTCATTTTGACCATTTTGATAACTGGAATCCTAAATGGCCGCCATATGACCCCATGGGACATTAGTTGTCAATGGCAACAAGCATATAATGAAACTAGACATCATACCGGTCCTAAAAAAACATGTTTCGAAAAACTGCCAGAGGGGTACATGGGAACCTATTTCTCCTCTCCCACTATTTGTCATTGGATATAGTTGATGTCAATACATTTTTGTCCGTGGATATATTTGATGTCAATAAAATTTCTTTTTAATGGCTATTTGTGAACACAATTTTTTTCTGGATATATTTGATGCAAAATACATTCTGTTGTCAAAGGACATTTTTCCGTTGATGCATTTGGTGTAAATACAATTTTTTATAAAGGTCCATTTGTCCTTGGATATATTTAATGTAAATACAATTTCTTTTTAATGGCCATTTGTGAATACAATTTTTACATGCTAATACATTCATGTAAAAGGATATTTGTCCTTGGATATATTCCACATTAATAAAAGACGTCTGTAAAACTAAAAGACATTTGATTGTGACTATATTTGGTGTAAATAAAAAACAAACGATGTTTGTATAAGGATATGTTAAAGTTGTATAATTATACCGTACGTTTTGATTGGATTATTTTCATGTTGCAATCCAAGTTGTATTGATATAATTCATTTCTTCGCCGTTGCGACTTTGGCTTCTGGTTGATAGGCATCCAATGTCGGATGCCGTTTGCGACGTCACTGGTACAACAAATAAACAATCAAGTTTTAATGTTATCTAAATATAGTGAATCAAATTAAATATCTTATATTCTCTCATACCTACACATGCAATATTGGCTGGTCTAGGGCAATGCAATCATCTCACCTGAGACTGTGTTGTTTGGCTACCCATGCAATAAAGCCTGGTGACGTCACAGCATCGACAAATCACAATTTTCTAGTTACAATTTTAGCATTCTATTTTCAAACAACGGGATTTGCGTTGAAAACATCATGCAATTTTCATGGGGAATTGACTTGCAGTCGCGGAAAATCATAGTAAAGAAATTACAATAAAACGTCGATGTATGAGAGAAAAAATACTCTTTCATAAGTGGATATGAAGGATAGGGATATTCTACCCTTGGACTCACAAACACAGGCCTTCGGTTTAGAACATTTTGTGACCCTCGGGTAGAATATCCCTATTCTTCAAATCCACATATGTAAGAGTCTTATATTTCGATTATACGAATGTTATTTTATGACACAAATGCAAACGGCAAAATGTTCAGAAAAAGTGTTATTGCAAACCAGTGCAAACTGTGTGAATCCTCGTAGCGGATTCTCACAAAAGTTTGCAAACAAAATTTATTTCATAACCCGATGAAGTTAAAAAATAGTGACATCAATACTTATAATTAATTTCATACTCTATTTGATAATATGACGCAGTTTAAATGTAACATTATAGTGGTTTTTCAAGGGATTCTTTTTTTCCGAATCAATACGCAAAGTCAATGTCTCTATTGTGACGTCACGATAACGTCGGGGTTTCGCGCCATTCTTGGAATTTTTTTTTTCATAGTGGTATGCAAAAAAAATATTGGCCAATCAGAAAGCCAGATTTGGTATGAAAACAAAGAAAAATTAATTATAGTGGTATGCCAAAAACATATTGGTCAATCAGAAAGCCAGATTAAAAAATAGTGACATCAATGCTTAAATGAAATAAAATTCTTTTTATTGTAACTCAATATCTCTTTTTTGATTTAGAATTAAAAATATTGCATAATATAACATAGCCTAATACTCTAAGCGAATGCAATATCGTGATAAGCTTTATTGATTGCTCATATTTTTAATTTGCGAATTACAGAGTTACATATGCCCTTTCAGCGAGATGTTGACTGTGATGTCATGTGTGTGGAAGCATAACGTCAGAGAAAACAACGGGAGTTTCGCTCACAAAATAATGACGTCACAATGGACACTTAGTCGCAAGGGAGGTAAAACTGTAATAAGCAAAGATGGAATAAATCGACACGGATATCACCTAAACGGCTAAACGCCGTTGCAATTATTCTACAAATTATTTACGTTTACTGATGAAACTCCAGAACAAAACTCCTTGGATTTATTGCTAATCAATGTAATGACGTGACGTTCCAGAACCCACCATTAAAACATGAGATCAGAGAAAACTTTATCTATGTTTATTAAAAATATAACAGATACAATGTACCTTTGTACTTATGGTACTAAATTTTACACAACAATTATAAGGCATTTACTGAAAGCCATCACTCCAATCGAACGAATTATTTATAACTGCTAATGGAAAGAGCGAATTTCAGTGTTTTCAATATTCCCTTGTTAGCCAACATCGGAAGGCTTATGCTGCTTGAATGAATGATACAATAATTATCAACTCTACATTCTGGTTAGCCCTTCAATTCTCAATAATAACTTTTGTTTTAGTTTGTTTGTTCAGTATCGTAACGGGGTTTTAAAGAGACAATTCATTCTAAGAGTACATTAAATACATGTATATCGGTAACAAACTAGTTCTAATAGAAATAAGACTAGTTGGTTTTACTGTGATATTCCAGAAAAGTCCATTGTAGTGAAATATATGTGAAATGTCCAAACTCGCTTTCTGTCCGCCATTACACATAGTGGTCGGATGTCTTGTATGCCGAACCTTGCCCATGCCAGTGTAGTAAATATTTTTGTCTAGAACTACTCAAATCGCTCTTGCAGTAATGTGTTTATCTTATTATATGCATGTTCTTATATAAAGATAATTTCATCAACTCCTCGGTGGTTATGTATTGCATTTGTTTAACATGCGTGAGTTTGGCTCGGGTGTCAGTACTGCGTGCATGTTGTACCTGCTTAATCGTATTGATCAACGATTTGGAATTTCAACGGTATTAATCAAAATACTTAACTATGTGTGGAATTTGTTAATATTTCTCGTTATATGTTTCAAAAGGAATGGAGAACAATACATTTATGTCATATTTTGCTTCGTGGATATGTAACAGAATTGGCCTAACTGAATTGTCTCTTAAAAGGTTTTTTTAATTAATTAAAATTTGATTTAATTTCTCTCTGCTATATATAACATCAATAATCCATTCAATATACCCGATAAGGAAATTTAATTTACTACCAGTGATCATATTTCCCTTGAGACATTACTTACACATGTACCTAATAAAACAATTGCCTACACTCAATATATACAACTAATAAGAAAAATCGAAGAACTAAACATTAAAATGATATATTTGCGGGTAGGTATTGATTGTGAAGTAATGTGTGTGAGAGCGTAACGTCATAAATTTCAGAGAAAATGACGTAAATTGCGCTCACAAAATAATGACGTAACACTCGATACCTACCCGCAAGGGAGCTAACTCTGTAATATGCAAAGATGTGATAGATACTCGAAAGATCGAGGAGATATATATTTAGGTCAGCTAGTCTTAAAAAAGTAAGAAAGGTACATAAAATTAAAATTATAAGTTTACCACACACGTGGAGAGGATGTACAGGAATAGTGTTTCTCAAATTATTATTAAAACTACTATTAGGTGCAATGTAACTATCATACAAATATAGCATTTTGACGAAGTCGATACATGGTTATAACGACCAAAGAAAAATATTAAAATACTATTAGATACAATGTAACTATCATACAAATACAGCATTTTGACGAAGTCGATACATGGTTATATCGACCAAAGAAAAAATATTAAAATACAAAAATGTACTATGAGATACAAAATATAGCATTTTGATGAAGTCGATACATGGTTATATCAACCAAAGAAAAAATATTAACAAAAGACGTAGTAATAACCGATATCAAAATGTATAATTGTTTTAATAATTTTCGGGATTTTTAAACATCTTTAAATGAATCTACATATAATGTAAATAACCATCACATGTAAATTCTGCTTCATGATGATATGACGACCTTCCGATTTTTGCACATGTTTAATTGGAATAAAACATATGACAACAGGATCAATATTTGCACTTAACACGTTTAATATATACATATGTGTTTGTAAATGCACACATGTACACCATTACACCTGTAGCTCCATGTTCAGGACACAGTCAAATATTATAGTTACTTCTCCGGTTGAAACAATCCACTTGGACGTCAAAAATATATTAAAAGATTGATATTAAGATACATTATCTTACGTTTAGTATTTCATTCGGTAAAAAATCATATACATTGGGTTTTTTTCCATGAGTAATGCTGTAACTAGCCTATGCGGAATATCAAAATAAACATCATATTCACAAATCAATGGCTCCAGATACTTAATGAATGTTATTCTATTTTTCTACTCACCTACAGTGCCTATGTTGAAAATTTAAAAGGTTAATCTGTAGTCATCAACTGGAGGTCATCATTATCTTTGATAGGTAGCCTAGGCCTATCGAAACCATCGACGTCGTCTGTCACATTTTCTGGTAACGCTTCAAACTGAGGTCATTAAAGTGTTTGTTTCAAAGTGCCAGGAACACGGAGCGTTTCGTCCGATAAAGTTATCTAATCATAAACGTGCAATATACTTTTTCTATCAAATAATTACGGAAAAAATCGGGAGATACAGTTTTTTATCGGTGATCACGTGGTGTGTTTTTGAACAATAAGTGACAAAAATCCAGAAAAATATATGATATATGTTATATATCACTTCATAGGTGTACATGAATGTTAATGTATCGGACATAACCTTAGATATTATTTTGAGTCGTAGGTTGTTCTGTTGCTTGTAAACATTTCAATTAAACGAGTCCACATAGTTCGTACTGTATACATATATCTGTCACCACCTAAGTATGCCATTGTGTTTACTTAGTGTCTTTGTCAGGTACGAAGAACGCTTGTAGAGGGCTTATTTGACCGAATTAAACTTTACAAAAGCATACACATCGCGTCCTATTTGACATTATCTTGCAAAAGTTGTTAATAATAAAAATAGATTGAGGTATTAGCTTGTTAAATAATGCATGATAGATGTATACTGATGATGATGTGGCCTGAGTATCAATTGTATATGTGTATGTGAGCTCATACAGTATGTTATCTTTACCTGTCTTCTGTTTTGTCTGCCTTTAATGCGCATTTGTAAAAAAAAATGAGAAAACAAAAGATGAATAAACAATATGCTAAATCTATTATCTGTGTATATATATCGTATGACTGTAATAATAACCATTATCTCATGATGATTCTATTGAATCTGATAACAATAATTGTTATGATGAATTTTGCAATTACGGTTATAAAGATCAAAACAAAATCGATAAATGTGGGAAAAGGTCACGAAATTCATTCGGAAAAGTACATAAGAGCAAAATAATGTATTATTCAAAAGCGAAAGTGCTTTTATGACGCCTATGGAACATAAACCGTTGACATCGGTCTTTCAATTCCATCCGTTTACGAAATTTTACTACTGGCAATAACTCGAAAAAAATTGTCGTCTCATAAATATAAAAATTTCATGCATCTGGATCGTTTGAGATAAAAGTTGCTGCCATACGGCGTAAAGTGATTGTGACTTGGTACTAGGAAATATATATAGCTAAGCCATGGTTTGATAAAAATATTGACACTTAGATTGCATGTTTAATATAAGTAACACTACATGTCCTACTTATTATACATCCTACTTTTTTGGTTGCTAAGTAACCATTTGTATACCAATGTCTGTGGTTGGCTACAGGTGAGAGATTGACATCGATCTGGCCACACCTATTTCAGGTTTCCCGAAATGAATAGTCATCACAGTCCTTACGAAGACTGTGTAATGTGAAGTGTATTATATATAACCAGGATCTAACAATCATCATTAAGGTTTCAAAATATCCATAAGTCAGTGAGTTACGGTAAAAAGAATGGAAATGAAACTAAGCATTTTAGCGTTGGTCTTTTCGACAGTAGAGTCTTCTACCACGGTTGGATCTCCGCATCTTAGCAAAAGAGTACTTCGTGTATCCCCTGCGAATCAAAGTTTATACAAACTCAATTCATTTTCTGGTATTTCAAATCATGGAATATGTGCCAAGTATTGCAAAAATGAATCATGCCTTGCATTTTCGTACACGGCAGATGACTCAAAATGCGAGATTTACTCTCGTTATTTTGACGTGTCAACACATGCTGAAATTTCTCAATCGACTTCGTACTTTAACAAAGGTAAGCTTTCAAAAATTTTCTTCACGATGTCATCATTTGACAAATTAAGGCTTAAATAAATTCAAAAGCACATCTTCACCAAAACACCGAATTAATCAAGATTTTTCACATTTATATGCATTGTAATAATAATGTGCGTTACGTGCATTAAGTTTTTTTTTGTTTGTTCCGCGAATCAAATAGAAATTTTTAATGAAAATTGATGATATCTATGGGTATCTACTAGATATTTTTTTTACTCTATTATCAAACCAAATGTAATAATAACAGATACATGATATACCAGAATTGTACACTTCACACCGGCATTAGCGAAACCCTGATTTGTTGCGCATTTCATTGCCTGTAAGAGATCTATTTTTGTTCAATTGTTTAAGATATAAAATTGAACTGGATATCATGAAAATATGTTTATCAATATTTTGTATATCATTATAGTAACTCTAATACTATACATAATTAACTACTGTTACAGTTATAAATATTTTATGTTAGCCTCGACTATATCTAGAAAGAATATACAAACTTTCAAAAGATTTGATGATTTTGTTTGGAATTGATGCATCATACAAACCAGGTTATGCTTTGTTACGGAAGTCAGAATTCGTTTTATAAATCACAAATTCCATATTCAAAATTTAGAGAAATAACATCATTGTCGCGGGATTTATTCATATTTGGAATTAGAGTATTTGGACAAACGAAGAGATGGTCTGGCATATCATTCTAGTTATAGAAAGATCGATGGGAACATTGAATTGAACGGCGTGTGATCCTATTTACAAAGAACAATGAGTTTCTTTGTTTAAAACGTTGGAAATGTGAAATTAATGGTCAATAGACGAACATATACACTCCAAACCCTTGCCAGAAAATGTTTATAGAAAGAATTTCTGATGAAAACTCATTCAAGCTATTTTCCTGCAATTTCAATGTTTCTAACATCCGTAACACTATTCATAAATAACCTACATAATAACTAAAATGATCAAACTACGTTATATTGTATAGAGATAGCTGGTGTAACTTTAACATACTCGTCGTATTATTCAATAAAAATACAATCTTACATAAATCACATATTTTTATTATAAATGCTCTAATTACAGACTCTTTTTAATTTTAAAGAATCATTCAAGATAATTCTGATCAAGAGTCATGTTTTTGTTATGATTTTGTTCCTTTACCATAACATGATTCGAAAATGCGAGCAACTGATATATACTCGTTTTGATTTTTATAACAAAAACCCATGTTACCGAGGTTAGCGTCTTAAATACGACACTCAACATTAAAGACGATTTAGACAAATATTTTTGAAATAGTCATTCTGACTCTAAATTTGGGACTGGGTCATATCATTTACCTACTAGTTAAAGAGAAAAGTACATATAACCATAATATTTTTGCGGTTATATTTTATATTCTGTTATCCTTAATTCTGTTACGGATGTTATGTGGAGTTCAGCGACATTTTGAAATATGCAATGAAAAAAAGTGTATCTGACGATCCTTTTTAAACGAAAAGTATCAGATTCTATACATATGTAAACGTCTTGCCACCACCAAAATTCAATATTTTAGCAAAGATAATATTAAAATGTTCTAGCTATTAAATTTCTTATAAGCAAAGCGACATCGAAAAAGGCGATTTTCAAACTTATTCTAAGCAACAGAGACAAGAGATGGGTGGAAATAACCTCATTCCTATTTTTTCATGTAGCCTAAGACCGTCGTCTTACATTTGGAACAAAAAATTACATACAACTGACCACATACAGTAATTGTGAAATCCGCAAGCGACAGTTGCTAAAATATTTGAAAAAAAATGCATTTTTCTGGAATGGCTGAGATTCCATATTCGGTTATATCCAAAAGATGGAACTGTCATTTTAGTAAGATGATCCGTTGACATTACCATGGCAACATTAGTGACGTCATTATGGTCACGTTTTGGGTGTCAGTTATACCCCCATAAACGTCACAATGCATTGGTTAGTTTATAGATACGACAGGCGAATGTGACTATATGTTTATAATTATATCAATAGATATATTAAGTGCATTGTTATGTTTGTTGTTCTTTCGATTTCATTATTTCAGTATTTATCAACAGTTGTAATGACCTGATTGGATATAGATCTGGTGTATACAAAATAGGAAAAGACGGCCCTATTGTATACTGTGATATGGATACTGAAGATGGACCTTGGACTGTGAGTATGATTAAACATAAAACCCTATTCTACTAAAACTTATATCAGCGCTATATTGTCATTGAAGATTAAATTTGAGACTACAGTCAATGCAATATGACATTTGTACATGTATATGTTTTATTTTTTATGTGCTTTCTGATGTGTGTTTTTCTATACTTATCACGTGGTTCTGTATACCTTTTTAGTGATAGTTTGCTGACGTTTGAAAATGAATACATGTATGATAAATGGATATCTATGTAACAGGAAGAATAGGGCTATCTCGAACTCCTCCATCCTCGACACTCAAGGGGTCACATACGATCTCTACACCCCTGGACTATCTCATAGTAAAATAATTATATCTTAGCAGTAAATATTTAAAGTTTTCGTTAGAATTTGTCTACACCGGACCTACATGTACATTATATTTTAGCGTCGTATCATGGTATTAATGCTGAAATGAACCCCGCGACCACAGAATTGACAGAATTTGACGATGTTTTCTCGGATTTATCCAGTTGTATATTACTGTTGCCAATGACTGATACGTTACATGAAAGATAACCATTTCCGGTTGTGTATACAGTAATTTGTAATGTGTTCTTTGGTAAAAAAAAACGTGTTTTTGGTCGAGAAGAGTGAAGCATGGTGGGGCGTCATCGGTACCGTGACCTAGCTAGTTGCCAGTCTTGAAGTCCAAAAATGTTGGCAATTTGTGATACGTTCAATTTCAGATAAACATTTCCGTAATACTGTCGCACATAGTTTGTAACATTTTGATTTTAAACATATTTTTATTGTCTTAAATTATTGACAACAGGGATTGGATACAAGTTTGTAACATGTTATGAGGAATTCATGTGCTTTTTGATCGCTTAAAATGAAGTGGGGTGCCGTATGGCATCATCTGACCTAGTTGCCAAAGTCATATTTTTTGCTATGATATATCATTACCAAGACATTTTGTCAGAGTATTTTTTTGATCTTCAAATGGCCGTGGTTGGAATTGGAGGTTTTCTTACGAGAGCCTGTTTTCTTGTTAGTAATTAGTATACACTAATTCTTCAATTAGGTAATCCAAAGACGAACAAAGGGAGATGTCGATTTTTATCGTCCATGGAGTGACTACAAAAATGGATTTGGTGATCTCGAAGGAGACCTCTGGCTCGGTAACAGGCAATAATTGTATTTTGTAGCTCATTTATAGTTTTTAACTGCTTTCTTATCAACATTAAAACAAATATACAAGAATAATGTTAGGTTTTATAAGCAAATTTTGCATTTGTAATACTAAACTGAACTCCGGCTATTTCATAAAGAAAAAATTGTCAAATCATGCATAGATCCCCAATCATAGTTCTGGTTATATGGTTAATTTATCAAATTTCTTAAATTTCCGTCCTATTTAAAACCAGAATCATTTCAAAACGGACCTCCGTGTATAAAGTGTGGTGCGTGGGTGAAGTCAGCAATATGCTATAACAGTGGAACTAGCCGCCAGGGACACATATAACAAATACACATCCGGTCACATTATACTGAGAACGGACGCACCACAGTTGTTTCAGATTCTTAATGCTCTCCGCTGAGCAGAAGCAGAAACTATTTCACTTAGAGACTATGAGTGTGTCTCCGCCAGTGAATGGAACAACGGGGAATGTTCCGCCAAATTCTAGAAATGAGCCGGTGTAAGAATGACTTAAGTATCATACTTTCATAATATGTATGCCTCTGCCTTAATAAAAACCAGGCTTAGGGAACATACAGGGATTTTTCTTTCTTTCTAAATCTAAACGTGTATATTGGATAGAATAATCTTGTTATAACGTTATGTAATTACGGTTTACATATTCTCTTGCGCTATTGTTTGTCTTTCAAAGGTTGTCTTCTCTTTTACAGGTAACGGTAACCTTCACATCCTAACAAACGTGTCTAAGATCCTACGTGTGGAAGTTGTAGCTTTGACTGGGGAATGGGCGTTTGCAGAGTACTCCAATTTCCAGGTTGCTGATGAATCTCAAAATTACAAACTGCGTGTGAATGGCTTTTCCGGGAACGTATCGGGTAAGTTTGCAATTTACCAGTCTCCAATACCGGAAATAAGGATATTTTTGCGTCGGGAAATTTGGTGTTTTTACATCAAAATATGGTGGCTAAATTTTGATGGTTTAAATATGGCGTTTCCATATGACATACAAATTTTGACGCATAACTTGATTTGATCGAAAGAAAAAAAAATCTAATGATTTACTTTGTTTATATATATATATATATCCCGTAACAATGTGAATCTGGCTTGATAAGGGTTCAAATCTTATCGATACAAAGAAAACCCTTCTTAGAAGTGATTAAGAGTCACACATCTGATTAATATACATGTTTGCACTAATTAAAACCTCGCACCGGCAACTTTTTCCGGTTGACTCCACATACCTTAAATACCTATGTTTTAACATGGTCGAGTACTGTACCCGAGAGCACGTACCCACATACCTAACAAATGACATGTAGCTGTTCTGATCGTTACATATATGCAAATAATTGTGTGACCAAATTTTGGTGAATCAAATTGTGACGTTATTAAAATATGACCACATCCAATATATCCCAAGTACGGTATAGAATACTTTTTGATTAGTTTAGCTACAACTGTGAGTAACTACTAGAGACAGCTCCTATTTAATATACTGTATAACTTAAATATTCGTGTGTATTTTATTTCATGTTCTGGAGCTTTAATATCATTTTGTGGATAGAAATAGAAGAGGCAATTATGCAAACGTCAGATAATCAATTGGATAACAATATACAGTTGTTGACTAGGGGTGAGGGCAACAGGCGATTTATAGGACCCAAAAACAAACTGTTGCCCGAGGCCGATGGCCGAGGGCAACAGTTTGTTTGAGGGTCCAAGAAATCATCTGTTGCCCGAAAACCCAGTCGATAACTGTTTTGTTATACCCCATTGTGACGTCACTCCGGTCCAACATCACATTGTAACAGTCGATTTAACAGTTCTTTGGATCGCTCGAACAGTTCATTTATTGGCATTTTTGTCAATAGAGTTTATATAAGAACTATTTTATATAGGTATAACAATACCCGATAAATGTTAGTAATCTAGTCCAAAACGTAAACAAAACTGATCTGAATAGTTTTCACGATTTGTAAGATATACATTTTTTGACTGGGGCCTTGGACAAAAGTTTGTATTCGGGTCCAACAAATTATCCCTAGCCCGAACACCCAATCGATAACTATCTTGTTATACCCATTGTTATCATTATTGTTGATATTGACGCCACGAACTGCAGGTGTGACGTCACTCCAACAGCACATTTTAACAGTAAATTTTTTGGACCGCTTGATGGAACAGTTCATTTATTAGCATTTTTGTCAATAAAGTTTTATAGAAACTATTTTATAGGGGTATAACACTATAATTTAAGCCTCGCGTTAGATCCTCACATTTACACAGACGGTCATAATTTAATAAGTTCACAGACCATTGCCTATCTGAGATTGAGTATTGCCTTGAAACAAATAATTTTCTTAATTTTCAGACGATGCTATGGCGGACAGTAATGACCGTCAGTTCAGCACGCTGGATAGGGACAACGACAATTCTACTCGACACTGCAGTCAAGTGGTCCAAAGTGGTTGGTGGCATAACGACTGTGTGCGTGCTCAGCTGAATGGGCTCTTTAGAAAATCTGTTGTTGACAATCAGGTTATGCGATGGTCGTTCTTTCCAAACCCACATGTGTCAGAGCAACCTTTAAAACAGACGAAAATGATGATTCGATAGACATACCAATTGTGTTTTCAAAAATATATGATTTGTTGTCACATGATTTGTAGTTAGTTTCACATATATCGTATTAGGAAAGAGTTTTAATGCAGTGAAAAAAAAACAACCAAGAAATAGTTCAGATTTCTAAAGATTAATTAATTTGAAAGTTAATCCATACTTTTGGGAAAACCCATGTCATTTTTTCTAACAGAAATATTTAGATTTACTATTGTAATGCAGAATAGTAAAGAAAAAAATACTGTTCTTGAATTGCTTTTTGAGATATTCGATCTTGAAATATGCCATCTGTGCATTTGCTGACCGAAAATAGAACAATTGATAAAAATATGTTTCTGTAAAATAAGATCAAATCAAATCTTCTCATATATATCGGCATAATTAGTAAAGCAATCTATCTAACATTTAGATAGCACAAATGTATTAGTAAAGCAATCTACAGCCATTCCAAAAAAATGGTCCCACTTTAATATAGAAACGGTGGAAAAAATAAAGTCATTCAAAATATCAATGGTGTAGATTTTTTTTTCGAAGAAGAACATGTGAGGAAAAATCTCTAAAATTTTCACACACACACACACACACACACACACACACACACACACACACACACACACACACACACACACACAACTCTCTATCTGAATTCGAATAACGACTTGTGGTGGTATCTATTATTTATCTATTATTTTCGTTACGGATGTTAGGAAATATATTCAATAAGCAGAAGAAAAATTCCTTTACGTAAAATTCCATATTAGCTATATCAATAAATGTTATGGAGGTCTAATCATCTGATGAAGCATTGGGTTATTTGATAGCCACTGGAATTTTCACTTCGGTAGCAGCTACAAGTGTATTTGTGATATTACAAATTTGTCATACTTTATAAGTATACAGCAAAACAAAATCCTATCCAGCATATCAATTTGAATTGAAAAGTAACCTCGACTTTATCTAGAAAGTATATTCAAACTTTCAAACGATTTGATGATTAAGTTTGGATTTGATGCATCATTCAAACCAGCGTATGCTTTGTTACGGAAGTCATACTTGTTTTTATAAATCACTCATTCCAATTTCAAGATTTAGAGAAAATAGCATCATTGTCGCGGGATTTATTCATATTTGGAATTAGAGTATTTGGACAAACGAAGATATGGTCTGGCATATCATTCTAGTCATAAAAAGACCGATGGGAATAATGAATTGAACGACGTGTCATCCTATTTACAAAGAACATTGAGCTTCTGTGTTTAAAACGTTGGAAATGTGAAATCAATGGTCAACAGACGAATATATACACTCCAAACCCTTGCCAGAAAATGTTTATAGAAAGAATTTCTGATGAAAACTCATTCAAGCTATTTTTTACCGCGATTTCAATGTTTTTAACACTATTCGTAAATAACCTACATAATGACTAAAATAATCAAACTACGTTATATTGTATAGAGAGTTGATTATGTAACTATAACATACTCGTCGTATTATTCAATGAAAATACAGTTTAGTGATGGTTTGTCTAAATTTTGATCGTTGTGAAGTATTATTTCAAAATATTTACGCCAAATTATTTCTCTCTAACATCCGTAACGCAAGCTGATAGCAAGAGGTAAGATATATCACAGTGAAATTATTTTTATTATGGATGCTATAATTACAGATAATTTTTAATTTTGAAGAGACATTATGCATACAAAAAGGGTTTGCAATCATATTAGCGCAAAAATAAGTCGTTATATAATAATCTACTAACATCCGTAACATTTGGTCCGACTATTTCTAACATGTATAAGTCCTCTAAGCTCTGTAATTTTGAAGTCAATGATGTTTCAATTCGTTTTTATGGACTGTAAACTATATTTGTTCACAAATATTGATATGCAGCAAAGCATTTGTATAAATTCACAGAGTCAAATCTAGAATTATATGTCAACACCTTAAATACCTAGTTTTCCTTTCCATCATATTTTACTAAATCGCTATTTCATTCTAACTAAAATCGTCTACTAAATCTTTTAATGATGTTCGAAACCAATGAAAGTCAGGAAAAACGATCCTTTAGGTTGTTCATCTTTGCAAATAATACTTCGTTACGGATGTAAGACGTTATGGAGATTAGAAAATACATGCTTCTTTGAGAATCGTTTGAGATAATTCTGATGAAGAGTCATGTTTTAGTTATGATTTTTATTCCTTTACCATAACATACAACTGGCAACATAATTGTGAAATCCGCAAGCGGCGACTACTGCTTAAAGTTTTGGAAAAAGTGACCAAATTTTTCTCTGGAATGGCAGAGATACGGTAAGACCTTATCAACTTTAGAAATGTAATCTATCTTTTAGTAGTGGAACAGTTTGACCTTATCTATTAATATTGATATTCAATGGGAATGGAGTATATTAAAATTGTTTGGCATATCCCATGTCAAATGAACAATAATGTTATATAACTGTAATTGAAAATATCAAAAACAATAACCCCATAACATATATGCGACAGTTTAATTAAAAAAGATACAGAAAAATAATGAAATAACTCTAATCGCATTCTGTCTGTCATGCGTTATCTATCGGCCGTCGTGCGTCGTCCATCGTTCATTATCCATCGGCCGTCGTGCGTCGCCCATCGTTCTCTTAATCCATCGGCCGTCGTGCGTCGTCCCATCGTTCATTATCCATCGGCCGTCGTGCGTCGTCCATCGTTCATTATCATTCGGCCGTCGTGCGTCGTCCATCGTTCATTATCCTTCGGCCGTCGTGCGTCGATCCCATCGTTCATTATCCATCGGCCGTCGTGCGTCGTCCATCATTCATTATCCATCGGCCGTCGTGCGTCCGTCCATCGTTCATTATCCTTCGGCCGTCTTGTGTCGTCCGTTATGCGTCGTGCTTCCGCAAACCAATGTTATATTGTCGACTTCCGTATATTCAAAACAATAATCAATTAGTCTTGATGGATGGATGTGTCCTAAGGTCATTCATACCATTTTTTGTATTATGACCCTGGGATCGCAGTTATTGGCCTGATTAGAGGGGTCATTTTTACATAGCTTATATATTTTTTTCAGAAAATGAATCAACATTTTGCTAGCATTATCAGTATCATATAACCATCATTTATGTTACATCGATTGAGAAACAAAGTGATACTAACTTATGTAAATCACTCTCGAAGGCCCGGATGTAAGAGTGCGAGGGTCTTAGTGTGGAGGAAACCGCAGCTTCCCGGGTGAAAAACCACGTGATCGGGCAGGTGACCCCTTAACCTTTTTAGTATCAGTAACTAGATAATCAGAATGGACAGTATGAACATATTGGGCCTTAATTATTGAACCCAGGGACCTCGTGGACGGAGTCAATGGGATCAAAATGACCACTAACCCCCTTTGTTTACTCCTTGGGGTTTCATTTTACCCTGGGGAGGGGTTATGTTACAATAGTTTTTAAAGACAACATGTTTTTTTCATTATAAGTGAAAACACTTTTGTGTGAATTATTTAATCAATGCCTGTATGAAATGATCAATCATTAGAAGACAATAGTGAAAGGTTACGGAAAAAATAGCCCGGATATTCCCGTCAAAATATTTTTAGTTTCCATGCTGTCCGTGGAATATTGACGCAAAAGGAATCACGATAATTGGATAAAAATATATATTATTAACATTATCCGACAGATGAGAAATAATTATTCCTGGTATTGTATGTGCGTGAAGAATATCAAGAATGTAGATTACGCAAAAGTAAGTAATAAACAAGAACTTCGTTTTTAAAAGAAGAAAAAGAATTGTTGGAAAGGGAGGGGAACTCTAAGTCTTCATGAAACACAATTGTGATATTGATTTCTTTGTTTGAGTTGAACGGCCATTATGATTAAGGGTCATACTTTAAGATAAAAAACAACAATGGTTCATCTTTTAAAACATACTTAAGGTATAAAAAACAAGTGCGTTCTACCATAAAATTATCTTCCATGTTGACCATATTATTCTTCGACGGGATTGTGATACTGAAAAAAAGGTCTTAATCAATGAGTTGGCTTCACCTATCAAACAGTTTTTTTATGTTTTAAGTTTAGCTTGCATCATATACAATGTATCAATTTATGGTATGTTTCTCTAAACAATATTTGTTATAAGACTTTATTTTGCTCAGAAAATGATACATGCACTTTTAAACAACAACAGCAACAAGAAAGAATAAATAAATAAATAAAACTAAAAAAAAAACTAGAATTTGTCATAGACAATTTGGTGGGCTTAGTGTTTTAGTGAAGATATTCATGAAGTTTGAGAGAAGCCTAAGAGAACTCTCATCTTAATCCAATTCATATTTCCGAATTCGTTCGAGCAAATGATAACGAGATCGAATGCGCCTTAACGTCATCTGACTTACGGTGTTGTTAAGTATATATACCCCGGTATGTATATTTAAACTCTGGACCCCTGTGATCTTGAACGTATGAAGACTCTTGTCATTTTGGTTATTGTTGAGTCATTTAAAGATTTGATACATATTTGACTCATGTGACCTTGAATGCAAGTCAAGGCCTTCACCCCAGCATGGTACAGGCCAAGGACGTATACAGTTATAAATCCTTGGTACAGGCCAAGTATCAGTAACCTAGGCCTGGACCCGTTCTTCAAACCGGAAGTTGACATTTTAGCCCACCATCATCAGATGGTGGGCTGTTCAAATCGCCCTGCGTCCGTGGTCCGTCGTCCGTCCATCCGTCATTAAACAATCCTTGTTATCGCTATTTCTCAGAAAGTTACTGAAGGGAACTTTCTCAAATTTCATGTGTAGGTTCCCCTTGGTCCCTAGTTTTGTATATTACATTTTGGGATCGATCGGAAAACAACATGGCGACAGGCGGCCATCTTGGATTTTTGTCATTTGAAGTTTCTTATCGCTATTTCTCAGAAACAGTACTAAATGGGATCTTTCTGAAATTTTCATGTGAAGGTTCGCCTTCGGTTCGTCTTGTTATGCAATATCGCATTCTTGGGACCCAATCGGAATACAACAATTGGCCGACAGGTGGAGAGAAGCAGGGAAAGAAGGATAATAAAGCAGAGTAAATATGTTCAAGCTTAACATAGAGCACAATACAAGTGTTCATCTCACAGGTGGTAGGCGCCGTTTCACAAGTAGCACGCAATATTGAGATGTTATAATTTTATGGCGGAAATTTAGCAATAGATCTATGGGTTGTCCTACAATGGCATACTGCCAATGACCAGGAAAGTAGCGTAACCGAAAAATATAATGACATACCTAAATTCTGCTGATTGTCCTTTAGAAGTGATATGCTAATATAGTTTAATTTCGACCACAATTTCAATAAAATAAAATCTCCGTGATCTTTGCCCACCATAGCGACTTTTTTTGTTTGACCTCTTTGACCAAAATTGGGCTGTAATTGAATAAAGTTAAAACAATAAGGCCATTGGCATACCTCTTACCATTTTGAAGACCTTTTGGACACAAAAAAAGTGTAGAATAATAATAATAATTAACTTACATAATATATAATGGAAAATAATAAAAAACTGTTTGGGATATCTTCATAATTCAGCTGTTCCGAAATTAGAATGATTTTTTTTAGTGTTCAGCAAAATCAATGTATTTTATTTTTCTTACTTTTTGAGAAAATCAACTTTTTATGTCCCTGTTCCCCCGATGCAAAAATTCACTTGGAAGGTCTTTATCACTACGGTGTTGATTCCGGTTGAAAACAGGCTTTCTGACGCCCTTCGAATTTGCGAATTCAAACTCAACAAAAGTAGAGGAACAATATCAATAAACCAGTTATTTTCAGCACTAATATCGAAATTAATCAGGGATAGAACTCGATACCGGGTAATCAGAATTTCCTGTAATAGTTGCGATAGGTAAATATTGCGATGTGGGTAATTAAATGTTTAATTTCTTTATTCTGATTACCATTTCTAAATTTGACGATTTGATCCCGAACATTCCAATGACATCACTTTTTAGTCCTCCATGAGCCCGGGTGATTCGATCATGCAAGCTGGCGTTTTGAAGGAATAAGGATTCATTTTGTGGTATTATGGTGGCAATTTGCACTCATATATAGCATAACATAGTCTAAAATAATATTGTAAGTTTATCTTGAAATGTTTAATTATTTAAATGCCCCTTGACAAAAAGAAAAAGAAACAGTAGTTCTAGGCTACAATGTACAATGCGTTTGTGGATACAATGCTTCGTGTAGTAGATGAAATTCATGAAATATTGCACAAAAACATCATTAACATGCTTAGGACACATAGTTAATTATTTGAATTGAATATGTTTCACATTGTGTGTAAAAAAAATCTATTTTGGTCTTTCGCCGTCGAAAACTGATGAAACCGCGGTAGTCTACTGGGTTGCGAGCAGCTATCGTGATTTTTTTCGTGTGTTTATTTTCTTATTCATTAAAGAAGAAGCGATCTTTGAAGACTAAACATTCACATGAACTATCTTTAGTCCAAAAAGTTTGGCAATAGCATTCATTTTTTTAATATTTGATTTGAATGCATCAAATCGGATCTGTTTTCCATCTACTATTTTTTAGCAACTTGGTAATAATTTTTACGG